>NC_073691.1:56344216-56944216 GCF_029784155.1 Uranotaenia lowii | reverse complement strand
TGCCTCGCAGGAATAAAATCACAACAACGAAACAACAGAACGAAGCTGACCGTACACGAATGCACACGAGCGATCGTTGCCCGACGGACCGAGTTAACATTCCTCGCACCCTTCTTTCGCTTGTTTCCCGTTCCCTTGTATTCATCACTTTTAGCCACGCCCCCATGCGTTGTCCGATTGATGTGTTCGGCTGCCGAACGAAAACGATTTTTTCAGAACTGTACGTTCGTTTCGCTGATGTTTCCCCCGATTGCTGTTTACTCCTGCCGAGTTTACCCGAAGCTTCCTTCCTGATGCTTTCCGAATTGAACTATCGATAGCATCATTGCAGTTTGAGTTTAACGAAATAAAATCGTTCTGCAAAGAAGGGCAAAGTGCGAGTATGAAGACTCGCGATTTTAACATCTCTGAGCTTAAGATTGCCTGAAGTTCTCCCGCACGTATCTGGGCCGAGCAAATTCGGGCCATTTTATTTAAAAACCTGGTAAAATTCGGACATTCGATTTACAAATTTTCAAACCAAAATTTGGTCAATATTCGGGAAAATTTGACAAAAATCCATGAACTAATCAACAAAAATTAAGGAAAAAAATTGAATATCTTTTTTTCCGCCGATTAGCACACACTCTAATTCTCCTTGACTCAGATTTGAAGGAAAACAATTCAAAATGCGCCAAAACTGGGAAAACCCAAATTTTGATTAAGACGGCACAACTCAGAAATGAATAGTAGGGGTTTTCGCGAATTCTGAGTTGTTTTCAATCAGGCATTTTCAAAGAGCGTCTGAACGGCCTGAGCCAAAACAACTCAAAATTTTTAAAATTTTGACACGGTTTCGAAAGGAATTAAATTTTTTTTGAAAAATAAATTGAAATTTCGAATGAAATTAAATGAATAAAATAAATTATTTCTCGCCGCATTTTTTTTTCCACCGCAGTTGGTGTGTGGCAATAAGCATATTCTGCTGCTTGCCGTCGCCGCACAATGGGGCAGGACCTATGAAAGCTTGGCCAAAACCCCTTTTTGAAAATTTCAATAATTCATCTTTAATTTATGCTTTTCAGAAACTGGACATTACACCGATGACAAATCTGTCAAACAAAATTTAAATTTCGTTGTTTCATACAATTATCTACGTAGGTGAAGTTGGGGCTTGATGCTGTTGCATTTTATCGCAAAAACAAAAAAAATATTTTCAATACTCCACTAAAATTTTATTTCTTGATGAAATAAAAAAAAATTTACATGGATGTGTTCAAAATAACATGAAGTTAATTTATTTGAGGTTGAAGAATTGAAAAAAAATCTTAATTTTTTTACGAGCATAAACGTACAACGTTAAAAAATTACGAATTTTCATCATATTGGGACATCTGGAAAACATGTTACCCCACGTTACCCCCAAATCCCTGCAACGTTACACGATTTGTCTATGTATCGTGTGACATCTTTTAAATATGTGCTCGTGAATCTCGTTTTTAAGCTTTTTTTCCTCAGATTTAAGCTTTTTTTGCCTTGAGAGCATAGGAGACGAAAGCTTAAATCTGTCAAAACGAGGGGAAAAAAAGGGGAAATCTGAGAGATGTGCTCCATACGGTTTGAATAGCGTTGCCGCCGCCTGGTTACCCCACTCTCATTTCTACTCGAACATTTAAATGGAAGTCTCAGATATCTGTGTGGCGCACGAATGGATGTATGCGTATATCATACATTCCCTCTGTGTGAGTCGTGAATGGGTTAAACGCATACCGCGTCATCCCACATAAGCGTGCGGGGAGTCAGTCGGTCGGTCGGTGAGCAAACGAGCAAGCCTGCTTGAAAATCAAACAGTTTATTAATTACCCATCGAAAATAAACTGTGGCAAAATGAGTAATTCGAATACTCATTAGGTATATGTAAAGTTGTTGAAACAAAAAAAGCACCGCTGTTAGTTACTTTCGGAGGCTACCTAGATTGAAGTGAAAAGGAAAGAAAACGTGCCATATTTACATATTGTTTAAAGAGTTTTTTGACATGTGCGGGTTATGAAACAATGCCGAAACTGGAATTGATGAATCCAATTTCATTGAGAAGACAACATTAAATAAAAATGAAATTTTAAGCGAGTCGTGAGGAAAGCTTGATAATGTTCACAATTTCAAGCGGGTTGAGAGGACAGCTTGAAATTGGAAGGCGAGTTGAGAGGACAGCCTGAACGTATCGATAAAAAAAATCAAGCAAGTTGAGAGGACAGCTTGAATTTAGAAGGCGAGTTGAGAGGACAGCCTATGCTTGCGAGTTGAGAGGAACGCAAAGTAAGAACAGCGTGTTGAGAGGACAGCTGTATTGAAATATAAAGGCGAGTTGAGAGGACAGCCTATGCTTGCGAGTTGAGAGGACCGCAAAGTAAGAACAGCGTGTTGAGAGGACAGCTGTATTCAAATTTTAAGGCGAGTTGAGAGGACCGCAAAGTAAGAACAGTGTGTTGAGAGGACAGCTGTAATGAAATTTACAGGCGAGTTGAGAGGACAGCCTGAACGTATCGATAAAAATTTCAAGCGAGTTGAGAGGACAGCTTGAAATTAGAAGGCGAGTTGAGAGGATATCCTATGCTTGCGAGTTGAGAGAACCACAAAGTAGAACAGCGTGTTGAAAGGACAGCTGTATTGAAATAATGGCGAGTTGAGAGGACAGCCTATGAATAGTCAGTTTTAAGGACCGCGAAATAAAAACAGCGTATTTAAAAAACAGTTGTATTTTATTACAAGTTGAGATGATTGGACAACCTATGAATTGTCGGTTGGAAGGATCGAAAAATAAAAATAGTATTGAGAGGACAGCTGTATTGGAAAAAGGCGAGCTGAGACAGCAGCCGATGCACGCGTTTTAGGGTAATCGGACGATGAGAAGAATGGAAGATGATAGAGTTGTGAGACGGTTGGAAGATAAGAAACTAGAAAGATGAAAGGAGGAGAAGATGTTTTGGTAGAAAGATAGCAAATTGTGTGGGAGCTATGAGTAAAAGAGATTATTGAAAGATAAGAAGTAGATATGATGAGAAATTAAGTTGATTAGAAGATTAATAAATGAAAATAAATGGTGAATACCAGAACGCAACAAGTTTCGAAAATGAAATAATTACTAGAAGAATAAGTTGAACAATAAGATAATAAAATCAATGAAGAGGACAGTAAAACATAAAAGTCAAAACAAGTAGAACATTATAAGATAGAAAGATAACAAAATGAAAAAAAGGTAAGTTTAAGGTAAGTTGATGAGAAGAGGCAAAAATTTAAGTTGAGGAAGGGACGAGAAGAAGCTGAGAGTAAAAATAGGAGATAAGATGACTTGCAAATTGAACGATCGTGTTGCAAAGATTATCCCTTCAAGCAAAAAAATTGCTACACTGCACACACAACTTCACTTTCGTATCAAATGAAGCTTTGGAGAAATATTTGTTGCAGTCATCATTAAGTTCTGTTCAGTGAATGAAGAGAGCATAGGCGATTCTCAGTTAAACTACTTGACACGCAGCGTCAACCAGTTGTTAATGGCAGAATTAATCAGGCTTCAAATAGTCGGTGGAAAAGAGAAAGAGTGATAATTCAATAGAGTTAATATGGTTTAACGATTTTTTTTTCAAACAAAACTTGTAAGAACAGTTTTTCTTCTGAGAAAAAGGGAGATGTGTGGCGCACGAATGGATGTATGCGTATATCATACATTCCCTCTGTGTGAGTCGTGAATGGGTTAAACGCATACCGCGTCATCCCACATAAGCGTGCGGGGAGTCAGTCGGTCGGTCGGTGAGCAAACGAGCAAGCCGAGTAGTGCGTGCAGTTTCCGCTGCAGTTAGTGATCCGGTGGTCCCCCTGGTGCTACTACCGAGCTTCGGAGCTCCGGACAGGTCTGCACAATATCCAACAAAACAAAAACTAGTTGCCTCTTTTTGCGTATTCAAAAGTTATTCACGTTTTGATGAAACATGGTTTTGGACAATTTGCCACCAAAATACACTCTTTGAATAGCCATAACTTTTTTGTTTTAAGTCCAATCGAGTTGCAGTCTTCGGGTGAAATGTAAGTCTTAATTGAAATTTTAATAAAATGAACATAATTAAGGAAATGATTGGTAAAGAACAAAATATTTTATGAAAAAACAGTTTTTTATGCTTCTTTAGAACACAACGTCTCAGATTCCCTTTCACACTTGAGATTCATTACAATCCTTTTCCGTGGTCAGATTTAGCTCAAATTTGGCATATAGCCTTCTGATGATTCCTTTAAACCATCCAAGTCTTTTGTTGCAATTGTTTTGATTTTAAAGTAGGTATTTGTTAAGACGAATTTGATAAATTAAATAAAAAAATATATTAAATTGTGATTTTTTATTAAGGATTAAACCGTGAATAGCTCTTTACACGATGATACAAACAACATGCTTTGTTAAGCAAAGTTTAAGTGCACAAAAATTTGCATCTTTTGATGGCATTGGTAATAAAAATATTTTACGCTAGGTACACATTTTGGTCAGTTGAACACAAAATTGTTGGACCAAAAAATATTTTTTTTCCTTGAAAATAGCTTGCTTATTTTCTATTTTAATACGAATTCAGTTCAGTTTTCATTTTTTATGTGTAGTATTTAATCCAAACAAAACTTAAAAAAATATAAAATATATAATTTTTATGAAAATGTTTGAACCCAGAATTTATTTAAAATCAAATAATTTTTTTTCTTGTTTCGATTATAGTCGATTAACCATCTTTATGGCATTCGCGACTTTATCAACGTTACAGTTGGCGGATCGTTATCGAAAAACTTATCCGGTACAATTGTGTTCGATGTTTGCTCTTGGGCTCGAACTCGTGGACATCGGCTCAGGAGACAACAGACTTGCCAACTGGGCTATATCACAAGCCCATCAAATAAATTGAAAGTGGACTTTTTTCAAAGATCGCGTTTGCGGAACCTCTTAACATGATTTTTTTTAGTCGGCCCCATACAAAAGTTTGTTCTTCACATCCTAATCTATCATTTGGAGGGTGAGCCTCGAGATTCCAAGAAATTATGCAATTTTGGGACACCCTACTGGGTAGCCTTCAAGTTGATGAGGAAAATCTGCTAAACAAAGTTATCTAGATCAAATTTCACAACATCTAGATGAAAAAAAGTTACATCAAATTAAAGATTTTGATCAGATGAACAACTTTTTAGAAGACTTCAAACCAGTAGGATTTCATTTAAAAAAGTTATGAGGTTTTGACCATCGATTGATCAGGTCTGCCCCACTGTGCGCCGTCCCACCAACAACTTTTGTTTTCAAACACTCTGAGTTGTTTTCATCTATTTTGCTCAAAAAAGTCCCAGGATTTGGAACTCGCTAGATGAAAACAACTCAGAATTTTGAAGGTTTCTCACTCATTTGTTCTTTTCTTCATACATGGTGCGACTCCTGAACCAAAACAAATCAGTCTCTGAATAAATTGAAATTACCGTGCAACCAGATTTTGAATCGTATTTCAGTCTTCCAAAAAATCGTTCATGTTTATTTGAAAAAATTGAGCTTGTAAAATTTCATTTTTGGGCGAAAAATATAAAATTACAATGATGCAATTGATTTTTTTTTTCCAACAAAATGTGAATAAATCTAGAAAAAACAGGTTTTTTTTCACAAAATTTTGGGCGGGCGAATCTTTTCCCTATTTTTTTTAAATATCCGGGCAAGCCAGGGTTAAACCGGCTAATCTGGAAAGCTAAATTTCGCTCATTTAATTTGAACTTTCAATAAGTTTTTTTTTTTAAGGAAGACTTCAATTTCAAAACACAAACACGCCGTTTCTTTATCATCAATTGCTTTTCATTGAAAATCAATTTCTGTAGATGGTTTTTTTTAAACCTAAATTTTCATAAGACAAAACTGGCAAAATGAACTCAAATTCTACCTAATTTTTGCAATTTTCAACTGAATTTGGCAGACGAATTTAATTTGGTTCAATTTCAAAATTTAACTTAAAATAAGAATTATAAGCCATCAATTCCTTGCAATTTAAATTCCTCATCTATATAATTTTAATTTTATGGTGGATTTCATTTACGACCTGAATCTGAATCCGAATTTTGAACCTGAATTATCTATTGGAATTTTCAAAACGTTTTTCAGAAATGAACATTAAAAACTGTTTCTGAATTTAGATGACAATTTAAATCACGAATAAGTTTTAGAACCTATTCCTTATTGAAATTATGTATTTCTAAGCCGACTAGCAAATCTTGATAGAAATAAAAATTTCGAATGATGATCCTATATCGCCATTTTGAAGCCCTGTTATTTTTAAATTTTGCATAAGAATGAAGTTTATGAACTCGGAACCTGCATACAAAACAAAAACTCAGAATGATTAACTCACTTCAGAGATGCTTATTCCTTATAACCAAAATCGAAATTGTATTAGTGTTATCGTATTTCGGATTATGTACCCAGTTTAGGATTCTTGATTTTCGGTTCGAATCATCAGTAAAAATTGAAATCAAAAATTGTGTTTGAAATTGTCGTTTAAATTTGGTTTTACATTTCCTTCAAAATTTGATTCATGATTTTCAAGGCATATATGATTTTTTACAATCAGATAATATTTTTTGAATATGAAAAAACATATTCAAAAAATATTATCTGATTGTAAAAAATCATATATGTCTTGAAAATCATGAATCAAATTTTGAAGGAAATGTAAAACCAAATTTAAACGACAATTTCAAATACAATTTTTGATTTCAATTTTTACTGATGATTCGAACCGAAAATCAAGAATCCTAAACTGGGTACATAATCCGAAATACGATAACACTAATACAATTTCGATTTTGGTTATAAGGAATAAGCATCTCTGAAGTGAGTTAAATCTCATTTAAAATTAAGTATTCAGAAATGAATTTCAACCAATTGGTAAGAAATTAAAAAAAAATGTTGCTGAATTCTTAATCTGGGATTAGTTTTCGAAGTTTTGACATCAGTTCTGAGTCAAACAACCTTACTTCATCATCAAAATTGAACTAAAAATAACAAATGTTCACTGTAGAGTATAATACCTCGCTTGCTTTTGATTGCCCTCCATGGAAGGGAGGCTTTAAACTTCATTCCCTCCCCCCCCCCCCCCCCCCCTCTTTATTTCAGCCATTCACTAAGGTATAGTGTAGAAATAAGTATGATACTTCTATCTGGTTACCAAAATTCATTAAAAGCTACATTTTTGTCATTCATATAATTTGAAAAGAATGTGGTTACTTTTCTAATCATATTTTTTGAAAAAAAAATTCGATTAGCTGTGATTAAAGCATGAAACTCCAAAGGACTATGCTCCAAAAATTCGGACGATACCTGGTCGCGTAGATGACTGAGAAGTATCTAAATGAAATAAAAGAAATTGATTTTCAAAGGTTAAGGAATCTTTATCTTTTATTCAAGGAATCTAGACCTTTGTTAAAAATACCTTTGCTAAAAATAGGGCTTGTGATATACACAGCAAAAATTGAATCAGTCAATTTTACATCGAAAGCGATGCAAATTATTGGACCATCGCTTTAGACGTAAGTTTATGGTTGATTTTAAAATTACATCATCGCATGTAAAATTAAAATCGATATGGGTTCGATTCCCATCTCGGTACTGGGTGTTAAATGTTAGTTTTAAGTTGTCCACGTCATTTATTCAGTCTGTAAAGCCTAAATCGGCTAAGACGGTGTATGTCTTTTTTTTATAATCTTCTAGAGCACGGTCCAGTTTAATATTTTTAAAATGTTGCAAATAAATCTTTTCGCCAACTACTGAAACCGCAGAACCTGTATCTATTTCCATACGAAACCCTTCTCCGTTGATTGTAGCTAAAACCAATAAAGGATCATTTACCTTAATTCCAGTCGTGATCGACATACATTGGAAATCTAGTTTGGAGTCACTCGTGGAAACTGTGCGATCTAACCTTTTAAAGTTGAATCCCTCAGATACCGGCGCCGGCGTATCCTTATCGTCTTCCAGAAATCGAACGCTTCCTCGATCCCGCTGCAGCTTAAAACAATTCTTACGAATGTGTCCGAAAAGACCACAATAACTACACCTTGGGCCTTTGTTGAAGCTTCTTCGATTCGATCTAGACCGCGATCGACTACGACCCCTGTAGTTCTGGTAGTCATAATCTCGACCGGCGGGATGCATTTCTCTCCTTCCACCACGGAATCCAAAATCACGATCATCAGACCGCATATTTCTCCATTCTCGCTTGAAAACTGGACTTCTTTGCTTCGGACCCAATCTTTCAATAGCACTAACACGCTCAAAGTTTTCACGGGATGGTTCCAAAGGTATTGATTGACGAATAACCTGATCACGAGCCAACAGAATCCGCTCAACTTCTTCGAGACTAGGATCTTCCAACTCCATGATTCTTTCACGCACTTTTGTATCATGAGCACCAAAAACTAACCAATCACAAATTAGTCTTGTTGTTTTATCTTCAGTAAACCCACAATTTTCAACCAAGAGTTTAACATCTAGGATGAAATCTTCAGCTAATTCATTCGGTGCTTGGGATCTTTCATAAAACTCACCAATTTGAGCCATTTTGGTGTTCTTCTTGTCGAATCTGCTTTTCAATCGTAAAATGATGTCGTCATACTGCAATGTTTCTAAATTGATACCGGGAAACAATTTCTTCCGTACCCTAAGTTGCAATGGGTTAACGGCTGCGGTGTGTATGTTTGTGAAAATGATGGATCAACCCATCATTTTCCTGACAGTGTCGTTACACACAATCTTGTTAAACATGGTGTCATAATATGGCCTAAATTAGAAGAGGAGCTGGACATCTTTATTTAGTTTAAATTCAGCAGTAGGTTCAAAGATGTCTATTTTTTTTTTCATGATCCATGTTGATAAGATGAATGGGAGTTGAAACACTTGCCCTCCCTTCCGCAGAACAATCGCAACATTTGGTAGTGAAAGTATCACAATTTACCATAATAAAAGTTGATACTTTCAATAGGGCATAATTCGTTTGGTTAGGTAGTTAGATGGTTTAGTCTTGTAGAATTAAAAATAGAGAAAACGTGTGAAAAGTATTACGATGTTAGGTAAAGGTTATGGTATTCGCCTCCCCAATGCTCTAGTAAGTGTGTATTTGCGGTTTATGAATTTCGTTGGCTTATTCTTAAATCAAGCATTTTACAAGAACTAGAGGCTCATTGGATGGGAATGCTGTTGTTGGAAAATGTTATATTTCATTTGGTAAGACGTTTTTTTTGCTTTTTATTTAATTATTCATTTTTAGCAAATCTTTACGTTTTTCGGTTTAGTTTGAAATTCATCTATGGAAGTATATATTAGAATGTACGGTTTTGAAGAATAACAATGAGTAGGTAGTCCTAATTACTGATTTCGGGCATTTTACAATAGGCATGCGGTATATTTTAATAGAACCCCTATGTAGATTTTTTGTAAATTATGATGGATTTTAACATTCAACTATGTGAGGTAGGTAGGGTACGGTAAGATGTGCTCTTATATCCATATTCTGGTAAATTTTCATGATTTTGTGATGTTGTGATAGGAATAAGGTAGCTTACTTCTACTATTAATTTGAGCTAGAATTTTTATTAGTTTGAAATAGGCTTGCTCCAAAAAGCAAAACAAACTCTCACATCCATATTTTGGTAAAATAGTATGATTAGCAATGAAATGGAAAAACTCTAAAAAGAAAAACAAAAATTTCAAAATTTAGAAAATGAAAGGCAAAAAATTAGGGAAAAACAGCAAATAACACTTCAATTACTTCATGCAAGAACTAATTCCTTCCTTTATATTTCTCTTTCCTCTCCTTTTCTCTTTCTTTTATTTTCATATACCCCGGCGCATACGATTCGGAGTCATATGATGACTGGACCCCGAGACAACTATCACGAAACCCATCACACATACCAGTGGAATTGGGGCGGAGACACGAAGCAGACGTTCAACAGACGACGACGAAGGAAGGAAAAACATATAAGATAAGTTAAAATGATTCCTTTAATAACACAAAAATTAAATGTAGTTAGATGCGTGGGGAGTATGTAGAGGCCAGTCTCGAACCCGCCCATGTCCTTCCTCCAACTGGTATCGGGAGGGGTTGGTTTATTATCTTGAACTGCATTTTATCCATATTCCATGGATATAATGAAGTGCTTGATGGTTTAACCAACGTCTCAAGATCGCTTACTATTCTACGCTGCCTTCTCTAAACTTTAAATTTTCTTCTCCAAACTATTCTAATTTTCATTTCCAGCGTCAGCTCCCCGAGCTATTTAAACGCCATAAAAAAAAAAAAAAAAAAAAAAAAAAATCATCGCATGTAAAATTAAAATCGATGTAAATGTTCGATGAATGTGAATATACGTTAGTTGATGTAAAGTGTGAGACTTAATTTTACATCCTAATCGATTGAAATTTAATCAAGAGGCATATTTTATACATTGAAGTCACAGATTGAATCCAAAAGTCACATAAGGAAATTTGCTTTACTGATGTTTCCTGTTCACTGTGCTCATAATTACCTTTACATTATCATCCTTTACATAATCCAGCCAAATTTTGTCTTATATCAGCTGCTGTATTTCGAATCAAATGGGGAAAATCTTTTCTGAGAATAATTAAAAAACTTCCAAATATCATATTGATTACAGTTAAAAGTGACCGAAAATTCTAGTGAAATACAAAAAAAAAACGGATAACAAACTTAAATTATAACTTAGCATGAATAAAGTTTAACATATTTTATTTTTTCTCCAATTGTATCATCAAAATTTATAAAACATTGAAAGATTAAAAATAAAATATTTTAATCATAGTTCTCGTGCATGTCGTACTTCTATCGTTCCCAGGCGCCGGTGTTTAGCACTTGGACTGCTTCACTTTTAATCCATTTGTGATATTTATCAAAAAAATATATTATTGAAACAAATCCTCGAACTTTGAGGCAGCCTTATATGATACTTCCTGAGTCATGATAGGGAACACGTAGAAAATTGATAACGAAGACCTGTAAGAATGATAGTATTATTGGATATTTTAGAAATGTATAATATAATATTCGTTTAATTAAAATAATTGTTTCAACCTCATTAACTCCTGCTTGAGGCGAGGTGCTTGAGCTTTCAATATGTCGTATTAAACATCATCAATATTCAGCAATAATTAAGAAAACAATTTCAAAATGTTTATATTACAACTAGATTATGTTTTCCAGACAACAAATATTCTAGTTTCTGTATTTTTTTTTTTTTTTTGTAATTTAACTGTTTGTTCACATTTTGTTTCATACGGCATAATGAAAGCTCACTGTTAATTACGACGAACGAAATAGACATAAATAAAGGTTTAAGTATATAAAAAACAGTAAGAGAATTTTGTTATGGATAAACTATATTAAAATCAAAATTGTTGTGGTATTATAATTCTGTAAACTGTAATCAAAATAGTCACTGAGGTAATCGAAGCCTCATCGCCTTCTGGGTAAGAGTGTCGACATTTTGTAATTCAGATATTAATTCAGTTCTTGTCATTATTAAAAATCGTGTTTTTATCTATGAGTGAAAAACGTTAAGTTATTCTATGTCTTTGATCTGATCATTGAGATACATACTAGTATTAGAAAAAAAGCGTAGCTTAGAGTAACTAAGTTGCCTTTTTTAACATAATATTACAATTGATTTGAAACGACTAACAATACTGTTCGCTCTAGCTTTGGATTCAAATTTTGTTCATTAAAATCCTTAATGTTTATTCAAATTATTCATCCAACTTTCATTGCAATTGATGTAATATTATATCTAATTTTGTTGAGTTTGTTTTCACTTTTTTTTTCTTAGAGGATTAAGAGAAACCTCCGAAAACAATCTTCCAGAAAGGCGCTTCACTAAACGGCCTGATAGGCCTTAAATACAATTCTCACTGCCTTGCGGAAAATTTCTCACCAACTCACCGGTTTGTGTTATGCCATATTCGTTTTCATCCTGGTGGTGCACCGGTAGTGCACCAAGTGCTGTCAAAGCGTTTTTTTTATATGAAGATGACAGCAGTTGGTGCACAACCATCTTTCCACCAGATGAAAACGAATATGGCATTAGAATCACTGTATAATAACCGCTGACAAATTGGTACTGATTGCTTTTAACTGAAAGTAAATAATAAGCTCTAATGAAATGATACAACACTAAGGTTTACGCTTACCTGGTAATCCCAGGATCGTATATTTATGTATCATCAGGTTTTTCTGTTAATTTGTTCAATTGCACTTCAGTCAGCTTTAAAGAAAACCAGATGCATTTAATATGAAGTGTTTTAAAAACTGAACACACCCACAACACAACCCACGAAGGTTTTTGTTGTGATGTGATAACAAGGCTACACGTACAAATCGTTTACAAAACTCTGGTTTGAAAAAAAAAACCCAATTTAGCCATGCTGATATATAAAACTCAAAAACATGTTTGAACAATTGTTTCGAAAAAAGCTGCTTACTATCAGTTGAGGTTTCGCGATTGCGTACTGCTACACGCTAATTAGTTCATATACAATAGCCAATTGCGGCAGTAACATGTTTATCAATCTTTCAAGTAGTGAGGTTCTTTTCGAAAGATTGTTATGAAACAAGTTTTTGAGTATTTTTTCTCAGCACTGCAAAATTGGGTTTTATCTAAACAGAATTTTGAAAGCGATTTATGCGTGTTGCCCTGCTGTCACCAACCTGTATACATATCTCAGGTGGCGATGGAAATCCCGTGCTAAGTGTTAGTTTTTTTGTAACCATTGTAACCATGACAATTTTCAAACAAACAACAAACAAATTTCAACAGCGAAAATTAAAGAAAAAAATCATTGCCATAAACATCCTGGCAAGTGACGTAGGCTTTGTTTACCTTTTTACTTTTTGAATCACGAGTTCTGGAATAGTGTACTTGTTTGTTCGTCACCTTTCTCTGTACCTCATTGTGCTGTCACAACCTCTAACAACAAATAAAATGTTTGGCTGTTTTAATTGAACTAGAATATCAAAATAATTTCAAACTATTCCGAATAATAACTGCTGTGCAATTGAACGATAGTGTTGCAGAAACACCTGGCGATGACAAGAGTTCTGAATCATGGGATTAGCAGGTAGGTGTGAAATCAATTGCGTTAATTGATAAGTTGCAAAGAAACTTAATTTCTATTTCTAGATAATGGGCGATAATAGGATTCGAAAGCTTTTCTTCGAGCCGTACCTTCAGGTTAACGGGAAGTGGTTCTCGTTATTAATTTGGCAGCGGTGTTGAATGGTCAGTTGGCGCGGATTTTGTGAACAGGAATAGTTAAATTCGTCTGATGGATGTTTTGCTAACTGAAGCCTGGACCTGGTTGTACGAAATTTTCCCAACTGTCGGTCAAAACGTAAAGCCACATTTTAAAAAATAGGTTAAAGTCGCTAGATTAAAATTGATAATCAAATCGCGCCTTGAGAGATGAGAGCTTGTTTTCATTCATTTGTCGAGTGTTTGGTTTTTGCGTTGTTGTCATTAAAAAAGGAAAAGTTATCCATGAAAAAAATGCCTTAAGTACCTTTATTACAAGAAAGATTATAGAAATTTATAATTGAAATACGCAATACGGCTGAGGAATACTGAGCCTAAATTAATCTGTATTGAATTTACCAAATAAGGTACACTGGGGTAAGTGCAATCACCGCAATTTTTTCTCATAAGGAATTTTTTTTCAAAATGTTTCATAAGTAGCAATTAAATTTTAAATTTAAATTTTTATTTATTAATTAATATTTGATTATTTTTTAAACTGAAACCATCCGTCTTCATTTGTGCTTAGCCCTTGTGTACAGTAGCCCTGATTTACCTTATATTTGTTAAATAGTCAACTCGGCAATATTATAGAAAGATATCATTTGCTCTGCACTTGTTTTTCAATAATCATAATATAATTACGCAAGGATTGCTATGGGACCAATACTCATCGAAGGTGAGGGGGGGGGGGGGGGAGGGGGGCTTAATGATCAATAGTCAAAGGAGTTTAATTTGTGTTACTTACCAGAGCTTTTGCTTTTAAAGTTGAAGATTATGTACCAAATCAATCCATTTCAAGCACTCTAGAGCCTATTTTTATAACCACTTAGAGATATGTCCGTAGAAATGAAAATCTCCTACTCTGTTGAATCAAAGCTTCCTCGATTAGGTTGGTCACGCATTGGGCTACTGTTATCACGTGTCTGTTGGTGATCAGCGATCCCGCACATCCATAGGTAACACGTCCGGAAGCTAAAAAATTGGAAAACAACATGGGCTTGATTCGATAACTCGGAAGCGGTGAGGAACTTACTTTTTTTCCTGTAGGCCAACCGGGCCATCCAAGGGAACTGTCCGGGAACCTCGGCTTCGCCGCCAATGATCCGTGTGTTCACCGATAGCCCGCACAGTTGGTGATAGACGTTGGGTGGAGCTTTCCGGGATGAGCGAAGCAGGAGGAGTTTGATTGCTTACTTCCGCGATCACCGGCTCTGCGCCGTTGTGATTATTGACTGCCGGAACCGGAAGCGTGGAAGGTTTGGCAGTTGTGTACGGTCTCCGGCGGATGGCTGGATCTTCCTCGTCCGGATAGATCGGTGGACAATTTTTCAAAATTTTGGGATCCTCAAACGAGGTTATGAAACGATTTTTGTTGCGGTACCTGCTGATTTTGTTATAACCGTATTGCATGTACTTGAGGTTGCCATTATCGCTGTACTCTTTCAGGCGCTGACCAAATCCATCGTTGTAGTCCTCATTCGATTGGATGTTATCAGCCAGCCTACTATCATCCAAAGGACAACATACCGTCGTTTCCCGGGTCCCTCCATACTCACAGGTCCAGCGTCCAGCTTCGAATTAAAATCGCTATAGCTAGCCTTAGGATTACGGATTCATTTCCAACATTTTTGGACAATCCCGTAGCTTCATGCACTGACAGTTGACGGAAGTGCTTCTCAACGAGTACGATGGGGCCGATTCGGTGTCCATCGTCGGTTCTCCATGATCGAAATGGTGCACAAAGAAATGATCGAACAAGGTTGTCCCGGAGCCCCCATCTTCGCCTCCGCTATCTGTAAAAAAGATACAAAATAATTATTGGTATAAACATTGGAAACCAGAAACTTTACCTTGCTTGAGAACGCTTTTTATTTCTGGTAACTAATAACAGTAAATGAAATCCACAAAGTCACATCCGGTAACCAAACACTTGTTTGTCAGAAAAACGACGCCATTTGAGATGACTTTTGGAAGCAGCTCCCAAATCGAAATGTAAGCTTAAAAATTCGAATAAACACTCATTTTTTCGGATCTCAGCAAGTTCAGATTAAAAAGCAATGTTTTCAATAGAACACAAGTTGCACATTTCGAACAAACCAATTCGATTGAAAGGTGCAAAAAGACGCACGAAGCTCCACTATTTTCGCGGTTGTTTGCTAACACACTGTGTGGGTAGATTAAATATACATCGGTGTGATATGATTTTCAACTCTTCTCAAATAATTTTACAGCGCGTCTCTTGAAATGCTGTTTAAATATATTTAAAAATAAATGTTTCATTCTTTGTGTGAAAATGTATGTTTTTCAATGTAAATTTAGGTTTTATTTCAGTTTAGGTCGCCGTTTATTATATCGTATTCAGTATTGGATTTCGTGTGATTTTGATTATTTTTTGCTGTGTAGTTCATTTCCGCTAACTGCGGCGTTTATAAAAAAAGTCGTGAATGCCATAAAGCTAGTAAAACGACTAAAGGGTGATACGGTTAAAACTTGGTCAATATCAACATGACGTATTTCTATCAATTTTGCATTAAAAAAACCTGAACACCCCTCATTTTGACGGCGTTTGTGTGTTAAATGTTGCTCCTATTTTGATTTTGGAATTCCCTCTTCAGTTGTCAAAATGCCGTCCAAGGAAGAAGAGCAGCGTATCAAAATTTGGCTCGCGCATCGCGAAAATCCGAGCTACTCGCACGCAAAGCTGGCAAAATCGCTAAAAGTTGCCAAATCAACCGATACAAATGTAATTAAAGTGTTTGGGGAACGTTTGTCGACAGCCAGGAAGTCTGGATCGGGGGGAAAACGAAAACCGGAAGCCGCTGAGACGACGTAGAGAATTGCCGGTAGTTTCAAGCGAAACCCTAACCTCTCTCTCCAAGATGCTGCAAATAAGCTGGGTGTATCGTCTACAACCGTGCATCGACCCAAAAAACGAGCCGGACTATCGACTTACAAGAAGGTAGTGACTCCAAATCGCGATGATAAACAAAAAACGACGGCCAAACCGCGATCCCGGAGGCTGTACACGACGATGCTGACGAAGTTTGACTGCGTGGTAATGGACGACGAAACCTACGTCAAAGCCGGCTACAAGCAGCTTCCGAGACAGGAGTTTTATACGGCAAAAGGAAGGGGAAAGGTAGAAGATATTTTCAAGCACACGAAACTGTCAAAGTTCGCAAAGAAATATCTGGTTTGGCAAGCCATCTGTACCTGTGGCTTGAAAAGCAGCATTTTCATAGCTTTCGGGACTGTCAACCAAGAAATTTACGTGAAAGAGTGTTTGAATAAACGTCTGCTGCCTTTCCTGAAGAAACACGGTTGTTCCGTACTGTTTTGGCCGGATTTGGCATCTTGCCATTACGGTAAAAAGGCCATGGAGTGGTACGCCGCCAACAACGTGCAGGTGGTTCCCAAGGACAAGAACCCTCCCAACACGCCAGAGCTCCGCCCAATTGAGAAATACTGGGCTATTGTCAAGCGGCACCTAAAGAAAAACAAAAAACTGCTAAGGACGAGCAGCAGTTATATAATTCAAGGCAAACTGGTTTTCTGCGGCGAAGAAGATGGACCAAGTGGCTGTACAAAATCGGATGGCAGGGCCCGTAAGGCGTAAAGCGTAAGGCCCGGCAATTCGGATTTGGAAAAGCGGAAGCCTAACTGAATATTTTTTCTGAATTTTATACAAATTTAAAAGAAACTTAATTTGATTTTTTAAATAATCGATTTCACCGATTTACACGCGTTTTCCCTTGACCAAATTTTGACCGTATCACCCTTTATTTATTAAATACTTTTTTTTCAAAAAAAAAATTTCAAAAAATGTTTTTTTGTTGTGAATATGAAAATAATAAGTTATTTTCAAAAAAATTATGATAAAAGGACAATGTTAGAAAGTTCCGCAGAACAAAACGTAGATAACATTCTTTTTGCCAAATTTTCAAAAAAGTGTGTAAAATTTCAAATCCTCATATCCAAATAATACGTTGCAAATTGACTTGAAACAGTGCAATCTATTGCGCCATTCAAAAGTTTCAAGTGAAATTTACAAGTGCCTAGTTTTCGAAAAGGCTTAATCGTATATGAACTCATCAATAATTAAACTAAAGCCGCTAAAACTAGACAAATTCGATTTATTTCTAGGTAAATACAATAAAAGTTACTTTTGACAGGACAGAATTTCACTTCCTTTTTTTTAAATTTGCGTTACGTTTCGAGTCACCCATCATCAGATCTCCAACAGAGTAAGCCCAAAACATACATAAATTTAACCCTTTAATGCATAGTATTAAAATGCCTTAAAAAACCATTCGTAAATAAAAAAAATGCATAGTGTTGTTTTAATACAACACTAATCAAAGTCCAAATATCTCGAAAACGGGTAGATATTTTTCAGTGATGTATTCACAAAAAATATTCTACAGATAAAAAGAAATAAGCCCACGACATTTTTAATACGATTTTTTATTGTGCGTGTGAGATATCGAACAAAGTATGCGAAAAAATTACAAAAATAGTATTTATTTATTTTTTTGAAAAAAGTAGTTTTTGGAAAATCGCTTCTGTTTCTTCAGATTTGCAAATTCTAACAAATTTTTTAATCTCAATCAATCACAAACACCTTCCTGCACCCGATTAACAAGGTTTTGAAGAAATTAGCAAAACCGTATTGAAATGAACTAAGAATTTCGAAAAATATTTTTCAACTTTGATGGGTCATAACTTTCATAATACTTAAACTAACGACTTCAAACCTGTTGAGTTTTGTTTTTCAAATTAAAATGATATAGTTCCACTGAATCAATAACTGCAATTCTCATTTTAAAAAAGTCATGCATTAAAGGGTTAAAAATAAAAAAAAATGTTTCTCTTCCAAAAAAAACATAAGTATTACCCGGTGATACACTTTTATTAATTCCTTTATTTTTGCAATACTGAGGCAGTCGAAATAACTAACAGTTTAACAATAAGTTATAGCACTTCTTGAGAGGTTATCGTCAGAGGACGAATCGGCTATATCAAGTTAATTACGAACATTCTTGACGACCAGTCTTACCCATAAGAACTGATTCTAGACATCTCGAAGCGGGTTACTCTCAAGTATTACTTTTGTATCTCATTGTTCAAAATTTACCGCTTCTAGCTTGAAGGAAAAAGCAATTAAGATCTCTGTTGTGGTATGAGCCTACTTGGTTGAATGATTCAAATGAATCAAAGCAATCGAAAGATTCCTTTTAATTCAACCACGTGGTTGAATTAAAAGGAATCTTTCGATTGCTTTGATGCAATTAAGATATTTTTCAATTATGCAACCGGACGAAAGTGTTACGAAACTTTAAAAGCTATTTTCTTGAAACATGCCAAACAGTTCATACGAGCTGTTCAAAACTGACCAAAATTTTGTTTTTTTTCTCAGATTGGTTTTGACAGTTCTCTTCGGTGTGTTTGGAGACATCTGGTGGCCCAGCCTAAAAACGAAAAATTGGTTCAAAATGATCGTTTGAAATTTTACACATATTTCGTGGGCTGTCTGTTCTCTGTGGTGAAAGTTTCTAAATAGTTATATTCTTTTTTTAATGAAGAAATACTTAAAAGTGTTCTCAAAATAAATTAGATTTATTTTGAAACACCAAAAATACTAAAGTGGGTTGGTTATCTAACAACAACATCAAAACCCTAATCTATCGATCGGTTGAGTTGTCCTTTTGTAACAGATGAATCCATCACCAACGTTCAGCGTTTCCAGGATGACATCCTTTTTTTTCCTAGAACGGAAAAACTAACACGTCACTCATTCACTGTACTGGTCTCGAAGGCTGACCATTCTACCCGTCCTGAGCTAAAACACTGGCTGGAACAATGCGGGAAGTGGCCGAGGAAAAAAAATGTTTGTCTATTTGACAGCAATCAAACACCATCATAATCAACGGCTATGGAGGTATTTGCCATCAAATGGATGATAGATATCGGAACGTAAAGGGTTTTTCCTCGTTTTTTTGTGTATATTTCCAAACAACGGAGTCCAGTTTCCAGGATCCTATAGGGTTGCAGTCGCTAACATCCGGTTCATATTTTGAGGCATGGTTTGATGCGGCGGCGGCAGACCATCATCATCCGATTCAGAAATTAGCTCTGCAAACATCACTCGATCCTGCACATTGGATGCAGTTTTTGAAATTGTTTTTTTTTCGTTTCTTGACATAAAGGTATTAAGTGGCCAAATAAAGAGCAGACAAGCGTCATTATTTCTATTGACGAGAGTTTTTGATTGAAACACTTAAGAGTTGTGTTTCAAATTTCAGCTCCAAATCAACCACAGTTCAAATTGAGCAACAGAACGTGCGTGAAATTTGATAAGAATCTCGTGAAAGATTTTTTTAATAATAAACAATAAAAAAATGTCATCGAGAGCAAAATTTCAACCCTGTCAGATCTGATTTATTGGTGCCTCAAAAGGTTCAAAGTTTTGAATCACCAAAAAACAATCAGGGAAATCAAAATTTTGTTCACTCAAATGATACAAGAATGCATAAGACGCCGAGATCTGGTGTTATTTCGAAACAATTGTATGTAGATATTTCAGAAAATCAACTTTTTGGGACTTTTCTGGTCATTTTTATCATCTCCAGTAGAGATAGATGAAATGATTAAAAATTGGTATGTGAAATCAATCACAACCAAGGTTGCTGAAAAAAATTCTGTGTTTTTGCGAAGAAAAATCTGAATTTTGTGATTTAACCAAGCAATTCTGTGATGGAAAAATCCTCAATTTGTTTGAAAAGTCATAACTTATTGGATTTTTTTTACATTTTAATTGAAAAAATCAATTAAAACTAACAATCCGATTTCAATGAATAGCGAAAAACTTCACAGTTTATATTATTATATTTTTTAAAATACAAAAAAAATCAAAAAGCTGTGCTATCTGTGAATATTCCCAATATTCTGTCTTGTCTAGCACAGATTCTGTGCTGAAAATTTGCTCAAAACTCAGTGAAATTACAGATTTTTCTGTGATTTCGGCAACCTTGATCACATCACTTTCCGAATCACATAAAAACTTGAATTTGCAAAATTTTTTTTTATATCAAATCACACAGTTCAAGTTAAAAATAAAAATACATAAAACAGACAAAAATGACAAAAATGACAAAAATGACAAAAATGACAAAAATGACAAAAATGACAAAAATGACAAAAATGACAAAAATGACAAAAATGACAAAAATGACAAAAATGACAAAAATGACAAAAATGACAAAAATGACAAAAATGACAAAAATGACAAAAATGACAAAAATGACAAAAATGACAAAAATGACAAAAATGACAAAAATGACAAAAATGACAAAAATGACAAAAATGACAAAAATGACAAAAATGACAAAAATGACAAAAATGACAAAAATGACAAAAATGACAAAAATGACAAAAATGACAAAAATGACAAAAATGACAAAAATGACAAAAATGACAAAAATGACAAAAATGACAAAAATGACAAAAATGACAAAAATGACAAAAATGACAAAAATGACAAAAATGACAAAAATGACAAAAATGACAAAAATGACAAAAATGACAAAAATGACAAAAATGACAAAAATGACAAAAATGACAAAAATGACAAAAATGAAAAAAATGACAAAAATGACACAAATGACAAAAATAACAAAAATGACAAAAATGACAAAAATGACAAAAATGACAAAAATGATAAAAATGACAAAAATGACAAAAATGACAAAAATGACAAAAATGACAAAAATGACAAAAATGACAAAAATGACAAAAATGACAAAAATGACAAAAATGACAAAAATGACAAAAATGACAAAAATGACAAAAATGACAAAAATGACAAAAATGACAAAAATGACAAAAATGACAAAAATGACAGAAATGACAGAAATGACAAAAATGACAAAAATGACAAAAATTACAAATAAAAACTAAAATGACAAAAATGACAAAAATGACAAAAATTTCAAAAATGACAAAAATAACAAAAATGACAAAAATGACAAAAATGACAAAAATGACAAAAATGACAAAAATGACAAAAATGACAAAAATGACAAAAATGACAAAAATGACAAAAATGACAAAAATGACAAAAATGACAAAAATGACAAAAATGACAAAAATGACAAAAATGACAAAAATGACAAAAATGACAAAAATGACAAAAATGACAAAAATGACAAAAACGACAAAAATGACAAAAATGACAAAAATGACAAAAACGACAAAAATGACAAAAATGACAAAAATGACAAAAATGACAAAAATGACAAAAATGACAAAAATGACAAAAATGACAAAAATGACAAAAATGACAAAAATGACAAAAATGACAAAAATGACAAAAATGACAAAAATTACAGAAATTACAAAAATTACAAAAATGACAAAAATGAAAAAAATGCCAAAAATTACAGAAATCACAAAATTTAAAATTAATGACAGAAATCAAAATATTTTAAAAGTTACAAATATAAGAAAAATAATAGAATTTAAAAAAATATTACAAAATAAAAAACAAATTCTCGAAAAATGACAAAAATTAAAAAATTAAATGAAATACAAATTTTTCAGAATAAGTAACATTTATTCGCAAGATTTGAAGTTTAGAGACTGACAAATTAACGTTTTCCCGCTTTAAATCTGGAGGATGGAATGTTTTAAAATGTTTAATCAGCTTAAATTTTCTGTTAAAGAAGAATTTTTTGTCCTTTTTCTTATAACTGATTTTTATTTTTTTAATCATAACATGGACTTCATAATCCAACTGTTATTGGAACATTTTCTTCCGATAACAATCAAGCCACGGTTTAAGGAAAAAAAAGGCAGAGATGGTTTATAATATTTTCACCGCAGTTTTACATTGAAAACATTTCAATACTTAATGGAAAATTAAATTCTAAAATGTTCAATCAACAGTTATATTTGATACTTCGCACCACTGTTGACGTTTAGTTCAAAGTTCAAGTTCAAAAAGATTTAACAATAACACAAGAACAAATTTCGAAGTGAGCAAACAATTCAGAATAGCTGTGATTCTTTCTTGTTTTTTTCCACGTGCTTTTCCTTAAAACATTTACAGTACAAAACAATTTTTAATTCTACAGTGTTGCCACAATACATTTTTTTAAACTATCGTTTTTTCCATCCAAAGTTTCATACCCAAGCTTATTACCCGGCGTCCTAGAGATATTCGAATGAGCTTGTAGACTTTTGCCAATTTTGTTTTATTATTGAATGGATTATTTTTTTTTTGTTGATTTATGACACTTTACCAACGTTTTGGCATTCGTGTCAAAGCTTTTGAATGGATTATGATTGAGGGTTGGAAACCTTAAAAAAATATTTAAAATTAGAGTCACCCTAATATATACGAGTAATTAACAATTTCATCCTTTCTTCGAAACAAAATATTAAATAATTTAAAAAACAATGTTTCTTTGAACATGAAAACCGAAAAATATTCTATTGCAATGCACTTGCAACCGAGTATGCTCTTCATTTTTAGAGCTTTTACAAAAATGTTTTGCATGACAAAATAATGAGATTCCGAAAAAATAAATGATGCGAAATTTTCAAAAATCGGTCCTTTTGTTACTGCAATATGAGATGCGAGACCTGTTGTTTCATTTTTTTTTAATTTTGGGCCAAAGTTAAACTAAAATTGGTGTTGGGTCTTCAAGTGCTGAAACTCTTAAACCGGTAGTTTGAACGCAATATATGTAAGTTTGCCTTAAAAACCCCTCATCCGGAGTGATTACAATCAAATGATGGTTGCTCGTATTTGAAACAGGCAAAAAGTGCACACTCAAACCAGCTATCAGCGGCAATTTTCAATTATAGTTGAAACTCATCCTTAAGGCCTTAGGACCGGAAAGGATCATCAGTTTTCAAAACAACAACACCAGAAGGACCAGAGCAAAAACGAAACAAAACACCTACATTCAACTCCAAACAATCAACACAGTCCAATCAAATCGAATCAATCTTTTGCTGAAATGTTGAACGCTCTCCCCTCAAAAATCCTTCTTCGACTTAATTCTTGGGTGGTCTTTCTATGTTTGTGGATTTGTTACAAAAAATATAGGGTAAACTTACTGACAAAGGATTTTTTCACTATTTCTTAATCAAAAGATATCGACTGATTCGAAAAATGGTTCAGTTACCCTTGGGCCACAGCCCAATTGAAACTTTCGAACAGGAGCATGCCAGCTCAGGTAAGCCGAAAGACAACGACGATGATGATGACGATTTGAGTGTGATATGACAAGGTGTAAAGTGAGTAAAGCTAATGGAAATTTATTCTCTTTCATGTATACTGGGGAGCAGTTTTTCCTGCTGCTATTTTTCCAGCCATGCATCCGGATTGAACACCATTCTTCCCTTTTGCTTGCAACCATCGTCCTTCATCGAGGAGGGTTGTGTTTGAAGAATCCTTCGACGAGCAATGGAATCGCTCTCAGCAGAACACCCACCCACCCTCACCCACGAAGTTGATCCGCAAAATTGCCGTCGCTCGCTCGGTTGGTCGGTTTGTATGCAACCGGTTAGATTTCTATATTTTTTGCTCTTTTGGTAAGGCATTAGGTTGCTCGAAAGGAAAAACGACGGAATCGGGCAATCACGGTCCAAAGAAGGAACAGATTTAGCTTTGGAAGGAGCTTGAATATTTGAGCCTTCTGTTCTATGCCTTTGCCGTTATGATTCCTTCAAGTTTGTTCGAATCATAATAATCGAGCAAACGGGCTTTGATCACGGAAGGATTAGACAGTCGGGTTGAAATCAGATGCCACTCGCTTTGGTTGCTTTTTTCGGAGAGGTTTTTTTTTAGGAAATCAATCTATGATTTTTAAATTTGATAATGATGGTTTATGAATTTGAATTTTTGAACAAGAACACATGTAGATACATATAACTTTGATTTTGAGAAAGGCGTTTTTGGGAACTGGACTTGTACATACTACTTTTTTTTAATATCACTCAGTTAGCCAGTCAGTTGCCTCCTTAGTTGATGTCCGTGAGTTCGAGCCCAAAACATTTTACCGGATAAGTTTTTCAATGACTGTCCGCCAACTGCATAGTTGCTATAAGTCGCGAATGACACAAAGATGTTAAAACGACTATAATCGAAACCATACAAAAAATATTTGCAACTGACTTGCCAACTGAGCTATAACACAAGCCCAGCTCGCTTGAGTGCAACCCTTTTTATTAGTTGCTAAATCAGGGTTTACGGGCTGTACTCCAAGCCACGGCGAGCCACCGCGTACTCCAGTTTGCTACTCTGGGTCAATGGGTACTAAGGAAAGACTCGTGATATACCCCTTGGATACCTCCTACTCCCTAACCTACACCTGGGGATGCAGACCTAGTTCCCACCTCGAACTGTTAAACACACTGTCCTTCAACAATGGGAGGTCTATTCGCGTTAATGTGCTCCAAGGCAATACTCATAGACGAGACCACTTTCAGGAATACGTCTGATCATTACGACTCGAAGTATGAACTCTCCTCTAACGATTTGAGAAACGACATCTCCTTGCAATGACTCGAGGTTCCTACAAAAACCCCTCCTTTTCGTGACTCGAGGCTTGATTTCTCCTCTCACGACTCAAGATCAGACCCTTCCTAGCATCGATTCGAGGTTGACTTACACATATCTCTCTTTGTACGACTCAAGGCCCGATCTCTCCTGTAGCGACTCGAGTTCTGACCTCCCCTCTTAATGACTCGAGGTAAACACTTATACCACTCCTGTTGTTGATTAAAGGCCTGCTATCTCCTGTTGTAACTCGAGACCCGACCTCTTGTCGTAAAGACTCGGAGTTGACCCCCCAACCTCTCCTCCTGAAGACTCGAGGTCTGACCTCTCCTTTAACAACTCGAAGCCTGGATTCTCCAGGATTCCAGGTTTGCCACCTTTATGCCCGTTGTGTGCCGATCGAGAGTAGCTTATCCTAAACTCGCGCCTGTCACAACATACGCGCGGGACTTTACGCAACTTCTCGGATGATTCCCGACGAAGACGTCATCCTACTTCGACACGAATTGCTCACCGGCGTCGAGAGCCAATCTACCCGTGGGAATTCTCCGATCGTGGAAAATCCCTTTCCCAACGATTTCCACTGCGAAGAAGGTCAAGTCTTATCCCCGCAGCTTCGGCCGTTGGGAACCGCACTGCTCCCCGAGGGTGGAGCATCCTACGCACGATCGTGGCGTGTCCACGGCATCCACTACGCAGAAGGTGTTGTCTTATCTTTGTAGCTTCAAACCGGGGTCGGACGCACTCTACTCGACAGTTCCTCGTCGATGGGGTTAGTCTACTACGACTTACCCCTATCTACGAGGTCCGCTACGGGGAAGGTATTGTCTCATCCCTGCAGTTTCCTCTGTAGGAAGCGGCACTACTCGGATATTCCCCGGCGGTGGGGTATCGTACACACTTCACGGCGCACCCATGAACTTCACTACACAGAAGATGATGCCTTATCTTCGTAGTTTCGATCAAGGGACCGGACGCGCACTTCTTAGATGCTTTCCGGCGACGGAGTCCTTCTACACCGTTCGCGGACTGCCTTTGACTCCAGGACCTCTGCAGAGAATTCATTATCCGGGTGAACCCATCGCTGACCGCACTCCAAGTGTTGGAATGCGTACACATCCATACACCATATTGTCTACTGTCATGTTGGGCCCATGGGCTGCAAGTATGTTGGTACGTACGGCCGCAAACCTCGGACAAGCAAACACTACATGTTCGGGTGCTTCCTCTTCGTCACCACAATCTGGGCAAAATGGCGAAGCCACATGTCCAAACCGGTAGTGGTACTTCATAAAGCATCCATGAAAAGTGAGGAATTGCACCATATAGAAGTCCACTTCACCGTGTCTTCTTCCGATCCAGCTCCCGATGTGCGGGATCACACGGTGGGTCCACCTTTCTCTTGTTGAGCTGTCCCACAGCTGTTGCCAATTGGACATCAAGTCTTCATTGACGATATCTCGTACATTGGGCGTGTAATTATTGTCGTAACAATAGACATCCGTCTCTAACAAAACCGAGATTGGCAAGACGCCCGCCACTAAGTAGGAAAAATGGTCAACTTCCACGTCTCTGCAGGTAACACTATCGTCCCAAGACCGCAAGATTGACGGGGTCACGCTTAACACCCAAGTAACAATTTAAGCTTTATTATGGTCAGCAAAATTTCGTTTGGACTATAGCATTAATCTTCATAAAAAGCTAAAGCGCATTCTACAACATCACCTGGACTCTAATAAAGCCAAACTTAGGCTATTTGGCCCTACCCTAGAAACGTCATCATGACGTATCTTTGTTGGTCATCAATTCTGGTCACCAAAGCTTTTAAAAAGCTATTATAAAACATGTTAGGAATTTTTTTTTTTCGATTCTGTGAGTTCTCGGAGTTTTATTTTTTTTTCCAGCAACCATAATGGTTGATGAATGATGATTGCATTATTGAGATATTTATGATCTGGTAAAATTAATAGCCAAAATACCAATGTTTTAACCATATTATGAGCCTCTTTTGTACTGCCAGTCAAGATTTTAGGTAAAATGTGTATGAAATAGTATCTTAAAATAAATGCGCCTCGTCAAATCTGATGGTCAATCATGATGGAATTGATGGAAAATGGGCTGAAAAAATATTTTCCAATGCTTGCATTGTGAATCCATCAACATGGCGTCATTTTGTGCCCTTCGATTTTGCAACCAACATGGCGTGAGTCAATTCATAGTTTTATTATGGTTTAATGATGACCCCAAAAAAAGCTACGATTTGACGTTTCTCTCGCAAGCCAATCAATTACACGCTTAGGATGAGTTCCTAATTTCTGAGTTGTTAATCCTTAGTACAGTAAATGAGGACATACATTTTAAATAAAAACGGATTGGTTGTTAATCACCCGTGAAATAAATCATGAGTTGAAGTCAAATTTCGTTGTCTGACGCCATCTTGAAATCCAAGATGGCGGATTTCGCTGATCGTTCAAATGTTGTAAATGACTTAAAATCGCATGAAATCCCATCAATATTGGTGTTGGGTGAAAGGGCTAAACGATTAGAAGTCGAATTTTGCTATCAGACGCCATCTTGAAATCCAAGATGGCGGCATCCGCTGAACTTTTAATGCTGTAAATGACCAAAAGTCGCATTAGACAACCACTATATGGGTATTGGTTGAAAGGGCTAAACTAGAAGAAGCCGATTTTTTTCTTTTCGACGCCATCTTGAAATCCAAGATGGTGTCTTCCGCTGAACTATGAAATGCTGTTAGTCACTGAGAATCGCATGGAAGGCCCACAATATTGGTATTTGGTGAAAGGGCTAAACTACAAGAAGTCGAATTTCGCTATCGGACGTCAACTTGAAATCCAAGATGGCAGCTTCCACTGAACTTTAAAATGCTGTTAATCACTGAAAATCACATGAAACTTCCACAAAATGGGTATAAGTTGAAAAGGATCAACGAGTAGAATACAAATTTCGCAATTAGGCGTCATCTTGAAATCCAAGATTGCGGCTTCCACTGAACTATAAAATGATTGAAATCATTGAAAGTCACTAGAAATTCCCACAATATGGTCATTGGGTAAAATGGCTTAATCAGTTTAAGTGGAATTTCTCTATCAGATCCTCTTGAAATCCAAGATGGCGACTTTTGCTGATCCTTAAAATGCTGTAAATAACTAAAAAACCGCATGAAACACCCACAATATGGGTATTGGCTAAAAGGGCTAACCTAGAAGAAGTCAAATTTTGCTATCAGGTGCATCTCGAAATCCAAGATGGCGGCTTTCAATGAACTTTAAAATGCTGTTAAACACTGAAAATCGCATGAAACTCCCACAATATAGGCATTGTGTGAAAGGACCAAACGAGTAGAAGTCGAAGTTTTCTATCAAACGACATCTTGAAATCCAAGATGGCGGCTTCCACTGAGCTTCAAAATTCTGCAAATGACTAAAAACCGCACGAAAGCTTTACAATATTGGTATTCGTTGAAAGGGATAAACTAGAAGAACCAGACCCTGATTGTTTTTGGCAACCCGCTCGAACATTTTGTGTTGTTCAAATCGAACGATTCTATCCTCAACTTTGTTTTTTCTTTGTACTACATTTTTTATCATGTTTTTGATGCATTTAGCACTTTTCTTGTTTTGTCGATAGTTTTTGTTTTTCGCCATTTGCTATTTATGTCATTGTATTTTGTCTATCATGCTAATATGTCTAAATTGTATTGGTCCTATTAAAGCGAAAACTATAAGGTTATGTTGTTTCTGTTATTTGTTTGATTTAGGGACATGTGCCAAAATCGGATGTTTCCAAAATCAAATGTTGCCAAAAACGCTCGGGGTCTGTATTGTGGTTGCTTTGTGCGATTTTGGGTCACTTACAGCATTTCAGAGTAAAGCGGAAAGAGAAAATCGACTACTACTCGTTTAGCCCTTTTACCCAACACCAATATTGTTGAGGTTTCGTACGATTATAAGTCATATACAACATTTTGCAGTTCAGTGGAAACCGCCATCTTGAATTTGGATGGCGACAAATAACGAACCTCGACTTTTACTGGTTCATCTCTTTCAACTAATACCCATATTGTAAGGGTTTGAGGCGATTTTCTGTCATTTACAGTATTTTCAAGTTGAGTGGTAGTCGCCATCTTGGAATTTAAGATGGCGACGGACAACGAAATTCGACTTCTACTTGTTTATTACTTTCACCTAATAACAATTTTAATAAGGTTTCATGATATTTTCAGTTATTTACAACTTTGAAAATAAAAGCGGAAGCCGCCATCTTGTACTAATGATGGCGTCAAGCAACAAATTTTGTTCCTCCTATTTGAACTCTTTCACTCAATACTCATATTGTAGAGTTATTCATTCCACTTCCGGTAATTCGAAGTTTTCATAGATTTTTATAATTTTTTATTATTTTAACTCAAAATCAACACACAGAACTTATCAAAAATGTGTAAAAATGGGAATTCTGATTCAATTATGTGCTATCTAATCTGAGCGTGTCCTGATTTGACATCTTGATCGAGAACTGTCACTAAGTTTTATGGCGGTTTAATAATCAGGCACTGAGTGCTATTATAAAACATGCAAAAGACAGCTTGGAGCAAACTTCTAAGTTTGTGTTTTATTATAGTCTAAAAACAGATTATAGATATAACAGTAGTTATATCTAAAAACAGATGGTCGATTCAAGAATATAAGCATTTTGCATGACCATAATAAAACCATCATAAAACGAGCTGCACAAAAAAGCCATAATAAAACCATAATAAAGCATCGAAATGCTAGTTAGCTTTCTCTGTGTTACTTGGGCAGTATCCTCCTCTTGCTGCTGCGGATTGCCGAGCAGATTGACATCATTCGCGTGAGTACGTTTCCCTCAACTTCTCTCTCAACCGTGAATTTTATCGATCTACGCCGAGTTCCTCCCAACCAGATTGAGGCCTACATAACTGTCGCAGAAGTGTGTATGAAGCAGAACTACTTCATGTTTCGGAATAAGTTCTACAAACAGACCTTTGGTCTCAGCATGGGGAGCAAACACTTCTGGCAGAAGTGTTCATGGCCGATTTTGAGACCGATTTGGAGAAAAGGGAAAAACTCTTCCCCCTTGTCTGGTGACGCTACGTGGACGAAGTTTTCTCTTCTGTGAAAGAAAGCTACCTCCCACAGACACTAAAGCTATAGAATAATCAGCACAGATCGATAAAATTTACGGTTGAGAGAGAAGTAGAGGGAAAACTCCCCTTCCTTGATTTGCTGATCTCAAGGAAAGAAGACAACACAATAAAATTTGGAATCTATCGGAAACCAACCTCAACTGACAGATATATTACGGTCGACTCAAATCAGTTGGGTGCTCAAAAACAAGCCGCCTTCCACTCTCTGGCACATCGGCTGCACCATATTCCAATGGAAAAGCCTTAGTTTGAAGACGAGAAGCAAAAAATTTTTGATGCAGGGATTGTGCATGGATACGACAACGACTTCGTTCGTAAAGTTCTTCACAAGCACGCCCGAAAAAAGCACCGAAGTGATGCAACAACACTATCATCGGATAAAGAAGAATTGCAAAGAGTTAGCCTACCGTTTTTACCAAGATTGACTAACGGAATCAGCCAGATTCTGTTGCAGAATGGTCTAAAAACTGCATACAAGAGTGGAAACACCCTCAAGGATCGTCTAGTCTCGCTCAAGGACAAGATCTCTGAGGAGGATAGATCCGGAATTTACGAAATCCCATGCAGCAGCTGCCCGGCTATTTATACTGGTCAAACTCGCCTTAAATTCAAAGTCCGTCTCAATGAACACAAAAATGCCGTTAAGAATGGCAGGATTAATGAGTCGAGTGTCCGCCCACACAACAGAGTTTGACCATTCCATCGATTGGAAAAAGGTCAAATTAAGGAAGTTTGTACGAAAAACATCACATTCGAATGCTTGGAAGTCGATGTTTATCAGCACTACCGAAAACACGTTGATGAACGAAGACGATCCGCTGATCATTTCATATCTCTTCAACCTGATCAATCAAAAATCCGCATAATACCAATTGCGTTCGACGAATGCTACATCAAGTATGAAATATCCTTTTTCCGTAAAGTAAGAACGTTATTTGTCCTGCAATACGTCGTGTGTTATGTGTATAGTCGATCCTCAACCCTTGGTACTTAATTGCTGCGGTAAGTAACTGTACCTCCGCTGTCGACGAGCCTCTCGCCAAGAGGACTACATCATACGTAAATCCTACGAGTTCAACTCCCAATGCAATGGGAGGCTCATTCATAGAAGGCTCATTCCCAAGGCCCAGGCCAAGTATTGACCCCTGTAGCACACCTGCCGAAACCTCTTGTGTCCGTATGCCCTCACATTGTAGTTGGCGATTGTGGAAATACCCTTCGACTACCCTATGCAGATATGCCGGGACCCTCATTTAGATGAGTGACGATGCAATCGCTGTCTAAATGACGCTGTAGAAGGTGTTTATAACGATCATAGTGACCACCGCGCAAAAGCGGAGCCCCCTTCCGCTTTGTTAGCCTGGTTCTGGTTCAATGACAGAGCGGATAGCGTCTAGCTACGGGGATGCGTCCTCTAAGGAAACTAAACTGTTTCTCCGAGAGTCCGCCCTCACTTTCAGTGTTCTTCTGGAGTCGGTTCTGAATCACCTTCTACAGGACCTTACCCGCTGTGTCCAGTAAACAGATCGGCCGGTACGCCGATGGGTTGTCTGGAGGTTTACCCGGAACACCTCGGGGAACTCCCAGATCGCGGCCTTCACTGCGACGTTCGGACAGCCGTCCGGTCCGGGAGCCTTCCTTGGTTGAAGAGACTTGGCGTTTTTGCGAAGTTTATTCACCGTAATCGTCTCCTCTAAGCTGGTGACCCAGTCGTACGGAACTGTTGGCCAGCGGGTATCATCATGCTGTGGGAACAGCTCGTTGATACTTACTTACTAACTTAATGGTCCCGCCTCGGTTCTCCGGTGCATAGGGCCGTGGTCCACTGTTGACGATCCGGAGCCAGCGTCTTCATTTGGTCCCAATCAAGGTTCTCGTCGACAGTTCGAATTTCAGCGGCTTGACTTCGCCCCACGAGTTTCTGGGTCTGCCTCTCCTTCGATGCCCCTCTGGATTCCATTCAAACGTCTCCCTGCAGATCTCGTTCTTATCTTTTCGCAGCGTCTGCTCAATCCATCTCCACTTACGCTTCCGAATCTCGATTTCTAGCGACCTTTGAAGACATCGGCGATGTAGTACTTACCTCAGCACGTTGATGATCGCTCTCAATTTGTCTGGGCACGTTTTTGGAGGCGTACCCCTACTTTTTGTTTTGAACATGACTATCCTATAGGCATCGGCCCATAGACAGTCATTGGTGTTTGAAACGTGCCTAAGCTCCGTTTTCCCTTCATGGGTCCTTGCGTTCTGCATTCTGCGCCTTGTTCATGGCAGTCGGCGCGTAGACCCGCAATTTACTTTGTCCAGCAGTTGACGAGTGGCCTAGTGTCTTTACGATTGCGATGCTGCGATGACAAGAAGGGCCTTGTCATCGCAGCATCGCAAGCGCGAGCTAGTACCCTCGAAGTGATCGCTATGGCTTTGCTAACCATACGGACCCCGGGCTACCGAAGGTGACATCTATGGTTCGCGGCCAGTTTGGCTTCATCTGTCACCCAATTAATGCCATTTGAAGTTTCACTGCAGCGCCAACATACGCCACTTCTGTCTTGCCCAGTGCAGTCAAACGACTTATGTGCGAACTCCGTGCACTTGAAGCACATGTTCGTTTGCTGGGGAATGGATATCTGGCAGATAGACTATCCCACCTTTAGCTGCCGTACGGACTCCAACACTTGGCATACGGTCAGCGATGGGTTCACCCGGGTCATGACTGCTCTGTTGGTAGTGGTTTACAAAAGTCATTTAAGTGTCTGTAAGTACGTGACACGTTTCAAGCAGTAGTTTTCAATAGTGTAGCTCCAGTTTAAAAACGTCTCCCAACGACATAACCGAGCTTTTTGAGGTACTCATCAAATGCCGTCCACACCACATGACAAACATATTGATCAGCTGTAGTCTCTGGCAGTCTTCAGAACGAAGCACACGTCGTTGTGCAAATAAAAGTGGGCCGATATTGCTTCCTTGGGGAACACCGGAAACGTTGCTGAACGATTAAGATTCAGCATTTCCAATTTTTACTTTAAGCCTTCGATTCATCAAATACGATTCCTACCTCTTTACAAACGCAGGCGTAGCCCTTATTTTACTCAGGAACGATAGTGAGTTAAACAGGTCGAGGTGGGAGCTAGGTCTGCGACCCCAGGTAAAGTTTAGGAAGTATATCACGAGTCCTCCCATTGTACCCATGGATCCAGAGTAGCAAACTGGGGAGACGCGGTGGCTCGCAGTGCCTTGGAATACAATCCGTAAACCGGGATTTACCACCTGTGGTTATCAATTTAAAAAAAATACTTAAGTGCTGCGTTTGCTGATGCAACCGAAAGCTTCACCAAACCGACCTGCATTTCTCAAACGAACTGACATCTGGTCCGAGCGGATTTTACACTAATCAACCAGTGCCACCCGCTGTTCCTCCTCTGTTGGGACCTCGTCCAGGTTTTCAATCCGGATAGTCACTTCTTTACAGAGGGCACGTACCTCGGCCTTGTCACCAGGAACTCCGGCCGCACCACCAAGAGTTTCCCGCACCACACTTAAGTTCCAGGATCATCTCGCCGGTGCGGGTCCGACGGGTTCTCCGAGATCGGCGAGGCTCTCATCTGCATCTGTCTTAAGACATCTGCGTACGTGCCCTCGGGTGCATTAACGACAATCGCCTCTCCCCTCTCGCCGAAGCGACATTTGCGTCGTTAGGGTCGGGGTTTGGCTTTTGTCGTCTACGCATCCCTGGGGCAGACGGATCCTGGGCTCTTTTCTATGGGTCCCCGGGTCCAAGTTCATCTGAAGACGCTCTCTTGCGTTTGCTGTTACCGGCAAACACAAGTCCACACTCGGTTTTGGCGAAGGCATTGATCTTCTTCGGGCGGATGGTGTCCTCTCTCAGAGGGGTCTCCGCCTGCCCGCGCTATTTAGTTTTGGCCTTGGGTTCAGCAAGAAGTTTCACCACAGCTTTATTGTCTATGATGAAATGCTGCATGCTGCATCCACCGTCGACTCCGCAGTCGGGTCCACTGGGTTAGTACTGTGGGGTTGTTCTGGTGCCCCACAGGTTACCTTTAGAGACTTACGTAATGGTACGAACCGGCAGCCTTTCAGGCTCATCAGCACAGTCCAATACACTGAGAAAATTTCTCAACCCAGTGAGCAGCACATCTTGGCCAAATAGAGTCGGTTTCCTAGAGAAAGTCCGTGGTCATATTTACTCAATGTTCGTTTGCGAGGGTCTTCATAAGGGGGACCGCATCTTCGGTAATAATTCTTTCTATTCGGCTTAAGTGATTTTATCTTTGGATTTGAAAGTGATCCTAACTTTGCAGACACATTTGAATTTTTCAGAACGTGCAGTCAAAGAGTTTTATCGCACGTCTGTTCGTAAGGGAGAATGAAAAAATATCGATACTAAATCAGAGGAAAAAAATCGAATGCGTAGATTTTTATTATCAGAATGTTTTACTTTTGACCGTAGTTATAAGCCAATACCTTGATGATAGCAAAAAGTCTTGTGCTTAACCCGTGTAGTCAGTTCGACTCTTGCTTTTTAGGAAGGACTGACGCTAGCGATACAGTGAACCATTGGTGGAACATCACAGGAGCACTGGTAGGTGTATTGATTGGACCGCACCGGTTCCAGCTTATCGCCCACGTTCAAGGTAAGCTTTCCAAACTTGCACTTCATTGCCGAACTTTGAGGGCCCGCAGCCGGCACCGACTTTTTACCAGAAACAACAGCCACTTTGTCAGTGTTTTCAGCTGTAAACATAAATTTAAATAAAAACAGATTAGTTTGAGCACCTAACAAGCGGAGTTCCAATGTTCCATATTGGCTGAATAAAGGTTTCTTACGCATTTTCCACAACACGGGACAGCAGCTATCCTTGAAGTAAACGGGAGCAGCTCCAGCGTAAAGTTTATCCGAATAGCGCAGCTCGAAGTCACAAATAGAATCGTAGCAGTAGGGATCGATAACCTGGTTGGACTCCTGGAATTTTTTGTGGCAGATGCAGGTCCTGCATTGGTCCTTGGCCGGATGCATCCGTTCCTTCTCCAGGTACGTTTTCCCATCCAGGGTACACTTGTGCGTTTTGCTTCGCTGTTTGCCACAAATTTGTCCGACTGAGCAGCACGTCTGGAGGTTGTACGAGAGGACGCAATTTTCACGATCGTACCCCTTGAAACCCTCGGGGCACTCAATGTTGACGCATTCGATCCGGGCAAATGGTTTTCCGCTGAAATGTGAGGACAAAATGTTACATGACGAAAGGATTATCAAGACGGTTCTTAAAAATCAAATTCACTAGCTTACATCTGATGTTTGCTAATTTTCAGGGTATTGATTTTGTCGTTTTTGTCATTTTTGTCATTTTTGTCATTTTTGTCATTTTTGTCATTTTTGTCATTTTTGTCACTTTTGTCATTTTTGTCATTTTTGTCATTTTTGTAACTCTCTAGCCTCTAGTCTAAAAGTCAATTTCTATGACTAACCGGGATCAATCCTAGAAAAAATCGTTATCATCTCAAACTAAGACATGACTTGAATTTCGCACACTAGGAGCACACAACCAGTTTAACCTTGAATACATCTGCAATATTCCATGTTGGCATACACTCACCTTCTGCAGTGGCAGGAAGTTGCGCATTGATGAGCTACTTCCGGGTTCGGAATTTGTTCGTCCAGCCGATACGTTTGTCCGTGGAAGTAACATTTCGTGCTATCACGTGTAGTCAAGGTTGGGCATTCATACCTGGAAAACAATTTAAAGATCAAGTTTTGCTGCGCAGCATTGATGAAATTAATAAAAGAAAAAAAACATTCCTACCTTTGCGGGCATCCCGCACTTGTTCTTTTCCCTATCGGGTTGCATCTCATGGTTTCGTAGTGCTGAATCGGGACATTGCAGCCACTTGCATAGGCAGCTAGCGAATAAAAAAACATATCTTTAATATTTCCGAAAAGTTAAATTTTACACAATTACCCAGAGCGATGAGAAAAAATGGTAGCGCCAACATTATTCTCCAGTAAAATCAGTTCTAATCAATACCAGAAGAAAAAATTTAGACCGCGCAATCGGCAATCAAATTTTGAAGAGTGCGCGCTCCAGGGCAACGTACGAGCAACTGGCTGGCAATTAAACGGCGCGTGTGGACTCTGTTCCGATTGATTTAAAAACGGGTTTTGGCTTCTTTGTTTGATTGAGACGTAAAAAGCACTCGTGCAAAGATTTGTAAATTTGGCTTCTTTCTCAATCCCGATTTTGGTTTGAGAATAATGAAATACCTGTGACTTAGATAGATTTAAAGTATATGTGGTGGTAATGATCAAAGTCCATGTTGTAAAGGGTGATACGGTCAAAATTTGGTCAAGGGAAAACGCGTGTAAATCGGTGAAATCGTTTATTTAAAGAATCAAACTAAATTTCTTTTTCAAGTTTAATAAGTATAAAATTCAGGAAAAATATTCAGTTAGGCTTCCGCTTTTCCAAATCCGAATTGCCGGGCCTTACGCTTAACCCCTGCCATCAGATTTTGTACAGCAACCTTGTCCACCTTCTTCGCCGCTGAAAGCCAGTTTGCCTTGAACTGCTGTTCGTCCTTAGCAATTTTTTTGGTCTTCTTTAGGTTCCTCTTGACAATAGCCCAGTATTTCTCAATTGGGCGGAGCTCCGGCGTGTTGGGAGGGTTATTGTCCTTGGGAACCACCTGCATGTTGTTGGCGGCGTACCACTCCATGGTCTTTTTACCGTAATGGCAAGATGTCAAATCCGGCCAAAACAGTACGGAACAACCGAGTTTCTTAAGGAAAGGCAGCAGACGTTCATTCAAACACTCTTTCACGTAAATTTCTTGGTTGACAGTCCCGGAAGCTATGAAAATGCTGCTTTTCAAGCCACAGGCAGGGTTACTGATAATCGCTTCGTTTGCTTCAAAATTTCCAATCGTTACGGCGCAACCACAGTTACGACGCTGTTAAGCATTGACTCCCGAACGAATCAAAACATACAACATAAGAACGCCGTCTTAGTGAACCATGTACTATGAATTTTCGTTCTGTTTGTGTTGCCTAGCGTTCATTGTTGATTTTCTCCTACCGATTTTTAGTCATTGTTTACTCCAGCAATCATTCACTTCGCTACTGAATGAATTCGATTGCGAGTTGATTCGGCGCGAGTTGATGACGATGCTGTTGATTCATGCCCAAAATCAGACCTTTTAGGGAGAATGCTACTAGGGATCAATTCCTGGGATAAAGACTAAGACCGATATTTAATAAAATAATTAACACACCTTGAGAGGAAAATAAGGCAATTTTTGCATAAATTTGGTTTTTGGGCATCTCTTGCGTTCCAAGAATTAATTCGCTTTCCTTCATGAAGCGTTCGCGACGAAGCATAATCGTCAGCGAGTCGAGTAGATGTCGAAGAATTCGACGCCGTCTACGCGCAATGTTTTCATTAGAAGCGAATGATGATTGTTTGATGGTTACCGATAGTAACTCAGAAAATAACGGATCACTAAAGAGGGGAAGAAAAACAAACTAGGTTTGCGTCGTTCGATGCTGAAAAGCGTCGTTTCTAAAGAAAACAGACTTTCTATGTTGAGGAGTAAACTCGTTGGTGACTAGGATCGAGGTGAAAAACCATTCTGAGCGAAGATCAGCAACCTTGGCCACAGGTACAGATGGCTTGCCAAACCAGATATTTCTTCGCGAACTTTGACAGTTTCATGTGCTTGAAAATATCTGCTAGCTTTCCCCTTCCTTTTGCCGTATAAAACTCCTGTCCCGGAAGCTGCTTGTAGTCGGCTTTGACGTAGGTTTCGTCGTCCAACACCACGCAGTCAAACTTCGTCAGCATCGTCGTGTACAGCCTCCGGGATCGCGCTTTAGCCGTCGTATTTTGTTGATCATCGCGATTTGGAGTCACTACCTTCTTGTAAGTCGATAGTCCGGCTCGTTATTTGGCTCGATGCACGATTGTAGACGATACACCCAGCTTATTTGCGGCATCTCGAAGAGAGAGGTTCGGGTTTCGCTTGAAACTACCGGCAACTCTCTTTGTCGTCTCAGCGGCTTCCGGGTTTCGATTTCCCCACGATCCAGACTTCCTGGCTGTCGACAAACGTTCCCCAAACACTTTAATTACATTTGTAACGGTTGATTTGGCAACTTTTAGCGATTTTGCCAGCTTTGCGTGCGAGTAGCTCGGATTTCCGCTATGCGCGAGCAAAATTTTGATACGCTGCTCTTCTTCCTAGGACGGCATTTTGACAACTGAAGAGTTAATTCCAAAATCAAAATAGGAGCAACATTCTACACACACACACAGCTTCAAAATGAGGGGTGTTCAGGTTTTTTAAATGCAAAATTGAAAGAAATACGTCAAGTTGATATTGACCAAATTTTGACCGTATCACCCTTTATCATCGAAAAGTTTAGCTAAAGAACATGAGTGTTTTCGTTTTTTTTCTTGTGCCTAAACTTGAACACAAATATCATATGCAACATTTGAAATAACTATTTCATGCCTTGCAGCATAGCTGACAAAATTTTTCTTCCGTCACTACTTCTTATACTAAATAATTGCTATAAATTCTTAAATGTTGTTAGTTAAAAACGATGATAAATTCCACTTATCTGAATATCCGGAGCAGCTTACTGGAGCTCAATCCAACAACTCGTCTGAAGAATAGCATTCTATAGATTTCCGGGGTTCATTCCAAATTCAAGCAAATAACTTCTTTGAAAAATGTGTACATTAGGGTGTCCCAAAATTGTATAATAACTGGGAATCTGGAAGCTCACCCTCTAATTGGTAGATTGGGATGTGGAGAACAATCTTTTGTGTGGGGCCGACTAAAAAAATCATGTTTAGAGGTTCCGCAAGAGCGATCTTTGAAAAAAGTACACTTTCAAAATAACTGATTTTAAATATATTTATATATTACTAACATTTTTAACTTTGTGTGGATTAAATTCTACACGTAGAAAGTAAAAAAATTAAACAAATTCGCATCAAAATTGAAAATGAGCAAGCTAATCTAAAGAAAGAAAAATTGGTCCAAAAACTTTGTATTCAACTGTCCAAAATGTGTACCTAGCGTAAAATGTTTTTGATACTTATGCCATCAAAAGATGCGGATTTTTGTGCACTTAATCTTTGCTCAAAAAACATGTTGTTTGTATCATCGTGAAGAAGCATAAAAACTGGTTTTTCATCAATTTTTTATTTTCTTTAACAATCGATTGCTTAGTTATGTTGATTTTATTAAAATTTCAACTAAGACTAACATTTCACCTGAAGACTGCAACTCGATTGGACTTAAAACAAAAAAGTTATGACTGTTCAAAGATTGTATTTTGGTGGCAAATTGCAGTTAAACACACAATGAGTACATTTTACTCATTGCGTTTCACAGGATTCCCAAGATTCCCAGTAGTTATGCAATTTTGGGCAACCCTAGAGTGCATTTTTCTTCAAAACTCGACTTTCAAGTCAAAGAAAGCACATAGACACTAAACTTGAATCAATTTCCATTTTATATTTCCTCATATTATCTAAAACGAGACTCGAAAATCACAATAAAACGCAGCGACCAGAAAAATTGAAAAAAAAATCCAAAACTGTAGAAAAACAGAAATTTTTCTTAGATACTTTTTTTCAAAAACCGAAATCAAATCAGATTTTTTTCAATTTTCTGCATATTTCTTCTGAAATCTCACTAAAACATTTAGAAAAAGGAATTGAAATCTTAAGTCTGTTCCTTTTGAACTCTTAAATATTTTTAAAAAGTTTAAAATGTTTTTTTCCAAAGTTTTGATTGATTTGTTTTTTTTTTTGTTCATTTTTTCTTTTTAAATTTGTATCATTATATAAAAAAAAATGAACAAAAAAAATTTTGGTCCGCATACAAATCCCTTTGCTGAAATTTGGACCGCCATGCCCTAGAAGTTCGCAAAGTTAATGAAAATTTAAACTTGAAATTTTGATAACTTCGGAAGGAAAGGTCTTCAAAAGGAGTCTTAAAATCTAGTTCAAAATGTGCGTATTGAGTGTCTCAATAAATGATGCGAACATCATATTATTATGTGGGCTTGTGATATAGCTCAGTTGGCAAGTCTGTTGCCTCCTGAGCAGATGTCCGGATAAGTTTTTCAATGACGATCCACCAACTGTAACGTTGATAAAGTCGCGAATGCCATAAAGATGGTAAAACGACTATAATCGAAACAAAAAAAAAATCATATTATTATTATTTCAAAACTATCAATAGTAAAGTATAAAAACAAATTCAAAGTATGTTTTATAGTAAGCTAGTAAGCTTTATAACTCTGCACTGAATAGAGATAGAGCTCGTATTATTTGAGCAAAGTTTCAGATTTTGATGATATCTACAACTTTGTAGAATATATTTTGCCTCTATCTCCTCTGACAAAAACGTAAGTGTATTTATTTCTACCGCAGTAGGCTGTGACTAATTTTTGGTACTTTCACGATATAGAGAACGGTCTAACTAGCAAATGTTCTGAAGACATCTAATCATCTAACAGCTGAAATGAAACACAAAAGCATTAGGAAAAAAGGTCCACTTAGGCCCAGTTAGACCACTGTGCACAGCTTGGTAGAGAATTTTCTATCATAAATGATGGTTAAGAATGACAAAAATGTGACTATGATCATTGAAACTTTGTTTATTTTATTGGTAACTAGCTGACCCGGTGTGCTTTGCTACCCCTTCCGAATTTATTAAAATTTGTGGTTCTAGTTATTTAACTTTTTATGTATTTGCATGAAATTTTAAATTCAATTTCAAAATGATTGAAATGTTTTTTTCAAAATAAATTTCCAACTTTTTTTAATCTGGAATCGTAATTATTTCTTTTAATCCGTGTTTTCATCCTTTTTATGACTCTGGATTTTTTTGCTTCATAAGTTTATAACTTAAGCAAAAAAAATTATATATGAGGCCCTTGGAGCCAAAGGGGTATGCGTGCATAAAATCTTGTATAGTGAAAACGCGTCTTTAAATTGATGTGTTTGGCAATTTTCCATATATTGTCCGATAATTTGTATTCTTCTATCAAATATAAATGTATGTAAAAATTTCAAAAATCCGAAAAAATCATCAAATGAAGTTTGAAATATGAATAATCCTTTGGCATCATTAAATCAAAATCGACCATTTTGTCACTTATATTTCTTTGGCTCTAGAATCTTCACTGTCCTTATTTAATGTGGAGAGTGTCTAAAACTATCATATACACTTTTTTTGTAACAAAATAACGTCACAGGACACTTATTTTGCCTGTTCGTTCTCGAATTATTATACAAATTGTGAGAGTGACTCCCTCCTCCATTCCTATATCCCTGATAGAAGGAAAGGGGTCTCATAACATTAGAAAAAACACTTCTTGTATACAAATACTATTCCATGTCATATATTGCTCCTTTCTCGATAAGGTCTTAAGTAATTTAAAATGGGTGAATTTTTTTCCCACTTTATATCTCCCCTCTGGCAAGACAAAGGTTTCTCAAAACATCGAAGAAATATTGTCCGTACACAAATACGCTCCCATGCAAATTTGATTCCATTTTCTCGATTATTTATCGAAATATTAAAAAAAATGTATGAGTGACCCGCTTCCCGCTTTTTATCGCTCCACTGAATAGAGGGAGGGGTGCTAAACTACCGAAAAAAAAACATTTCTTGTGCTCTAATACCCTCTCATGCCAAATTCGGTTTCGTTTGCTTTATTAGTCGCCGAGATATGCTATAAAATTAGTAACGGAGCCCCTGGAAGGAGGGAATCAAGATCAAATCACACCAAATTTGGTTCAATTTGTTTGTTTAGCTTTCCAATTATGCTAAAAATTGTATAGGAGCCCCCTCCCCACTTTCTATATCCACATTGGAAGGAGGGGGAACCAAATGTTCATATAACTATCCATCGTACTCAAATACCCTTCCAAGCCAAATTTGATTTCATTTGCTCGAATAGTTTTCAAGTTATGCAATAAAAGGGATTAAACGCCCCCCTCCCTCCTGTATCTCATCATATCATAGAACAATTCCTCGTATTCCACTACCCTCCAATGCCAAATTTGGTTGCATTAGCTTGATAAGTTCTCAATTTATGTAAAAAATTGTAAGGTAGGACCCATCCCCCCTTCCTATCTCCCCACTAGAAGAAGGGAGGGGTACCAAATATTCTTTGAAATATTCCTCATACCCAAGTATCTACCCATGCCAAATTTGATACCATTTGCTTGATGGGTTCTCGAGTTATGCAAACTATTGTTATTTGTTTGGGAGGCCCCTCCCCACCTTCATGAGAGAGGGAGGGGTCTCAAACCACAATAGAAACCTTCCCCTGCCTCCAACACCCCCACCTGTCAAGTTTCACAGAAATCAGTCCAGTAGTTTTCGAGTCTATAGGGAACAGACAGACAGACAGACAGACAGACAGACAGACAGACAGACAGACAGACAGACAGACAGACAGAAATTCATTTTTATATATATAGACTAGCAGGCCCGGTAAACTTCGTCCTACCATGTTAAACTTGGCGTCCCTTTTCCTTTTTTTCGTTGATTAATTTTAAAAATTTTGTGAACATGTCCTAGTCTTTTTTTACATTTCCCTCCTTTCCGTTAACTCGAATTTTCCCACTTAACTCTATCGAATTATATGCTGGTAATATTTATGTTTCATTTCATTTCATTCATTACCATTTGTTTACTTATTCCGCAATGCTCAAGTTCCCATTAAGGTTTAAATCGAAATCAAAACTTTCTCATTAATTGGAATTTATTGTGAATGAAACTTTATGGAAAAAGAATTATGAAGATCGGGAGTATTTGCCCAATATTCTGCCAAACGCAGCACTTTCAGCACCCTAGTAGCTTTGTATGGTACATATATATTTTAGAACTGAAGAAATAAAAACACATCAGAGAAGATTTTTTACTAACCATTTTCAAGCAACTTTTTGTTCACTATCCTCACTTTTGGAAGCAGTGGTAATTAATATCCATATTTACATCGAAATCATGTCAAAAATATCATCGTTTTTTTATTTGTTCGAGAAAAATGTGCAAATTAAATTCCTTTGATCATTAACCCAATCAGTCATGAAAACGATTGGTTTTGAAAGGAGGAAAAAATATGTTTAGATTTTTTGTTATTCAACCTAATTACAGCATTTTTTTTCTTTTCATCCTAAAGGACATGTCTGACAATTCAAACCAAAGATTCTTACTGAAGTATTGGCGTGTTCTGATTCAAAAATTTCCTGAACAGTGTTGGAGGTGATCTGCGATTTCATTTAAGATTATGTGGTATTTTCAAGATTCAATATCATTTAATTGGAATGCAGGTTTTAAAAAATTAAAAAGATTGAAAAGAACTATTCTGTTAAGGCAGATTTTTTATGTAAATATACCTCGAAACCTTAAAAAACATTTAAGTGTCTTTTTTTTTATTACAAATTGTAATATTAAATAAAGAAACATCGGGGCTAGTGCAAACGGATATCATCACAGTTCAACATTCATATTCTTTCAAAAAATATATATCTATTATATAAAATTCTCTTGTAACGGTGTTTGTAGTACTACTCCTCCGAAATGATCCAACCGATTCAAATGAAATTATTTTTTGAATATTCTGTGGGCATGCGAATCGGTTTATATCGAACAAAAACAACAAAAAGTCGCATCAATTGTCCGTAATCATTAAATTTGTAATAAATTGAATCAAATTAAAGTCATGGCCTTCAATTTTATCGAGATTTTCTTTCTTTTCGGCGCCGGGCGGTTTGTTTTTCGTCTCCATGGTCGAGGCGTCGCGAGCAAGCGTCGTAGGAGGTTAGTAACTATGGCATAGCATACTGTTTAGTGAGAATATTTGGGCGCGCATTTCTCAACCAAGTATAATTTCAATGCATGTGGTGGGCATATGAAGCCTAGATGTGTTTTTTCTTCTTGATTCCTAGATCATTTGTACAGCACACAGTAAAGAATGACGCTTACATTTGATCCAGATTGATATTTTGCCGATCAAATCAAAACCATTTAAACGATATGAAAAAATTTAAACTTTAATTCGTGTTATTTAAAGAAGGAATTGTTGTCTGAATAATATGAATTTAGTTCTGATGCGTATGAAATAATGGTATGACTCTTTGCGGACATTTGAAAAAAGAAAAATGGAAAGATTTGGTTTATAATCCAATTCACTAGAAATATTTTTCGAACATGTACAAATGTGCTTCACAGAAGTTGTATCAAGCGCCTTTAATTTTATAGAACAACCACAAAATCCGTTGCAAATGAACAAACACATGAACTGAACAAGAACCTGTCCTTTAACATAGATTATATAGGATTGATGTTCATTTAAAGGCCGAATGTAAAGAATTGCAAACGTTCAACATTTACATTACATTTACAAAAAAATGTATGCATGGTTTCTTAATTTATAAATGGTTGGGCCCAAATACACAATCTGACTAAATAAACTTAACTTTTTTTTTAAATCGTTCACCAAAAAACTGTTTACAGGTTCCCTGTTTGTTTACACAGAATTCAAGTACGTACTTAACATAAATGTGTGTTTTTGTTTAACGAATTTTGACTACATAGAAGAGACTTTATATCCGATTGTTTGTTGTAAATTTTTTTTGTGATTGATTTTCCAGAAGCATAATTTTTTTGATAGCAGAAGTAGAATTTTTTTTTTGATAAGTTTTTATTATGACCTAAAAGTGTTGAAAATAATATTAACTCCTGTCATTTCACACGGTGAAACAAGTGGCAACACGCCTTTTAGCCATGAAACATATACCAATTTTTCTCTAAAATAGTCAGATAGGGTATCCCGAGTGTTAAATTTGAAGCGGATATTTAAAATTTTTAAATGTCGAGGTAAATTTCGAGGTAAATGTACATGAAAATTTTCAGAAAAAAGAATGAAATGATCGTAGCCTTAAAAGATTAGTTCTTTTTTATGTATTTAATTTTTCAAAACCTGCATTCCAATTAAATGTTATTGAATCTTGAAAATATCACATAATCTTAAATAGAATCGCAAATCACATTCAACACTGTTTAGAAAAATTTTAAATCAGACAACAATGGTTTAAATTGGCAGGTATGTCTTTAAGGAAAAAATGAAAATAAAAATGCTTTAATACGGTTGAATAACAAAAAAATTAAACATGAATTTTCTCCTTTCAAAACCAAATTAAATTCCTTTGAACATTAACCCAATAAATAAAGTCTTCTTGATTTAATTTGCATGATTTGCTCGAACAAATAAAAAAAAGGGCGAACTTTTTTTTTTCAACATGATTTTGATGAAAATATGGAAATAAAAAACCACTGCTTCCAAAGGCGAGGAAAGTGAAGCTGCTTGAAAATGGTTTGTAAAAAATCTTATCTAATGTTTTTATTTCTTCAGTTCTAAAAAAATATACCATCAAAAGCTACTCGGGAGCTTAAAGTGCTGCGCTAGGCAGAATATTGGGCAAAACTCCATAAATTGCCCCGATATTAAAAATTCTTCTTCCATAAAGTTTCATATGCAATGAATTCCAATAAATGAGAAACTTTTGATTTCGATATAAAGCTTGAAGTGAACTCGAGCAAAGCGGAGAAAATCAACTAAATGGTATACAATAATTAAAACATAGATATAATCACAAATGTTATTTATGGAACAAGTTATAAAGAGTAGATTTTTTTTAAGCAAGAGGCTTGCCAAGTTTGATGGTAACGTTGCAACGCGTTGAGTGCTGAAAAAATCGAATTTGCAACGGGAAGCTGTTACCTGATTTCATTCGCCAATATTCAAAGCATCCGAATCAAAGAAAAGTAAACGTAAAGGATTCATGTAATATGCATGTAAAATTGATAGGAGAGATTTTTTTAATAATTTATGAAAAGACCCGTGGAATTGATTTAAAATTCCTAGATTTGATTCCGATATAATTGAGCGGGACAATTCGAGCAAACGGAAAAGATGGATATATTAAAAAACTAGGACATGTTCAAGAAAGCGATACGATTAACAACTCAAGACTTGATGTTGTTTTTAAGTCAAACAGCGAAAAAAAAAATATTAAATTGACGCCAAGTTTAACATGGTAAGACGAAGTTTACCGGGTCTGCTAGTCTAAGTATACATTTGTCCAATTTATGGATGCAACTGAAAACACATTGCTCTTTTTAAGATGCGTCAGTGCAAAGACTTTAAAATGTTCATGTTTGTTTTTTTTTCAACTTTCATTTATATATCTGCAGTTTTTTTCCAGAATAAAATAATGCTTTGTACTCTAATTTCATTGAATACTGTTTTACCATAAGACCATCATTTACAAAGACATATTTAATTATTTTGAATATCTGCTGCAGATTTAACACTCGGGATACCCTTTCTGATCATTTTGGAGAAAAAAAATCTAAAAAGGTATATGTTTCATGGCTAAACGGCGCGTTGCATTTTGTTTCACCGTATGAGCACATGAGTTAAGATCATTTTCAACACTCTCCGGTCATTAGAAAAACTTATCAAAAAAAATCTGCTTCAGCTATCAAAAAAATATGCTTCTGGAATATCAATTACAAAAAAACATTCCAACAAAAAAGCGGATCTAAAGTCTCTTCTATGTAGCCAAAATATGTTAAACAAAACACACGATTATGATAAGTACGTACTTGAATTCTGTGTAAACAAACAGTGATTCTGTAAACAGTTTTTCGGTGAATGATTTGAAAAAAGATGAGTTAATTTAGTCAGATTGTTTATTAGGGCCCAACCATTTATGAATGAAGAAATAATGTATACATTTTTGTAAATGTTGAATGTTTACACTTGCTCTAGTGTACCTTTCAATTAATTTTTTTTCTTGTTTTAGTGATAACTTTCACTTTCGCTTGGAAAAAAACAAAAAGTTCTTTGAATTCGGCCTTTAATTAAACATCAATCCTAGATACCCCATTTTAAAGGACAGGCTCTTGTTCAGTTCATGTGTCTGTTTATTTTCAACGGATTTTGTTGATGTTCTGTTAATTTAAAGGCGCTTTAAACATCTTCCGTTAAGCACATTTGTACATATTCGAAAAATGTTTCTAGGCGTATTGGACTGTAAAAATATTAGGTAAATCTCTTCATTTTTTTTTTCAAATGTCCGCAAAGAGTCAAACCATTATTTCATATGCATCATTACTAAATTCATATATTTCATAGAACAATTCCATCTTTAATTAACACGAACTCAAAATGGTTTTATTTTTTTAAATAGTTTAAATCGTTTAGATTTGATCGGTAAAATATCAATCGGGGTCACATCAAGGCGTCACTAATTACCATGTGCTGTACAAATGATGTAGGAATCAAGAAGAAAAAAACACATCCAGGCTTCATATCGTTACCACATGTATTGAAATTATGCTTGGTTTAGAAATGCGCGCCCAAATATTTGAACTAATCAGTATGCTATGCAAGGTTACTATCCTCTCTCGACGTTTGCTTGCGACGCCTTGGACGACCATGGAGACGAAAAACAAATCGCTCGGCGCCCAAAGTAAAGAAAATCTCTAAAAATGGATGTCATGACTTTAATTTCATTCAAAAAACTACAAATTTAATTATTACGGACAATTGATGCAACTTTCTGTTATTTTTATTCGATATAAACCGATTCGCATGCCTACAGAATATTCTAAAAATTATTTCATTTGAATCGTTTGGGTAATTTCGGAGGAGTAGTACTACAAACACCGTTACAAGAGAATTTTATATAATAGATTAAACGAAGAATGAAACCTGTTGTACCATTACGTTAATTTGAAAGTTACAATTACAGTTATAAGTAACAGTAACAGTAACCGTAACAGTAACAGTAACAGTAACAGTAACAGTAACAGTAACAGTAACAGTAACAGTAACAGTAACAGTAACAGTAACAGTAACAGTAACAGTAACAGTAACAGTAACAGTAACAGTAACAGTAACAGTAACAGTAACAGTAACAGTAACAGTAACAGTAACAGTAACAGTAACAGTAACAGTAACAGTAACAGTTACGCCAGCGGCCTTGGCTTAGACGTTAGAGCGTATGTCTTTTAAGCCAGAGGTCATGAGATCGAATCTCGGTCATCGCATTAATAGTGCTTCTTCTGGAGTTTGTCGGTTTTAGCATTCAAAGCAGGCTAGCTGCTTCTTCTGGTAGTTTGCATGCTTGAGTTTATAGACATGGATGGATCTTTCGAGCGGACATAACGTTGCACTTGGGATCTCTTGTGTGAAATAAGGTAACGTAAGGTTGCACTTAGTTTCTAACATATGTGTGTGCTCATCAAGTGTTCAACCAATGTTCACCTGGCACTTATCGATAGTGGCAGTGTATCTGGAAGCATATAGTAAAAATAAATATCACGGAGCAGTGCTAAAAAAGATCTAACAACTGGCCGCAGTGGTCTCTCTCCAACAAACAAAACCAGTAACTGGAATAGTAACAGTAACAATAAGCGTTCTATTCTGGATATGGATCGAATTGGGGTTGCATACCCTAATGAGTGGAAAGAAAATCAATTCTTATACTTTTACAATATAAATCTGCCAGTTTGGTATTCTATTTTTTCTATCGAGATAGAGGAAAGATCCTAGCTACAAATTTTCTATTTTCTATCTTACTTGCTGACGGGGTTTTCCCTGCAAATTATCTACAAAACCAATTCACGGATATGTCAAAACTATTCCATGCCTAATTTTCAGCGCTCCATGACCAATCACTTAGCGCTGTGGGCGCGAGTTAGACAACCCCAACCAAACACACGAGAAAGTTCGAATCGTGTGCAACCGAAACACAAACACGCATCCCATATTTGGTCGGGTGAGACGTTTGGTTTATCATATAATTTTTCCACGGATATTATGCCGGCAGCCAAAAGGCGGAAGTTAAAAATAAGGTTAAACACATGCCAACGTTAAGCCCCCAGAAATCACCCCGGAATGACAACGGAAAAACCCACAAAAACCGGTCACTTCAATTTCGCAAATCCGTTTTAACAGGGGCCGCCCTCCCGTTTCGGAATTTGCTGCCATCCGTGAAAACCGCTTATTTAAAATGGCAGCCAGTCCAGACCCTATCATCATCATCGATTCGATTCGATTCGATGAAACCGAAATCACTTTCCGGGTGTGTGGCCATTTTCGGTTAAAAGGCGGCAAAATAATCCACAATCCCGATTCACGATTTCGTGGGCGGCCGCCGTATGTCATCTGCTGGGCTCTGTTCACCCGTAATAAACATGCAATTGCAGGTTTAAATAACCTTTTGGATCGAAATATTTACCGAGGCGCGCGGCGGTCCTTTTTTGTATTTTGTTCAACGGGTCCTTCCCTCCGGTGGCAACTTTTCGCCCAGTGGCTTGTCCATTTCCTGCCCAGATGGTGAAGTTGGTTTTTGTTCCGTTATGTTATTTTTTTTTTTTGGTTGATTGGTTATTGGAAGAGAGGGTTGGGTGAAATTTTTTTCCCATTTCTGTAAAACGCAATATTGATTAAACAATGCATTCGCGCCGGCCGGGGTAGCCCAGAAACCAATTCAAATTCTGGTGGTGTTGATTTTCTCACCTGAATGGAAAATAATCGCCTCGGCGGAACATCACCGACTGGGTGAGTGCCCACAACAACAGTCGGTGAACCGTGGCGTGGCCGGTTGCGGAATTCGGAATAGGTTGGAGGGCGGGAAATCAAAAAAAAAAAGGAAATCGAAAGGGGCCCAACCTGCAATTGACAGTTCGTTTCCGGGAGTTGGTGTTGTCTTTTTCGGGTTGAGTTCAGGGGAGTTGGATCTTTAAATTCTTGACGCCCATCAAATTAATGCTGAAGGTGTTGATAGGTATTCTCAAACGATTAGGCTCTTGAACACCTACAGTTCTTCATTATTATCCTAGTTTTAATGTCAACTTCGTCACCAGGTGGTTCGATAACTCCAGTCACGCCGCTTCATTGACCGCCATAACCGTAGACTCGACGTTCTCTTACAGCGGGCCCTTGAGGGCCTCTACATCGAATGCTTTTAGTAAACATAAAATTTCCGTGTTTCTCGTCGTCCGAACTGAACCCGTCAGCGTCTCCAAGGGTTTCTTCTCCGGGGCGCAACAAAGCCAGCACTACGGAGATGAGGCTCCCCAGATTGCCCTTACAGGCAAGTATTCATCGAACTGGAGAGCGATTCCTGCGCCTGATGTATTCCTGCCTTTCGACAGATTTATCGATTTTCTACCACACCTGGGAGATACTGTCTTATCGGCAATAGCTTCGACTTCGGGATGCAACGAACTAGGCACTACGGAGACCTCAGAGCCCCTCGACTCAGTCGTGCAATTTTCTGCCAGCATCATCAGTCGTCCCGGCCCTGAGATCAATCGTGGCAATCAGGTTCTCCAGCCTGCATACTCAGGCAAGTATTCTACATCATCTGGAATATTATTTCTGCGTGATAAATTTCCGCCCTACAGTACATCATTCGTTGGTTATCACCAAGCTGCGCTTACTAGTAATCCAACTTGTTCTTCATCGCACCCCACGATCATCACGACTGGTACTGAGTTCTCATCACCGGGACGCAACGTATCGGGCCTTATGGAGACCCCTGTGCTGATTCCTGCCAGCGTCACCAGTCATCTCGGCTCTGAGCTTGTCTGTGGCATAGGGGTTCTCCAGCCTGTTTTGCCAGGCAAGTACGATGCTCCTGACTGCCTTCCTCCGCGTGATGGTATTCTCCATTTCAGTGACAGAACCGCTTGATTTCATCAACATCTACTATCAGAATGTCGGTGATATGAATTCCTGCGTGACTGATTATCTGCTCGCTTCATGTTCCTGCTACGATATCATCACCTTCACCGAAACATGGTTGAACGATCGCTCTCTATCCAACCTGATCTTTGGGCCCGATTATTTAATGTTTCGCTGTGATCGAAGCCCCCGTAAGTTACGAGCCGCAACAGCAAAAAGACTACAGGTGGTTGGGTCCAAATTCAGAGCTTTGCTAATCGATTATGAATCTTGGCATAATCTTGAGCTGATGTGGTCCCGTATCGAACAAGAATATCGCAAACTCAACTCCGCTTATAAAAAAGCCAGTCAACGTTGCTATAAAAACCATCTTAGACGAATTCAGCAAAACCTCAATCCTAGCCCAAAATCATTCTGGAAGAATTCAGCGAAATAAACCTGGAAAACCGTCCTGCATGTTCCTGGGTTCCATCATGGCGAACTCTGACTTCGGAATCTGCTATCTCTTTGCCAATAACTTCTCGAGCATCTTTGATCCATCTTCAATAACCGACGATCAAGTGGATTGTGCTATCAGGAGTGTATCACCACTGGGCTTTTCTTTAAACGGTATTACAGTTGAGGATACCACCATCTCTAAATTTTTTCCACTAAGCTTAAAAACTCCTTCTCTACAGGTCCGGATGGGAAACCAGTTACCTTCCTGAAGCGTTTTATGCCTGTTTTGCTAACTCCGGTCAGGCTTATCTTCCCAGCTTAGCTTGACCAGGCCACCTTCCACTCACTGTGGAAAGAAGCTTACATGTTCCCGGTTCATAAAAAGGGAGATAGGAAAGATGTCAATAATAACCGTGGAATTTCACCTTTGTGTTCTATGACAAAGCTTTACGAATGGGTTGTTTTAGATCCCATTTTTAAGTTCTGCAACCATAACTTCTCCATCGACCAGCATGGACTTATGCCTCAACGCTCAACTACAACTAACTTACCTCGTTTGTGCATGAAAGTTTTGTAAAGAAATCCCAAACTGATGCCATCTACACCAATCTGTCTGCCGGTGAATCATGATATTGCAATCGGAAAGCTCGCACGTCTAGGATTTTGTGGATCTCTTCTTGGCTGGTTCCGCAGTTACTTAACTGAACGTAAATTGACAGTTCGTACAGGTAACTGTTTTCCCAGGCAGTTCTCAGCTTCATCAGGCATGCCTCAGGGAAGTCATCTAGGGCCATTAGTATTCCTGATCTACTTCGATGACGTGCTGCAACTTCTCGATGGACCAAAATTAGCGTATGCCAACGACTTGGAGCTGTTCTACTCTATCAATGGCCTCGAAGATGTGAACTTCCTGCAGAACTAGTTTAACCTTTTTGCCTCCTGGTGTGATGCCAATCGCCTACCTTTACACCGTAGGGGAAAGGTTTCCTAAATGGGCCTATCGGGTTAAATGACCCTACGGCGGTTTGATGAAATGGCTGACTAGACAGCTTATCTGACCAATGCATTTTGAGGGTGATACGCTTAGAACATAAGGCAAGAAAGAATTTTATGAATTTACAAACTCAAAAAAATTTAAAAAATCGTACAAGGTTTTGAAACATTTTGATGTAATATTTCAACTTTTAGAAATTATACGTAAAGAAGCTTAAAACAAATACTAGGATGGTTTTTGTATCTCACTCAAATGAACTTAAGAAATCAAACATATTTCAGCTTTTGTGGAGGTTTAATAATGATTATATAGTAGAATAATAGAGTGTTTTTGTATGCCCCCATCATGTTTGTAAAATGCCTCCATCCTAAAATAACAGGTTAAATAGAATAAATAAATGATTTTTATCATTGAAACTTCAAATCTAAGCTCTGAATAACATCTTAAGAGAGAATTGACGATCTAAAAACAGATTTGATAAAGTTTTTCTCATGGATGAACTGCCTCCATAGTATGGGAACCCTAAGTTTTGTTTTATTCCATCAAATTATAATATGCATAGATTTTTATGAAACTTCAGCTTTGTCGTACGGAAATTATTACTTTCTAGCAGTTTCAATGAAATTATACGGAAATATTGCCCAAAAAACAGAAATTTTGTTCAAAACATAAATAGGCGCATTTAGCCCGCACGGTTTGAGGTTCGGTATTTTAAACAACACTTATAATAAAATCATTTTCTTGGAAACAGAAGAAAATTTTAACATAAAAATTACTCCAATGTATAGAAAACAGATACCTGCATACGTGTATATAGTTTTTGTACACATATTCGATGTGATATTTGATTAAATCAGTGTTCTGCTTAATAGGCGCATATAGCCCGCTCCTCCCCTAGTAAATGCGCAGTAATATCATTTTCCCGCAAACGAAGCCCGTCCCCAGCCGTTTATTTCCTTGGAAACGATGCAATCTCTCGAACTCAACACGTGGAAGATCTTGGTGTGATTACTGACGTTCGACTGGATTTTAAGACTCCTACCAACTATATTGTTGACAAGGCCTCCAGAAGCCTGGGTCTTCTTTCCGCATGACGAAGGACTTTAAGGACATCTACTGCCTGAAGAGTCTTTACTGTAGTTTGGTTCGATCGATCCTTGAATATGCTTCTGCGGTTTGGTGCCCATATTATCAAAACGGTTCTGATCTCATCGAAGCCATCCAACGACGTTTTTTAAGGTATGCCTTTCGACACATAAACTGCAGACGCAGAACCGCCACTCGTGCGTCTTTCGTCGCTGATCTGCTTTCATCAAGAATAGACTCTCCCGCACTTTTGGAAGTTCTTCCACTTAGCGTCCGACCTCGAGGTTTGAGGAATCGGGAACTTTAGCTCTTCGTTCCTCTTAGACTGAACAATTACGGCGCCAACTCTGCAATTATTGGCGTCATTTAGACTTTCAACCGCTTCACAGAGCATTTTGATTTTGACGTTTCGAAGGCTGTATTCCTAAAAAAATTCTTAGTGTTCTAAGTTCAGAGTAAATTTGTATTTGTAGTTAGTTTCTTAATTTTAAAATATCATTTGGATCAATATAGGATCTGTTGTATGATAATAAATAAATAAAACTAGATTTCTACAGCTGGAACACAAGAAAAAGGAAGCTGATATCAGTTGAACCGCAAAGCGACACCGCCAAAGTCACTTCAACTGAAGAAAGCTTCGGACCTAGACAGCCTTTCGAACATTGCAGTATTTCTGCTAAAGTTGCTCTTCGTTGATAAAGAACTAAGAATGAATTAGAGAAGGGGGTCTTGAGAATTCATAGGTTCTCCTTGGGGAGTGAAGACGAACGCTGAACGAAGCTCTGAATATTGCTTAGCTATTCTTAGCTTAGCTTGTTTGTTTTTAGCATCAAATAATGAAAAATCAATCATTTTGATTGTTAATCAGCTGAAAACAGAACTTTTTAAAAAAAAAGGATTCAAACTTAAAAGTTTCTATCCGACGTCATTTGTATTCCTCGAAAAAAATTTAGTAGTTATAGTTCAGTCTTTTTTTTCAGTTAGTTAACCGGAGAATTTCCCTATATTGAATTCTTCTGTCCCTGAATCGTGTTGTCTAACAAGTATGTGCAGCTTCCGGTCAAAATAATACAAGAAATTATACGAAAATAGATTCGGCACATTTGAAGTCTTAAGAAACTTCCACATTTGAACATTCGATGTGATTTTCTTGTTTCTAGTAGAAGCGCTGCCCCAGAATATTCAATGCAGTGTGTTGATACAGAAGAAATGTGTTGAAAAAGGGGCTTTAAAAACATATTGAAACATTTTAATAAACAGACCTTCTTTTCGAGATTTTTAAGTATTTCAACTTTCTATTCATTTCCGGAGAGATGATCGTTAAGAAACCAAAAACTGCGCTTAATTTAGTTAACAAAGTGGGACTTGGTTTTTTGCTATCCTCAAACTGAATCTTGAGTTTAATTTCATGACCGTTCCCCCCAGAAAATGTTACAGGGGAATTCCTCACAGGGGAATGCCCTTTAAGTGGAGTCTTCAGGGAATACCAGGGTTTCTCACAGGGATGTCCTGTGTCCAAGAGAGTTCCTTTCAGAGAATGTCGTTCTAGGGGAGTTTCTCTCAAGGAATGTCACGGGAGGATTTCTGACAAGAGATTGTACTTCTTGGAAGTTCTGCTCAGGGAATGTCAGAAGGGGATTCCTCCTAGAGGTGTTCCTCGTGAGGAATGTTCTTTAATGGAGTTTCTCTCATGGAGGGTACCTCACAGAGATGTCTTTCCAAGGGAGTTCCTCTCAGGGAATGTCACTAGGGGTTCCTCACAGGGATAAATTCGAGTAAAGTCCTCACAAGGAGTCAATTGAGAAAATGTCCTCACATGGGTATAACCTTAAGTTCGGAAAATGTAAATATCGTATCATGTCAACCAATATTGATTCATTTCAGAGAAAAGGTTAAAAAAATCTTGAAACATCACTTACTATTCTGAACTTCATTTTTCCATCACTTTTTGAACACTCACCTGCGTTCAAACGCAGACATCCATTTTGTTTCTTCTTGAGCACCAGTTTTCAAACAAAATTTTCTCAAACTTGATAATATTTTTCCTTAAGTCTTAACGAATTCAGAAGCATATTCAATGCTATGGAGTTTTGATTGCGAGCCGATTGTTTTAATGTAACCGGATCACAGCAATATTTAAGCATAATCACTACAGGCAGACAGCTTTCCTCCATTTCATTCCGGTTCGAGCTGATTTCCATTCTCTCCTTTCCAAGCATGTGAAACCGGGGAACTGAAATGAAGGAGTAAAATTCGTCAATGATCACACAAATTGTGCAGCCAATGATTGAATTTGTGGTAATTTGTGGCAATTTGTGAGAGAAAATTAAAAGGTTTGAGCAGGGTTGCCAACATATATTTTCAAAAATCAGGGAACTGGCGAAATAAAAATCAGGCAAAATCAGGCTATGTAAAATTAACGGAAATTTTGCTCTAAGTGATGACCTTTTTTTTTGGTCGTCGCTCCACATTTTCACTGTAATATTGTGTAATATGTGTAATATATTGTGAGCCTACTTAGTTGAATAATTCTACTGCATCAAACCAATCGAAAGATTCCCTTTATTTCTCTTTTTAAATAAAAAATAACGGGAATCTTTCGAATGCTTTGGTTCAGCCACATTTTCACTTTTTTACTTCAGCTATGGTACCTACTCCAGTTCCTTACTACCCATTTTTCACGACATTCGCAAAAAATCAGGCAAAATCAGGCATATTTTCAAAAATCAAGGAAATTCAATGGCTTATCAGGTTGTCAGACAGAGCCTCGAAAAATCAGGCAACGCCTGAAAAATCAGGCACATTGGCATCTCTGGGTTTGAGTTCAAATGAGAGAAACCAGTGCTCAGAGAGAGTGAAAATGTGCTAATTGTTGCAATTTGTGAAGCAGTTGTGTGTAGTGTATAGTATCTATAGCAAAATTGTAAGAACAATACTAACCGATTGCAACATAAATCTCAGAAATAGTTATTTAATAAAAGCGGTAAGTTATCATACAAATATAAATCTTTTGTTTACCGTGCACGTATTTTTAAAAAAAGAGAGAATTTGTTTTACTCCTGTCAAATAAATGAGAATCAGAGATTCCTTTCTCTCTCTGTAGAGTTTGTAGAGATAGTTTTATTCCTAGAGAGAGGGAATCGAGGATTCAGTAAAACACGTTGGATCTTCAGTTTTTTGGACATTTTAGCCGAGTAAAGACGTCGCAGGACACTAGAATGAGTTCTGGACGCAAAACCCGTCACGGCGTTGTGGAATTTTGATCATTACCACTCCAAATGCAAAGAATTCTCTCTTGATTTCAATCCCTTGTGTGAAACTCTCACTCAGCGTTGCCAAGTTGCCACTTTTAAATATAAACTCTTACTCTTCTGTCATCAATTCTCTCCCATTTTTAGGTTTTGGAAATCATTATCTTTACTAATGAAATCAGAATTTTTTTTGCTTAATATTTCTTACATATTTTATTTTTTATATTACAGTTCCTTTAATCACTGCAATAGGATACTTAGACGGAACACAGTTAAACACTTAAATTGCAAACTGTTTTCTAATCGATTGTTTTTAAGAAGGTACACACTAAAAACCAAAAATTTCTAGAAAAAAAATTTGTCTACCTCATCAATTTTTCTTTTCTTTATCGGATTTTTTTAACTGAAATCTATTGGTACGGATATAAAACATCATAAGCCTTTTGGAATTGAAGATAACTCAAGCCGTTTATAAAATTTAATTTGGAACACAATTTTTCCTATTTGTGTCCCCATTCACCCCAATTTACGGTGTCCATTTTTATGCCATGCCTTTTTTTTTATTACTTCTCGTGGATATCGGATGAAAGAAAAAAAAATTGAAACAAAATAATATTCCAGTTTATTTCTCTTTTAAAACCTCACTTAGCGGTACCAAATTTGAAGTTCTCAAATTCAAAATTTGATAATAAATGTCTGTTATCGTAGGAAGGACTTTCAACTCAAATTTGAGATGCATATTTCAAATTTTTTGGATCCAGATTTCACATTTTAAAGCATGAATCACGCAAAATCTGGACGTATTGAAAAGGGTCTAACTCGGAGTTGTGTAAACGAAATAAAAATGATTTGTTTAAAAAATGTAGGGGTTGCACTTCAAAGGAAAAATAAGAAAAAAAATATTTCGATGTTGTTTTGATGAAATTTCGAATTTTTCGTCTAGAACCACTCATCCATAGTTTGGACACCGTATTAACCTCAGCGGCCATTTTGTTCCACAATCTCTTTATCTCTGTTGCTTCTCGAGTCGTCTTACCTTTCTTTTTCATCTTCTGCTTGACAATTGCCCAAAATTTTTCGATAGGGCGGAATTGAGGGCAGTTGGGTGGGTTGATGTTCTTTTCGACAAAATCCACCCGTTGGCCCAATACCACTGTAGTACCTCCTAGCTGTAGTGGCAGCATGACAAATTTGTCTAAAACTTTACTGGTCCTTTGTGAGATCTAATGTACGAAAAAAACGTTTTTTAAGGCACTCCTCCTTGTACATTTCGGAGTCTATGGTCTTGTTTTTCACAAAAACCAGTGTTTTTCGTCCGCAGCTGCAAATACCTTGCCAGATCGAACACTTTCTTGCCAACTTATCGACAAAACGAATTTGAACTTGGCGGTGACATCACCCCGACCAGTAGTTTTGTAAAATTTTTGGCCAGGAAGCCGCCAAAAATCAGATTTCACGGTTTTTGAACCAGACCACGTCGGATTTTTGACATGGGTGCAAATTAATTTTCGCCTCGCGGCTTACATTACATGTAACTTTATTGGAACAAAACGAATCGTTATGAAATTTTCAGCACTGATAGAAGAAACATTTCCGAACAAAGTACTGTCAAAAAATTCCAGATCCGACAACTAGGAGCGCTATGGTATAATAAACAGTGCGTCCAGATTTATGATGATCCATGCTTTATTTACAGGTTTCAAACTGATATCTACTGATATCTCAGGTTCAAGTTATCAAAATAAGCGTATTTTTGTACTGTACATATTGTGAAATTAGAAGTTTTTTTTTGAAAAAATATTCATTTTCTTAAAATTACTCCGTATATAAAGAATCTATAATCAGCTAACTCCACAACACTTCCATGAACTTAGCAGTTGAAACAGCACAAACAAAGTCGACAGGAAAAAAAACGCCTAAATGTCCGCACGCATTGCTAGCTATGGCCGGCCGAGAAGAAGTGCCGGAAGCTTTTTCGACCGAAAGCTTTGTGTTGACTGGGGGAATCTCTCATTTTCTCTGCCTCCCGTTTGCTTATTTTTCTATGTTGTTTTGAGTGCGTCTTGAAGATACACGCACTCAATTTTCCGCCGAGCTTTTTCTCTTAAGTACGTGTCTATTTCTAAATTTGTTTTGAATTTTAGAACTTTTAAGCAATCAATATAAATCTGTTTTTGTCTTGATTTTGTTCCATGTATTTTCTATTTCACATTGGAAGTAATTATTGTATGGTTGAATGTGAAAGCTGTCAAATCCAAAATAATAAATTTTCAATCGAAAATGTCATTCAATCTCTTGTTCAAAGGAAAAGAGTGACAGGTTTTTATTTGTCACTGCTTTCTGAACCTTTTTTTTTCATTTTCGTGAAAATGCTTAATTTATTCACAAAAGTTGGACAATCAGAAAGGATGAAAAAAAAACACATCGAATCAATTCACTTACTTCCGTTCAATCAAATTTCGCATTCAAAGATGACACAAAAATGCCCATTGACCTGTCTGTCGATTGCATGGTTGTCCCGTGTCATTGATTCGCGAAATGTGTCTCTCCCAGTTCCGGATGCGATAATTATATTTTAACTTTATCAGTCCACAATGGACCAGTGCGAGATAATTAAAAATGTCACCCATGTCAGGTTGGTTACATGAATGTGAAAAGGTCACCCGCGTTAACTTAATGAGAAATAATTTGGGATGATTTTTTTTTCCAATACAGGAACTGATCGTGAAAGGTTAAAGTCAAGAGTTTTTCTTTGTATTAATCATCAGATCTCGATGTGCCCAACATTGAAGTCCTCATTAATTTTTAATTAATTGAGACACTGTTCATCTTTCTTTTTCAATGAGAACAGATCACACCTGGAGTCCTACGAAAACTTCGCCTCAGATTCTTAAGAGGAAAAACTTTGATATCACTGGCCTCCAATATGCCTACACACATAAAGCTGTCCACATCTGAGATTAGTTCTGTTAGCTATCAGCAACCTCTACACTACAAAATTTTCGAAACTGTAATATTGTTATTATTAATCAATCTGTGAGTTCCTAAATTAAGTCTCTGAATTCTTTGGTAATTGAAATTTTCAATTATCAGATTTAAAAACAGTCATCTCTAAAATTTGATTTTTTTAATCAAAACTAAATCCTTAAAGTTTTACAACTGATCTCAATTATAGGACACTCTACATGAAGTCAACTATAGATATTGTAGATTCTACTATAAGGGTAAAGTTGATTGACCTGAAGATATTGTAGATTCTACTATAAGGGTAAAGTTGATTGACCTGCAGATATGATTGATTCAATTATATTTTTATGATTGATTTCGTGAAGCCATATAAATATTTGTAGATTCGCCTAGTATATTTAATGATACTGCATTTCTTTCAGAATAAAAATTTTGTTTTTCCACGCAATTTATAAACCTTTTAAATCACATTTCCATTTTCTCACTAGGCAATAAAAACAAAACAAAGTCAGTTATTGATATGTTCTTATGAGTAATAGACGTGTCTGAGTGAATCTCTGAGTTAAGATTCATAAGAATAGTAAAATCACGATAATGGCGTAGTTGGTAAGATGAGCACAGACTCGCAAAGCTGATGCTCAAATTACTTAGATATGGTTCCAGCTCCGGTAAATAAAACGGAGAGAATCAAAAGCGCAGATTGTTAAGGCTGCTGCTTTGATTTTTTTGTTCTTCCGGTAAATAAGACGATTAGACGAACGATTAGAAGGCACTTATTAATAAGGCTGCTGATATGATTTTTTGTTTTGATTAGGCCTGCCGGTGGAAAAAGACGGATTGGCTTTGGAAGCGCATATTTTTAAGGCTGCTGTCGCTAATTGTTTCTTTTGATTTGGCCTTCCAGAAGAAAACGGAATTGGTATAAAAAGCGCGATTTTCAAGACTGTTGCAGCTGAATGTTTGCTTTGAGTTGACCTCCCGGTGGAAAAGCCGGAATTGGCTTGGAAAGCACTGATTTTTAGGACTGTTGCTGCTGATTGTTTGCTTTGATTTGGCCTTCCGGGCGAAACAGACGGAATCGGTTTAGAATGCGTGTCTATTTTTATTTGGCCTTCCGGTCGAAAAGATGGGATTGCTAAAGAAGCGCAGATTTTTAAGGCTGTTGCTGATTATTTGTTTTGAATATACTCCCCGGTGGAAAAAGTCAGAATTGGCTTGGGAACCGCAGATTTCTAAAACTGTTGCTGCTGAATGTTGGATTTGCTTTGGCCTTTCGTAATATGTACCCATAAAAAAGAAAAAAGTTTCTTAATCAATTTTTGTTATTTCTTTGGAATATTTTTAAATTTAGTTCAAGGGAGAGTTAACCGTTAACCCTCTACTGCCTACGAGCCCATATATGTTCTCGAAGTTTTTTTTTCACATTTTTTGTATTAATTTAGTACTGTACAAGAATTCAAACAATTTTAATGCTTGAAAAATTTAATAAGGAATAATAAAACCTAAAACATATTTTTGGAAATTTTTATTTTATATTTTACACTATTTAAACAAAAAAATCTATTGAAAAAAAAATGTTTTTTAAAATAAACTACATAGTTAGTGGTTAACAGAATATTATTTTTATAGTCTTATTCTAGAAACCGATTTCAAAATTTTCATCATAATTCTGAGACTTCATTAGAAAAAATTGTTACTCATTTTTAATCCTCATGTGAACTGGGCTGAAAAGTGTGACCCGATGAACCGTCCAAAATTCTGTAGACATCGCAGAATTTGGTTCACGCCTAAAATATTGTACCTCGCATAACTATTGATCCTTTTGTTGAAACTATTTCAAAATTACATACATACTTTTTCTGTTTTTCAACAACCACGCTGTGAAATTAAAACAAAATTAAACGTAATAAATTGTAGTTCAAATTGCGGTACTCCGTTTCTCCTCAAACAATTGCCCAGTTTGAAATATCTCCAGAACTTCAATCGCCAAAAAGTACTAAATTCCAGATTCCCATAGAAAACATTTCCGAGAAATTTTTTCATCGAAATGAACCATTTTCCAGGAGCTTTCCCGCCAGAAGGACTATTTCCCACAAGATTGAATGTATTCATTTAATTTAAAAAAAATGGATTTTCAAAATTTTATTCTTTTTCGGCAAATTCAAAAAATCATTTTAGAAATTAAATTTCGAATGATATGGAATTAAAAAATAAGAAATTTTAAACAAAAGAGAAATAAGAAACTAGAGGAGTTGGGTGCCATTCTGGGAAGAAAAAATCTGTAAACTTTTTCCTTTTTGGGAAAAAAAATGTTTGGTAAATAAATGGTTCATTTATTATTTATCTGAGAATTGGTCTATTCTGGGGTTTGATTTCGGGTATTTGTCATTGTGGGAAAAACTCATGTTGCCAAAAGTTTTCGGGGAAACGGGATAAAATGCAAAAACTCCAATTCTAACAGAATTACTGTATCTTTGGTTTGGTCACACAAATGTACTTAAAAACTTCAAAATTCGTGAAACAATGTTTGAAATAATATCAGAGTCAAAGGTTATGGAAGTTCAAAGTTGAAGTAACAGTGCGCATTAGATCGGAGCAAAAATTGACTTTTTGTTGCCCTTTGTTTTTTCAAAGCCTTTTGGGTCACCAAGCATCAGTCTGAAATTTGAGATGATTTTAATTATTCCTGAATTAGCGCAACGCGTTTATATTTTGTATGAAAATTTTTATGGAAGACGACATTTTAACAAATGAAATCGTCTAAAAAATTCGAATTAACTTTAAATTAAGTTAGTCTTGAATTTTTGGTATTGCCTATTCTCCATATTTTTGTATAACATTGACTATATTTTGGTTAGATTAGGCTTGTGGTTTGTTCACATTAAATGTCTTGCAAGAACCAAAGAACATTTAAAATTCCAAGTTGTATGAAATTTGAGCTTTAGTACATCTCTGGTGATTTTTGAATGAAAAATTTTATTTTCCATATAAATTTTGTTACTAAATTAAAACTCGACTGTAAAAGTTGGTTCTGCTGAATTCGCTGACTTCATTCCAAAGTCGGGGTACCCCAAGGCAGCAATCTGGGTCCTTTATTTTTTACGCTGTTCTGTAACGACATCAACTTGCTGCTCATTTGATGTGGAGTTGTCCTTACGCTGACAACTTGAAATTATTTATGTCATAAACAGTCAAGTTGATTGTTATGAAAGGTGAAAAAATCGAAATATTTGAAAAAAAAAAAAGTCCGAAAAGCTTGATTTTAAGAACGACAATGGCGTAGTTGGTAAGTGGATAACAAGCTCTTTCGTGAAAAATTTATCAAGTGATAAATTAAATCATGCATCAGTTAACCATTTTTCTATCATGATGATTGGACGATGATGAACTCGAATTAGTTTTAGAATTTCGATGAAAGACTCGAATCCTTTTCGATATTCCTATGAATTTATGTTATTTCGACCAAAGACTCGAACTACTTCTGTTATTCAGATAAAAGACTCGGATAGTTTGTGATATACCTATCCCGATGAAAGACTCGGATAAATTTTGATTTTCTAATGAAAGACTCGGATCCTCCGATAAAAATTATTATCATTGGTTGAAATTTTGATGATAGATTCGGATATGTTTATACTACTTCCACCGATGAAAGACCCGGAATATTATTTGTACTGACAAAGGTCAATAACGGACTTGACAAAAAATTTCGGATTTAGAAAGTGAAGATAAAAATTGAATAAAGTGAACGGAAATAAAGACACAACCTAATAATAAAGAGAAATGAACAGAAAAATAGAGAAGATAAATGAAAATGAAAGGAAGTGAAAAAAATGAAAGACAGGAAAAAGGTGAGAAAATACAAAATCGAAAAATGAATAAGAAAGAAATCAAATCAGATAATAACGGATTGAATTGGATTGGATTTAGTTTATTTATAGAAGGTTTTAACCATCTTGGTCATTCTTCCTCTTTAAAAAAAAGTTACATAGTTATTTTTTAAATTTAAATCTTAATTAGTATGTTTGCCCTTTTAAGGAAGATAATAACGAAAAGTAGACGAAAATTAAGAACAAATAAAGTTTCGGTCAAATTAAGAACTTCTAAGTCAACTGAATTCTGAAATCCATCGAGCGTGCCCCAGGGTAGCAATGTGGGGCCGATACTTTTCTCGCTCTTATTTATTTTTTTTTTAAATATTTGTAAACGATATACAGCTTAATTTGCCGAACGAATGCCGGCTTTGCTGTCAGATGACCTGCAAATTTTCCACAAAATTAAATCCGAAAGCGACTGTACTATAACAAACCATCATTGACATACTCGAGAGCTGGTGCACAGTAAGTATAATGACAATAAGTGTTTTTAAATGTGCTGTAAATTTATTTACACGAAAAACGAACGAAACAAAGTCAGTTATTGATATGCTCTTGTGAGTGATACACGTGTCAGGATGAATCTCTGAGTTGAGATTCATAAGAATCATAAAATCACAACAATGGCGTTATTAGTAAGATGAACACAGATTTGCAAGCTGTTACTCAGATTGTTTAGAAATTGTTCCAGCTACAGTAAATAAAGCGGAGAGACTAGAAAGCGCAGATTGTTCAGAGCGTTGCTGATGGTTTGTTTTGATTTGGCCTTCCACTGGAAAAAGACGGATTGGCTAAGGAAGCGCAGGTTTTTTAGATTATTGAAGCTGAATGTTTGATTTAGTTTGACCTTTCGGAGAAATAAGACGGAATTGGTTTTGGAAGCGCCGATCTTTATGACTGTTGCTGCTAATTGCTAATGCTTTTAACTCTATATGGTGCCATTGCTTCCAACCCGACGGAATCGGCAAATAAGTTTGCAGACTTTTTCCAGAGTGTTTATTGTTCAGCTGGTACTGATACAGACAGCAACTACCTCTTTACAATCCAAAGATATCAACTTGCCTGTACCGTACTTCACTGTTCAGGAAATCTACGGAAAGTTGTCCGCTGTTGAGTCAACGAAGGGTGCTGGCCTAGATAACATACCTTCCGTATTGTTAAAACTATGTGCTGCACCTTTAGCTGCTCTGATTTGGAGAATTCTAAACCGGTCAATCACAGAGAGATCGTTACCTAGAGCATGGAAAATTGCCGTTATCACACCAATCCATAAATCGGGAAATGTTCATAGCGTGGAAAACTACCGTCCTATTTCGCTTTTTTTTTTTTTTGAAGTCTTGATGCACGAACGGGTATATGTTGCTGAAAAACCTTTGTCAAGTCGATTTTATCTACATTGATTTTGCGAAAGCATTCGACCGCGTTCCGCATGAAATACTTATTGGAAAGCTGGATCGTATAGGTTTCCCTGATTGGGCACTTTACTGGATTGCGTCGTTCTTCAATGACCGTCATGTTTTCACGAAAATTAACAGCTCACATTCGAGAACATTTGCCATTCCGTCAGGTGTACCTCAAGGAAGCCATCTCGGGCCTCTTTTTTTCATAATTTTCGTTAACGATCTCAGTGCAACTCTTCAATCCGACACGCTAATGTATGCCGACGATCTGCAGCTTTTTCGTAAGATTGTCATCACTGTAGACAGTTTCACCCTTCAAGCTGACATTGCCACGTTAGAAAGCTAGTAAAAGTTTAAGATCATCAAATTTACCCGTTCACGAAACATGATCAGCTTGGACTACCAATTATCAGGTTTCTGCTTGAAGAATGTAAAGCCTATTCTTGATCTGGGAATGAAAATTGATTGCAGACTCACTTTCTCCCAATGCATTGCGCTTAACTCTGCAAAAGGATTTGCTGCACTAGGGTTTCTGCGCCGGAACACCGGAGGTTTCGACGACGTATACGCACTGAAAGCCATTTATTGTTCGTCGGTTCGTAGCATCCTGGAGTATGCCGTCTAGGTTTGGGCTCGTACTCGGAGTACACACTGCGACCGCCTAGAACGAGTTCAACGTTCAACGTATCTGACGTAGCTTCGTCAGATACGCTCTACGGCTTCTTTCCTGGAACGAACAGCTCAGACTTTCGCCGTATGAGTAGAGATGTGCCCTGATATACTTAACCACACTAGAAAAGCGTCGCACAGAGGAGTATATAGAACAAAAAGTTGGCTAAAAGTTTTTTTTGATGTTTATACTCAGTCATACGTTTGAATATCTTGGAATAAGACTAATAAAATATTATTAGAGTTTGAAAAAGTAATTTTTAAGCTTTCTGATAATAAGTATTGAATCCACTTGATACATCAAATATTATCTTCCGATTGAATAAAAAAAAATATCATTAAATTATTCCAATGAAAATCCTTTTATTTTCTTACCACGTGATTGCACTGATTCCTATTCAGATTAGCATCAACAAATTTTTGTAGTTTTTCTATGTAATGGGCTTCAAAAAGATTCATAAATCAGCCGCTTTTCCAGGTGACTTAGAAACATTTTTGATTATTTGTGCTGTATAGCCTAAAACATCCATAGGCACGATTTTATGGAGCTCCTGTTTTTTTTCGCTTATTTTTACGTCTTTTTGGAGCACATCGTAAAATTTCAATAAGCCTTTTCTCTAAAAATATAAGATTTGCTTATATAGAGCAATCTCGATACTTTAAACTGCATGATTGTTCTAAACAGCTCAGTTCTGAAAAAAAGCGTTCATTTTGAAACAAAAATTTTCAAATCAATTCGAATAAATTATTGATTTTAAACCCAAAACTGAAAATCTAAGAGTTTTCTTTTTTAACATTTAAAAAAATAATAGTGTTTAATTTTTAAAAATTCAAAAATAACTCTGTGACTTTTATACATGTTCCACGAGATTTACATCAATGAAAATATATGAATAAACATTTTTAACTATAATTTGAAAAACTATTCTTTCTTTTGAGGAACTGATTAAAAAAAACATGGCGTATTGAACAGATTTCACAAAAATGAAGACAAATTTTTCAAATTCAACATTGAAAATATCATGAGTGCGGAAGTATGCGGAAGTTTTTTTTTTTCTGTTCATGTTTAATAAAGTTATGAATTTTTACATTATGTAAAATTTGTTGCTGGGACTTGCTGGGAACATAAACAAAAACACATATTTAACAAAAAACAAGCTTTGAAAACTGCAAACAAAATAAAGAGTTTTTGAAAGCTCTATATACAGTACTCGAATTACTTTTTTGCAAACACTTATCCTCAAATATAACATTCTAACATTCATTTAAATTCTCCTATACTTTGTTTCCGATTGAAAAAAGATAGATTTGGGTTCAAAGGTGCTTAAGGCTTAAAAAGTTAGAGTTATAAAAAATTTAAAGTATGAGAAATGAACAGAAAAATAGAGAGGATCAATGAAAATGAAAGGAAGTGAAAAAAATGAAAGATGTAAAACAGATAAAAAATTGAGAAAACACAAAATAGTTAGTTAGGAAAATTATTAAGATAGAAATCAAATCCGATAGCAACGAAAAACAGACGAAAATTAAGAAAAGAGATAAAAGAAAAACCCATGTATTGAACAAAATATGAGAAATAGATCATTTTTTGCATAATTTTGGTAGCCAAACTTACATTCCGGTGGGAAAAGGAATTTTTCCCTTTACAATTAAGCAAAAAAAATTGAAAAATGGCTGTATTAGGTAAACAAAACATAACCTCAGTTCAAAATATTAGTCATCATTCATTGCCGTTTTCCCGCAGTTCAAGCTGACAAAAACTTTAATGATAGCAGGAATGGTTGAAAAAAGGTAGAAAATGTTATAGATAAACAGCTCAGTACGTACATATGTACTGAATTTCAACTAACCTCAAAGTGAAATGTTGCTCATATCAAACTTTCCGAAAAATCACACCATTAACCCACTATGCAACCGTCGTCGGCGGCTACGGCTTTGGAGCGGGCGGCCGTTCGTTTTCGATTTGTTTGCCCTTCGCTTGGATGGTTGGATTTGCCTCCCGTCGTTGTGTGGTTGGAGCCGGCCACGTGTGGCCCCACGACGCGGTACGGTGCGGTAGGCCCAGGCTGGCCTTATGATGAGAAAATTGGCTAGCGCGCGCGAGAGAGGGAAATGTGCGTTTTGCTCCCGCAAGAACTGCTCCCCATATGGAAGGGTTCCACCACCAGCCAGTCCAAACCAAATGGGTGCCCCCAAAGTTGGCCGGCCAGCAACGGTAGGTGAGGGAAGATTGGGGTGGTAGAAGTTTTCCAACAATCGGCTTAATTTTGATGATGTCTTGTTGTTTCCTGGCTCTCCTCGCTTATACCTACCAATAATGTTTGCAAATGTTGCGAGCGAGTGTTGGTGCTCGCTCGGTGTCGATTTGCGGTAACCGACTCGGAATCACGTGGCGGGAACGAAGGGCACCTCCAAATGGCACGTGGTGCGGCCTGAGGGACACACGACTTGGCGATTTGCTGCGTACCTACATCCTTCCTTTCTTAGATATGAAGGTGTGTGGGATTTTGAATGGATTTTCCTTCCTACTTGTCCTACTCTGGGTTGCTTTGCTTTGCAAAACTCGAGAGAATGAGAGACGTTGTCGCCTACTTGTGTGTTTCAATAAGTAAATTTAGGATCGGCCGCCGCTAACTTGATGTGATGGCATTTTTTTGCGAGAGCAATTGCTGCCTTTGCCTGTTCTTTGGCGACCGGGAAGAAAAAAAAAGTTATGCACGTCTCACACGACGGCCTTTACACTACCAGCTCAACCATAGCAGTGAAGTGTAAAGATTAGTAACGAGAGAGTATTTGTTGCGGGGTGTTTTACTTAGCGAAGAATCACACACAGGGAGAGCACTCACTGGTGTAGGGCCTACCCGTGGACTCGAGAATCCATGGTCCTTCGGCTGTCGGTCGTCTCGGACACGGTGTTGTACGTGCGTAACACGGAGTGACCAAACCAATCATCATCATCTCGCAACCGAATACCTGCCTGCCATTGTGGAGTGACCTTCCGGTGTCTTCGACCGGATTCCGACTAGAGCAACCATCTCAGGGATTATCTACACTAATAACTAGGAATAGTTTAAAGTTCAGCTATAAGGGAGTATCTAAATAGTTCAATAAGCAAAAAAAAGTTGTTCAAATCAAAGAAAATCAACCCAGCAAGTGCCATCTTTGAGTGTTTTCGAGGGTGATTCGCGAGTGTTACATTTCTTCCTATCTCCGGAAGAAGACCGAGAAGAACGTCGTTGAAGGCTACGACGACGAAGGCGACCAAGACGATTACGACAGCCGAATTGACGTCAAACATCATAGGGTGTGAATGGCGAATTGGGCAGCTAGCAATCGAAATGTAAGTCCGGTGCAAGTTTTCTCTACCTTCATAACCAGTGCGTGCAAAGTACCTAACCCTGAAAACCCATCCTGGGCCCTTTAATCCGTTCGCTCTGGTTCCGATCGAAAAAAGGGAAGAAAAGACTTCCCCACGTCCACATCTCCCTATAGGAACCTTCCCGGCTGACTGCTATCTCCTCGACCGAAATCTTCTTCCCACTAGTCGTCGTTGCCGTTGTTGTTTACTTCTCGCAGCGGCCGACGGACTGTCACTTTTTTGTGTCGGCTTGACGGCGAGGCCGAGGAAGTGTTTTGCGTGCTTTTGCTCGTTTGTTCGGTGTATCGTGTACACGTGTCCATTGTTGGTATGGGTGCGGGAGCCAGGAGAGAACACCCGAATTGTGTGAGAGCTTTTGCGATTGATACGTTGATTATGGGGAGCCCTTTTCTTCTGTGATTGTGAGGAGTGTTGGGGATCACACCCGGTGTAGTTAGGTATTTTGCACAAACCTAACTGTTCTCTCTCGTGCTGGTTTTCCTTTTGCCGTTACCATACTGGCAAACAAGCAGCTGTGCTGGTGACGACGGGCTGTTTCGTCTGTTTGTTTTTGTTTTTCCTTTTCTTCGCCGTTTTTCGTTCGCGGAGCAATGTTTGAGGTTAGAATGGTTGGATAATCGAGGCAGATGAAATACCGATTTATTGGAAAATTGGATTACTTTTAATATGTATTGATTACACTAGTTTACAAAATTAAAAAAAAAATCGTGAACTTGATTAACTGACCAACATTTTTAATGTTAAATCGGGCGCTGAATCCGAAAATGAAATTCAAAAAAATATCAGTAGAACCGTTTTTGAGTTATGCTCCAAATTTGAAATTTCGGAAAAATTAAAAAAGTTCTTGTACTTAGATTAAAATATCTCGGACGGCACAACAGTAATTTGAAATCCCTCCTTTGCATATTGAAGGTGAATAAATTTTCTATCGATCATCTGAACACTGTTTTTGCGTTCAACCAAGTATTGTTGATATTAGTGACTTAATGAGATAAAAAATTATAAAAAACGCATTTTTTTAGAAAAAAATTTGTTTCAACGAAAGTTTTAGACTCGATCTGATTTTCTTTTGCGCTTGAATGTCAATTTAAAACAAAGATTTCAAGTGGTTATTTATCAAAATCGGTTGAAAATTGAAGAAGTTATGGCTACTTTACCATAACTGTAATTTTTGCAGTTTTTAATATTTTAACGAACCGCAGTATACTTATAATAGTATAGGAGGAATAACACATGGTAAATCTCACTCGCTCCAAGTTAAAATTATTTATTAGCTTACCGGAAGGTAACATGCCAAGTTTCAGGAAGATCTGACCTTAGGGAGGGGTTGCTTGAGTCTCAAACGTAAATAAAATTTTAAGGTTTTCTGCCCGGGAGAAACAAAAAATACTGGTTTTTCATCAATAACTTTTTTCATCACTAGCCGATTATTGTTTATGGTTAATTTGTTTAAAGACTAAGTTGAGACAAATATTTCACCCGAAGACTGCAACACGATTGGACTTGAAGTAAAAATTTATTTTATTTTATTTTATTTTGAATGCTGGAAAAGTTATCCTTCAAACGAAATCGAGTATTCAGTCAGTATCGTCAATTGTGGTTTTATATATCAAAAGGATTCGTTTTTTGTTTTCAAATACTCTTCCATGAAAAATTTGGTTCCATTTCCTCTAATTGTTCTCGAAACAAAAATTAAAAATCGTATGGGAGCCTCACTTCACCCTTACTATCTATCCAATGGAAGAAGGGAGGGGTCTCAAACATTCGTAGAAATATTTCTCGTATTCAAATACCTTCTTATGCCAAATTTGGTCCCATTTATTTAAACACTTTCAAAAAATTGTACAGGGACCCCCCCCCCCTCTCCACTCTCTCTTCCTATCTCCTCACAGTAAAGAGAGAGGGATATCAAAAATTCAGGGAATCATTTATCGTATACCATCCCATGCCAAGTTTGTTTTCATTTGCACAATTTGTTCTTCAGTTATACAAAAAATTGTAAGGAAGCCCCCTTCCCCCTCTCCTATTTCCCCATTGGGATGAGGGAGGGCTCTCATATAATCATAAGAGCATTTCTCGTACCCAAATACCCTCCCATGCCAAATTTGGTTCCATTTGCTTAAAAAGTTTTTGAGTTATGTTTAAAATTTTGAAAGAGGTCTCTCCTCCTTTTTTTATTCTTCTACTGGAAAGAGGGAGTGGTCTCAAATAATCAAAGAAATATCTTTCGTATCCAAATATTCTCCCATGCTAAGTTTGTTACGATTTGCTTGATCGGTTCTCGAGTTATGCAAACATTTGTCTTTTGTTCGGGAGACCCCCTTCCTGTTAGGAGGAGGGGTCTCAAACCATAAAAGAAAGTTTTCCCCGGCCTCCAATACCCCTACCTGCCAAGTTTCACGTAAATCGGTTCAGTAGTTACCGATTCTATAGGGAACAGACAGACAGACAGGAATTAATTTTTATAAATATTGACTCAAATTTATCACTTTTGTTAAAAAAAACAAATTTGACTAAATTCAAAAAAATGTTTGAAATTACCAAATTGACAAAATTTTAGAAAATATGACAAAATTGACCACATTGTTCAAATTAACTGATTAGATAAAACCAAACAAATCAACAAAATTGATAAAATTGACAAAATTAACATAATTGACATAAATGACAAAAATTCCATAAAAAAAAGTTCTAAATTATGTTGCTCTATGCTCTTGCTCTTCAGAGCAATCTGTGCTCCCGATTAAAGCGTTGAGCAAAGGATGGGACTTACTAATAAGGATTGTTCGGACTTCTGAAAAACATCGATTCAGCTGAATGCTTCCTCTCATGTAAAATATGGTTGTATTCCTTGAAATGTTTTAAAAGCTATGCGATTAGGCTTCCCCCATTCCCGGCTGTTTTTTATTTCCTTTAAATTGTTTTACAAAAAAATGTGCGGAACTTCTTTTCCCCACTCCTAAAGGGCAAAATTTGGTCAAGGGAAAACGTGTGTAAATCGGTGAAATCGTTTATTTAAAAAATCAAATTAAATTTCTTTTTCAAGTTTAATTAGTATAAAATTCAGTAAAAATATTCAGTTAGGATTCCGATTTTCCAAATCCGAATTGCCGGAAATAACGCTTAACCCCTGCCATCAGATTTTGTACAGCTAGCTTGTCCACCTTCTTCGCCGGAAAAAAACAGTTTGCCTTCAACTGCTGCTCGTCCTTAGCAGTTTTTTTGGTCTTCTTTAGGTTCCGCTTGACAAAAGCCCAGTATTTCTCAATTGAGCGGAGCTCTGGCGTGTTGGGAGAGTTCTTGTCCTTGGGAACCACCTGCACGTTGTGAGCGGCGTACCACTCCATGGCCTTTTTACCGTTATGACAAGATGCCAAATCCGGCCAAAACAGTACGGAACAACCGTGTTTCTTCAGGAAAGGCAGCAGACGTTCATTCAAACACTCTTTCACGTAAATTTCTTGGTTGACAGTCCCAGAAGCTATGAAAATGCTGCTTTTCAAGCCACAGGTACAGATGGCTTGCCAAACCAGATATTTCTTCGCGAACGTTGACAGTTTCATGTGCTTGAAAATATCTGCTACCTTTCCCCTTCCTTTTGCCGTATAAAACTTCTGTCCCGGAAGTTGCTTGTAGTCGGCTTTGACCTAGGTTTCGTCGTCCATTACCACGCAGTCAAACTTCGTCAGCATCGTCGTGTACAGCCTCCGGGATCGCGCTTTGGCCGTCGTATTTTGTTTATCATCGCGATTTGGAGTCACTATCTTCTTGTAAGTCGATAGTCCGGCTCGTTTTTGGCTCGATGCACGGTTGTAGACGATACACTCAGCTTATTTGCGGCATCTCGGAGAGAGAGGTTAGGGTTTCGCTTGAAACTACCGGCAGCTCTCGTTGTCGTCTCAGCGGCTGATTTGGCAACTTTTAGCGATTTTGCCAGCTTTGCGTGCGAGTAGCTCGGATTTTCGCGATGCGCGAGCTAAATTTTGATACGCTGCTCTTCTTCCTTGGACGGCATTTTGACAACTGAAGAGTGAATTCTAAAATCAAAATAGGAACAACATTCTACACACACACACACACCTTCAAAATGAGGGGTGTTCAGGTTTTTTAAATGCAAAATTGAAAGAAATACGTCAAGTTGATATTGACCAAATTTTGACCGTATCACCCTTTAGCTATCTTTGCTACACATGTCCACTTAGGATCAGCCAGCTGATGCGTTCACGAAGGCGCTGCCAAGGGCAAGGCATGCGAAGCATATTCCCAATTTACGAATTAAGGGGATATGTTAAACTTACGGTTTCGGATCCGTTGGACTCCGTTCCAGGAAGCTCCAGTTCTGACAACTGCGACTACCATCGCTGTTGTGAAACCAAAACAGTTAGTTTTGGTTCCGCTTGCTTCGATTCGATTCGCAATTGAAACAATAGCGACGATGATTGCTGATGACAGCATTGACGATGCTTACATTAGAAATGTTGACATCATAATGCATGCACGCGGAACAAAGCTTACTCAAACTGTGGTAAGCAAGTGGCACTGCAGTTTTGAAGATGATAATGAGTAGTAATCTCATTTTACTCATTGAGAAATGAGTACTTTCCCATGTTAGCGAATGTTGATGGGTAATATAGATATATAATAAAGCTAGCGCTAAAGTGATAGATGGTCGTTTAAGAATCAGACTGACGAAACTTAATAAAGTTTAACTCGATTGCACCGCTGAAACCTGTGTTGAATTACTCATTTCAACAGGTTTATTAATTGTTCGAGGCGAAGATTTTGCTGATGGATTTTTGTAATAATATCCATCGAAACTTTCCATACATATGTATTTGCATAGCTCGTTGTTGTTGTTTATACCTTACGAACTCAAAGTCAACCAATTTACATATCCCCCTAGATGTTGACTGTGTACAACACTTTCCTGAACGAAAATGGATTTTCCAAAACCTCCACACTGAATATGCTACATTGAATAAATATTCAAGATTTACCAAATCAAATTATGCGATTGACCAAGATACTAGTTTAATTCAGCACATAATTTCATACTTGAATGGAAATTGTTTGAAAATTTTCAGAAAACATGGTAAATCCCTCAATACCAGTGCATTTGGCATGGCTGGGCATAAAACACGAAAAATAATCTGCACATCGTGCCTACGTAATAAAAACCCATAATTTTCATTCAATTGATTCCAAACAGCAAAAACATTCAGATGTAAACTCTAAATGAAGACAAGAAACGAAACATTATTCACAGCTTTGTTCCAACTGTCGGACCCAGTCATTTTGTTTTCCAGAACAAAAAATCGATTTCATCTGAAGGCAGCATCCCTTTGCCCCATTTTAGGGAGCTTTGAATTTCATGAAGTGATGTAACGAAAACGGGCCAATCCTTTTTACCTTTCCCAAGGCCAGTAGGTATCATCATCAGTAACACCAGCATCAACAACGGCAGCAGCATGAACTCACGCGTTTCGGTCGGAGAGAATATTTGATTAGGGAATCTAAAAGAAGGGTTGGCTGATTTAGGGAAAGATGGGTTTTGGGGAAACACATCTCCTCGGTGAGAAGGAAGCAAACCTTTACCCTATAATAGATACAAGGAGAAACACGGCTGGTTTACTGGCCAATAAACCGTATCCTCCCACACCAATTCCGTCTGCCGTCTGCGGAAATCGTCTGTCTTGGTCGTTCAAGGCCATTCGAATCTCCGAAAAATGCCGCTGTTAGAAGAAAACCAAACCGGGCAGGTAAAAGTGGGAAGAAAACACATTACTTTTGGGCTCTCGTTCTCCGAAAAATTCCGCACCGCGTTCAAGGTCGTCTGTTCTGCTTTGGAATCTCCTGTAGGTATCTATATAAGGTTGATTTCCTCTCCTTGTTGATGTCCATGTTACAAATCCGTTCTCTGTTGGTTTATGTAGGGATGTTTGAGAGCAAAAGGGACACCCAGCGCCGACCCCTTCTAAACTTCCTCTTTCTTCCCCCACGTCTTCACGTGCAGCAGACCATCGGGATGAGGTCAATCCTGACTCGATTGAGGTGGTGAGCGAGTCACGAAAACGGCACCTACCTTTAGATATATATTTAGTCTTTAGAATCGAAGATCGAGAAACTCGGCAAAGTCCCTAAACCGAAAACCGAGAGTGAGAGTGAATTTTTGGCGTTGGCCTAGATTCGGCACCAACACAGATGCACAGCGGTTTAGGAAAAAGGGCGGAAGGTACTTCCGTTCGACGATGATTGCCTTGGGTCGGTAGCACCCAAATATGCGCCTGAATGTATGTGTGTTCTGAGTTGCAGACGGCCGGAGGAAAAAACCGGCCGGCTTTTCTTGGCTCCTCGGCACCACCATCATCATCATCGACGCCCGTCTCGGACACCGGCTGTTCGGATTTTGTTGGGAGGTGGTCGATGATGGGCTGTCTTCCTTTTTTGGCTGTTATAGGGCTTGGTCCAGAAATAAATTCAAACAAAGATATACAAAGGTTAACTGTAAACGGCGAATGGGAATTGAATTAGGATACCTACTGTGTAATTTTTTTTTCCTTATGAAGTCCGATGAAAACTTTGAATTCAAACAGGCTCCCAGGAGGCTAATAACGCGGTAGAGAAATTTAATGTGGAAATTAGATGCGGGCACAGCATGAATATGAAGATGAACTGACATTCAGGATTTTGAAAATACTTAGGTACTATAGAAAAACATTTTATTTCCTAGAGTTTTATAGCAAACTGTCATTCTTCCAAACGTCGAAAAAGCCAATCGAGGCAGAATGTGAGTAGTAGGGTGAACATTAGCTATATGATAAAATAAGAAACTGTATGAAATTTCACTCAAATTGAATAACTCTAAAGCTACCTTCAAATGCCTTGAAAAATTTAAGAAAACATTATGAAAATTTCCAATGGAAAATCCATTTTTAATTCTGGCAACTCTGCAAAAACAAAAATCAAGTTAATTTCAATGAAGGTTTGTGCTTAGCAAATGGTTTCTTAGAAGACAACTAAGCGCAAAAGTTTTAGCTCCATCAAATTATAGTTATCGATATATTTTTATTGAGAAATACATGAAAAAACGTATATTTCTTATATTTATTCACCCATGTCTATAATTTATAACTGATATCAAAAAATTTCCATTGTTTGTTCGTATTTTGGTACAAAGAAATGTTTAAAATTGTATAACAAAAATTTGTACTTTTCATCCAGTTTTGCTCAATTTCTTTCACCGAAGAACGTCTTAGTCATTTTCTGTGATGACTTGATTGGCTCAATACATTTTAATTTAGATAATGATCGTTCGTGGTGGGTTTTGTGTTTTTTGATATAACTTAAATGTTGTTCGACTTACCATGTTGCCTATAAACAATTTTTAAACCGTAAAGGTATGACAAATCCTACCAATCATTATAAAAATAGAATTTGCTTCCGATCGAGAACATTAGCTCTCTGTCTGGTTCCAGGACTACATTTTGAACAGAAGTGGAACCAGCAATAATCTATTTATTATTTTACAATAAAGTTGCCAGATTGCCTGGTTTTATCCGGGTTTGCCCGTATATTTATGACAAAACTCATGAACAGTCTGGTCCGGCCCGTTTGCCTGGATTTTTCCACTGTTTTTTGATAAATCAAACAATAAAACAAAATTGTATTGTAGATATATTACATTTATGCCTCCAAAACAAAATTTTTTGAACTAGTTTAATAAAATTAATCATGAAACGTTTTTTGAAGCCTAAAAGACGATCTAAAGTCTTTCGATGAGTTTTGATGAGAAATAAATTTTTTTCAATTTTTTTTTTCTTGATTTTTGTTGAATAGTTTCTGGATTTGGCAAAATCTGCCCGGATTTCTCCCTGATTTTTTATCGTCATTTTTTAAATTAAATGCCCGGATTTTGCCAAGTATTCATATAAAATTGCCCGGATACGTGCTGAAAAAATTCTGGCAACCTTATTTTATAAACAATACTCATTAACATGGCCCTTATAGTTCCCAAGTAACATTTTAAGTTTTATAGCAGGCTACTAGATTGAGCTTAGGTTTCATAAGGGGCTTGAGGAGTCTCACAAAACTATCGGTGTTACTTGGGGTTGACTTCTAAAAATATTAAATTTTTCTAGCTAAAATTAAATCCAGGCCTTGCATAAAGTGTATTCGGATCAAAAAGTGGTCAAACTAAATTGCGTCCAAATCGATTATTTGTTTATTAATAAAAAACAAAACTATCTTTCTTTTTGAACATAATTCAAACATGTGGCGTTATCCGATCATGAAACATCATTCGACTGTGGAACATAACCTGGCCATGCAACATTATCCGGCCACGTGACGCAACGTAATCCGCCCATGCAACAAAATCGGAAAATTCAACAAAATCCGACCATGCGACATAATATGAGCATGCAACATCCGACTTTCAAAATGATCCGGACCATGCAAAATAGTATGACTATGCATTATTATCCGTCCATGTGACATAATCCAACCATGCAACATAATCCAACCATGCAACATAATCCAACCATGTGACAAAGTCAGACCATGCAACATGAACTGACTTTGTGACATAATCGAAACATGCAACATAATCTGATTACGCAACATGAACTGACAATGTGATATAATCCGACCATGCAACGTAATCCGACCATGTGACATCATTGTTCCATGCAACATAATCGGACCATGTGACAAAATCGAAACATGCAACATAATCCGATTCTTCAAAAAGAACTCTTAAAAAAAGATCCGCGGTTCGGAAATGAGCTGTGGCACGCCGCTTAACACAAACATCGCTGCCCAAAGCAGAAGGCAAAATGCAAGAGCAGAGAGTGGAGAGCCGTCCGTTCTTTCCGAAACGTGGTTCGAGCGAGTCCCGATTCGTTCGTTCTTTCTTCACTCTCCACTCTTGCCGTTCAGTTTACTCACAAGAGTTGAGTATCGAGTCGCAGCTCCTTTTCAAACTGTGGCTCTTTTGCCAACCGTGGTCTCAACTTAGATCGAAGCGCAACAACGTCTGTTCAGATTGACGCCAAACAGAGAATAAAACCGCAGACACCAGATACCCAGACTGACCACTCAAGGCTGATTTTGGCGCTTGTTCCGCAGCGCTATCTACGGGTTATCGTGAAACTAACGGCCACATACACAAAAGGAAAAATCTCGATGTACCACACACACATTTGCATTGTGCTATTTGATTTTTTACATCTAGCGATGCACACGGTCGTTTTTGATTACCTATTTTTGATAGAAAAAAATCAATAACACGATTTATTTCGAAAACCACTAAAGAACCGTTTTTGAATTGGAGCGCATTAACCAAATGTGGTTAGAATTCAACCATAAAGCTTATAAAAAATACATCGACTACGACAAAAATGAAAATTGAATGAAAACTTGAGATTTTCTGCATCACTTCCTTATTGCGTTGTGGTTGAAAAATAACCATTTATGACATCTTTGGTTTCATTTGTGAAGATCACTTTCAACTGCAAGATTTCGTTAACCCCGAAACCTCCGTCAAGAGTAAGTTCAAGTTTCCCGAGTAAAAAAATATTGTGATAAACCCAATTATTTGTAAATAGTTATAAAACGATCTAGGACTCGTTGATAAAACAACAAATAACATCGTAAAAACATTCTACTGATTGTATATTGCAAAACTACAGTATATTGAATGTGGCTTTAAATTATATTACTGTTAAGAACTGTTAAATCAGTTGAATGGACGAGATTCTAACAAAATTTTGTTGAACAATCTGTTTCAGTTAGAGTTTTTCCAAACCCTTCACCTAGCCGAATTGCCGCATTTATAGAGGTTTACAAAAACTGAATAAAACAAAAGTAGAGGTGATATTTACAAAATTTGTAAAGCAATGTTTTGTTAACAGAAGAAGCTTAATGAAAATCGCAACAACGAAATATACCATTAAGTCACCATCCACAACAAAAAACCGGTGTCAGATTTTTATTTACTTTTTTCTCCAATAAATCTTAAAAATTCCTTTTCTATTAAAAATTTAGTAACATTCGAGAAATGTGTTCTTTTCAAAATATCTAACTAAACTTGGATATCAAACTAGCCCTTTTATCGCCCACTGGAAGAGGCAGTTGTAGAAAAAATATGTTTGGCTTCGAGATGATGCATTTTTCTGCAAATTTAGTACAATTTCTAACAAAGTGCGTTGGTTGACATAATGATGATTCTAGACAAACAATCTCAATTATCCGAGTCTGTTTAGTAAGAATAGCTTAGCTTTTCCTGTTCTGTTGTTAACTTTCCTCCTTCTGGCAGCGCTGGTTTCTTGATCGATCGTCTTGTGGTGTAGCTCGCAATTAAGTTTGATTTTGTTTCGGAAATAATTACTCTAAATTCTGTGATCAACCAAAGTGGCGTTACTAAGTGTTCAATTTGCTCGGCCGTACTAAATTTATGTGTTTTTGACCGTATTTATGTGTTTGAATAGAGTTTTCTTTTGTGCCAAAAAACAACCCATCATTCATTGTAAGGTGAGCTGTTGATCGAGTGTCACTTCCTTCGGTTGGTGAGTAAGTGAGATTTCTCCATTTCTCTTCACAACTAACTCTTTCGATATTAATTTGCAACTGAAACAAGTCGTTGACGAAGTTGATACTCCGACCGCATCTACTACGATCATCGCTTGTCGGTCAACCAAAGAAAGAAAAAAAAACGGCCCCGTGGGCAAACGATTGTGGTTCTATCACTTGCTCAGCTGTTAGTCAATCTCGTCGCTGAGCGGTGTAGTATTTGGCGAACCTCGGAGCACTTGCGTGTAGTGCGAAAGTGTGTGTCTCTGTTGTTAGCGCACTTCAAAGGGTTGTGTTTCTTACACTTGCTAGCTTGTTAGTGAATCTCGGTTGCTAGCGGTGAAGATTAAGCGAAGGCAGCCAGCACACATGAGTAGAACGAAAGTATTGTTGCTTCCGTCAGTAGCACACATCGTTATAACTAGCTCGTGCTGATTCGCTGGTGACTTGTCACTAGTATAAGTATTTTTTTGGAAGCCGTACACAGTGCAACATAAAGTTGAAAGTTGTTTGTTCTGAAAAGCGATCATTCTCAACAGATTTTTTTTTTCTCATTTCCAGAGTTAAATTTTTGCAATATTCTTGGCAATTGCTTTATTAGTTTGTAATTATAAGTAATATTTAGTTAGTTTTTAATTTACTACTTTGTTACCTTGATATTATTAGTTAACTTTAAAATATTAATCAATTTTTTTTTCTTTTTGAACATAAGTTTTAACGTGTTGTCCTTGCTTATTGTAGACTTGAACATTTTTCTTTTTTCATTATTATTATTATTACGCTGCTTATTAATATCATCACAGTCTTAGCTCATAGTTTCATCTCCGTACTCATCATAATTTACATTTACCTCATATCTCATTTAGTCCCCTTTTGTTTAATTTTTATTGTGAGTATTTTTAACAAGTTTGATTCTTTTTTAATCTTTTTAGTTGTATCTTATTTTGATCTGAACATGGAATGTGATAATGAAGTAATGTGTACTGAATGTAAAAACGTGGAAAACAACCTTGAGAAAGTTATTACTTGTGCGTATTGTTTTAAAAGTGTCCATCTACGTTGTAAAAATCTAATTGGCAGTGCTGCACGCAAAATGAAAGCACAGCAATATTTTTGTGACCCAAATTGTGCATCTATTTATTCTAAAATTATAACTCTACGTAAAGATCATGAGACAATTATAGAAAATATCAACATGAAAATTGAGGAAACAGTTTATAACGTTGTTTCTAAAGAGTTGACTTCGGTAAAAACGGATATGAGATCAGTTACTTCTGCGATAGAGGCGTCACAGGAATTTTTATCTTCGAAATTTGAAGAAATTCAGACGGATTTCAAAGATTTAAAATCCCGGAATGATGCTCTTGAAGAAGAAGTATCTGGTCTCAAATCCAAACATTCCAAACTTTCAAATCAAGTACAAAAGCTAGAAACGAACCTTGATAGATTCAATAGAGAGGCTATTTCTAAAAATTTAATGATTTTTGGAGTACCGTTTCAAAGTGGCGAGAATACTCTAGAACTTGTTCGTAAAATATGTGGGACTTTTAGTTACGATTTAAAACTTGAATACATAGAAAATGCAGTAAGACTACTTTCTTCGAATAAACCCAACGAAAAGTTACCACCAATTAAAGTATTTCTTAAAGACACTTTTGTTAAAGAAGAGATATTCAATAAAAAACGAAGCTTTGGGAAACTCGCTTCCTCTTTAGTTGACCCGACATTTGTGTTAAACGGAAAATCATTCAATATCACAATTAGGGACGAGCTTACACCTTTATCAATGGAAATTCTGAACGAGTTACGTGAATATCAGGACTTACTAGGAGTAAAATACGTCTGGCCTGGTAGAGGCGGTGCTATCCTTGTAAAACAAACAGATACTTCTAAACCAGATGTTATTAAAACAAAACTTGAAATGAACCATTTTATGAGCAAGCACATCACTCAAGGAAAAAGCGTTTCATCAATTCCCAAGGAAACCCCATCTCCTAAACGCAAAAGGAATAATGATTCAGAATTAAAATAAATTTTATTTGTAAAAGGTCTTGTGATTACCTTTTATATAAATAATTTAATGGATAATCTAATTAATGTATACCATGACAATGTCGATGATTTTAATTTAAGAACTTGTGATAACAATTTAGGAAATTTAAGAGTTTTGCAATGGAATATATGTAGTATGAATAGTTTAAATAAGTTTGACTGTGTGTTGCAGACTATTGAACATTTAAATGTCTGTATTGATGTAATTGTTATTTGTGAAACTTGGGTTGCGAAGCATAATTGTAATATTTATAACATTCCAGGATACACCTCGATCTTTTCTTGCCGTGACCAGTCCTATGGAGGTCTAGCTATGTATATTAAAACAAATTTAAAGTTCAAAATTACTGAAAATAAGGTCATTGAAGGTTTCCATAGGATAAGCATTCAAATATCTTTGAGTGGTCAAGTTTTTAGTGTTCATGGCATCTATAGACCACCCGCATTTCCATTAAACTCATTTTGCGATCAAATTGAATCCTTGTTAGCGTCTGTTGCCGATAACCATTCTTGTCTTATTGTAGGTGATTTTAATGTCCCCATAAATTTAACCAATTTAAATACAGTTACGAAATATAAGTCGATTTTGGAATCCTTTGGTTATGTTTGCACAAACTCCTTCCCCACTAGACCAAAAACTAATAATATTTTAGACCACGTCATTTCTAAGCAGATTGATCTAGGCCGACTGAAAAATGACACTATTTTTACTGATGTGAGCGACCATTTACAGGTTATTACATCCTTTAAATTATCAAGTAATAAACAAATGGCAACTTTAACGAAAGAAATTACTGATCATTGTAAACTGAACAATTTATTTTTGAATTATTTGAATAATGTTCAACTACCAGATAACGTGAATGTTGGTTTGCAAGATATCACAACATCTTACAGCCATTTTCGATCAATGTCTACTAGGACAATAAACAAAAAATGTAAAATTGAAAGGCAACTACTGTCCATGGATGTCACTAGATCTTTGGACACTCATAAAAATTAAAAACAACTATTTAAAACGTTCTAAAAGGCACCCCGATGATGTCCAACTAAAACAAATGTTGAGTCATATAAATAAAAAATTGTATTTAAAAAAACAGGAATGCAAAAAGTTATATTATGAACGTTTACATTCGAAGCTTTAGAGAAATATAAACACCCTCATGGGTAAAAACAAACCAACCACATCAATCAACCTGTCTGATGAAGAAGGCAGCACTACCAACAATTTAGAAGTTTGTGAAAAATTAAACAGGCACTTTTCCACAATTGGCAAAAGGTTAGCTGAGGAAATTCCAATTGACCCTGGCTCTGACCATTTATCCCGTATTGAACATGTACAAAATACAATATTTCTACATCCAGCTACTGTGAATGAGGTAAGGGTAGTCATTCTATCCCTTAAAAATAAGAAGGGCTGTGGACCTGATAATTTCCCAGTAAGTGTCTTAAAAAATTACCATGACAAATTCTCTATCATACTTAAGGAATATTTTAATTACATTTTAGAGACTGGAATTTATCCTGAATGCCTCAAAATCGCAAAAGTTATTCCTGTTTTTAAGGCTGGCGATTCCCATGATATAAACAACTACCGTCCAATATCTACCTTAAGTGTTTTTAGTAAAGTGTTTGAAAAACTTCTTGTGACCAGAATTGTAAATTTCCTGAACCAGCATGACATACTTTATAAGCTGCAATATGGTTTCAGATCCGGCTCGAGCACACTAATTGCCATCTCAGAACTAGTCGACTCCATTATTTCTAAAATTGATTCCAAAAATATTGTGGGAGCATTGTTTTTGGACCTTAAAAAAGCTTTCGATACATTGAATCACGAAATATTACTATCCAAACTAGACAAATATGGAATAAGAGGAACAGCTAATAATATCCTTCGCAGTTACTTAGAGGGGCGGAAGCAATTTGTAGTGATTGAAAATACCAAAAGCGTGGTAAGAAATATTGATATAGGTGTACCACAAGGTAGCAATATAGGTCCGTTACTTTTTTTGTTGTATGTTAATGATCTCTGTAACTTACCATTAAAAGGCACAGCACGCCTATTCGCTGATGATACAGCAATTTTCTACTCAGCAGCATCTACTGATATTATCATTCAACAAATTGAAAATGACTTGAAATTGTTATCTAAATATTTTAATACCAACTTGCTCTCACTCAACTATACGAAAACCAAATACATGTTATTTCATTCTTCACATAAAAGATTACCTCCGAATATTGACCCAACGATAAATGGAAATGTTATTGAGAGGGTAAAATGCTTTAAATATTTAGGAATCTACCTAGATGAAACTCTTTGTTGGAGTCGTCACACAGAATATCTAGAGAAAAAAGTTTCTCCTCTTTGTGGTATCCTATGGAAATTGAGAAATTTTGTGCCTCAACATGTTTTATTGAAATTTTACTTTGCGTTTATTCACTCTCATATTAACTATCTTATTATGATATGGGGAAGAGCTTCCTTGTCAAATTTACAAAAACTTCAAACTCTCCAGAATAGATGCTTAAAAAATATTTATAGACTACCGTTGCTCTTTCCTACCCAACAGCTCTACACCTTAAGAGCCCATAACATTCTTCCATTAAAAGATCTTTGCGATTTACAAACTGTAATATATGTCTACGACAATTTACACACAAGTTTCAGTAATCAAAACATCCATTTTACAACGGGATTGCGTACTCATAACACTCGCCAGTCAGATTTTTTACAACGAAGCCGATCCGTGACATCCTTAGGTCAAAAAAGAATATCATTTATTGGTCCAACTAAGTACAATGCCTTGCCTAATGAAATAAAAACCATCAACAACCGTTCCACGTTCAAAATCAAAGTAATACAGCTATTAAAAGAAAAATTGAGTCGTTAAAAACCGATCGATCAGTGACCAGTTTTCTTCTTTTATAATTAATTTTTGTAGCAATTTAGTTTCTTTGTGTGTTCTTTTTTTTTTTTTATTAATTATTTAAATTATAATGTCTTATTTGATTAAATGTTTGCTTAGTAGTATTATTATCAAATAGTGGATCTCTTTAAAGGAAATCTGTTTTCCATTGAGATCCATGTAGTATTTAATTTAGTATTATCATTACATTTCCTCGCACTAAATTTAAACATTTCAGTTCTCAGCATGAGTAAAATTTTGCCCGCGTTTTTTATTAATTTTTGTTGCTGCCAGACATGCTGAGAACAGTAGCGTCCATTACCAGGGGGCTCTAATGAGCTTTTTGGTGTGGGGGAGTGTGGTGGGCCGCTACAAAAACAAAAAAAAAAAAAAAAAAAAACTTATTTTTTCATTATTATTTTTTTTATTAAATTTCGAACCATTTTTTGAATATCGCACATGTAATTTATTGTATCCATGGGTAAAATAAAACAAACGTGAATTCGTCACATCAAAATCAAAACATTAAATGAATTCACTCACACAGACATACGATATTTGACATTCCATGCAACGGTAAGAAAATAAAACTGACCTTCGTTTGCATCAAGATAGTACTGTTCTTTTACCATTCAAAATTCGTTTTGGTAGTGTGGAAAAGCATTGAAATCGATATTTTAGTTTAGTTACAGCGAAATTATTTTTTATTTACTGGGCATCGGTTAAGGAACATTGAAATGACCCTTATTCAAAATTATAGTTTTTTGAAGAATGGTTTCATTTAGTAAACTAATTACTTTCGAAAAAAAAAATCTCTGGCAAGTGCCCGAGGAATTGGAGAACGGTTGCCATGGACCGAGTGAATTTTAGGAATTATGTTCGTCAAGTTATGTCGTGAGACGGAATACTATGTAAATAAATAAATAATAACTTTCGAAACATGGTTTTAACAAAACTTTGAATCAAAGAAGTTGGTTGAATGTCAAAGGGGATAAAATTTTGGAAGCTAAGAGAAATGGATTTGAAACATACATTTTGAAATATTCCAAATTCAGTGCAGTTTTTCAACAATTTTTTTCGAATAAAAGATTTTTAAGTTGACATTTCTCAAGCGCACTTGCTCTCGTGTACGGATTAAGAAGGGGAAAAAAGTCTAAAAACATGGTCGCTTTAAGGTTAATTTTCCAGTCCAGTCCAGAATTAGGCCAAAATCTCGCGTGAGCTTTCATTACGTCGTATGAAACAAAATGTAAACAAACAGTTTTATTGCGAAAAAAACAAAAATTGACTTAAACTAGTAGCAACTTTTTCCATTTAGAATATTTGTAGCCTGGACAACATATTCTATATGTGAAATACATATTTTAAAGTTGTTTTGATAACTTTTGAAGCAATTTTCTGTGAATTTTCAAGATGTTTCATACGACGTAACGAAAGCTCACGCGAGATGGTCATTACAGTTGTTTTTTGACATTTCTCACGCACATTTGAGCAAGGAAAAATACCCGGTCGACAAACACGGTCGTTTCTGAGGTTATTTTTCCAAAATTTATAAGTTTTAGTGAAACTACCAGCATTATATCACGAACACTTCCAGTGGCATTAAAGATCTTATCAATACATTCATCACATTTAAATATAATTCAATATATGTCAATAACTTATTTCACTCCTCAAACCTATCTAGGTACGAGCCAAGAAACAGTTAAGATAAATTAAAATTCATATTTTCAAGGAGTTATATATAGTTTGTCTTTTTGGTCGCAGTCAACCTTTCAGATAAGGACGAACAATTCCGAACTCAATGAATTATTTTATAACAGACATTATAATTTTCATACTGTTACTCAGCCGGATAAATTAGTTTTGAAATCAAAACTGAATCTCAAAATTAATTGGCTCTGAACAAAGGACCGCTATAACATTGCATTTGTATTTTTTTTTAATCTCAATCGATCAACAGTCATTGTTTGTATAACATTCATCTCTTATTATGATACAGTAAGTTAAAGTAAACAATTAACATTGAAGACAAAAACGATAGTGAAAATATTTGAGAATTTCAAATACTAATAGGTGATTCAATCAGGACGGTTTTCATTTGGCTTGTTAATTATCAAGTGTAGTTTTTTTTCTTGATGAAGCACAGTAGTTTCACGATGCCCCGACAGATGGCGTATGATTCTGGGCGACTTGTAGTTGTATGGATTCAAGCGCCACTGATCAGTCTGGGTATCTGGTGTCTGCGATAAAACCGTGTCAACTAAAGAGCCCTTTCTTTTATAGCTGTTTGCTTTCTTCTTTGTTTTTTTTTATTGGCTTGGTGATAACGTAATAATCCTTTAGATGTGAAATCCGTTAAAAAAGTTATTTTCGTGCGCCTGCCATCAAATTTTGTACAGTTACCTTATACACTTTCTTCGCCGCGGAACGCCAGTTTTTTTTTAACTGCTTCTCGCTGCTAACAGTTTTTTGGATCTTTTTAAGGTTCTGCTTAACTATCGCTCAATATTATTCGATTGGGCGAAGTTCTGGTGTGTTGGGAGGGTTTTGATCTTTGAGCCCAACCTGAATGTTGTTAGCGGCATACCACTCCATGGTTTTTTTCCCATGATGGCAGGATTCCAAATTCGGCCAAGCAGCTAAGACAAAATATGTTTTTTCGGGAAAGGCAAAAAACGCTTTTAAAGACACCCTTTCAAGTAAATTTCCTGGTTAACGGTCCCGGTTGCAACGAAAATTTCACTTTCCAAGCCACAGATACAGACAGCTTACTAAACGATATATTTCTTGGTAAACTTCGAGAGTTAAATATGCTTGAAAATATCTGCCAGGTGTTCAGGTTTTTTATACGAATGATTAGAAAAAAAGCGAATTTAAGTTGACCACTTTTTGATCCGAACACCCTTTAATGTCTCATGAAAAATTCGGGCTAGATTTAAAGATCCTGGAACACGATCCCGATTGTGATGTCGAAACTTCACACTTGATCCTGAGTCTCAGATCCTGATCCTGCTTCTGGACTATGATCCTAGATTATTCTCTCGAATCCTGACCTTGCATGTTGACCCTGAGCCTAGATCTAGGTTCATAATCCTGGATACTGGATCATAACTCTTAATTAAGAATCCTGGATCATTATTGTGGATCCTGCTTCCAGATCCTAATTCATAATCACAAACCTCATTCTAGATGATAATCCTGGACGCTGATCGTTGATTCTGGTCCTGAAACCTGATCATGAATCCTGATTTTAGACCTTGCTCCAATATTCTAAATCCAAATCAAGAGTCCCAATCTTAAGGACTCTTGATCTGGATTAAGAATCTGGGAGCAAGGTCTAAAATCAGGATCCATGATCAGGAGGTTTTAAGACCAGAATCCACGATCAGCGTGCATCATCATCGTCTAGGATGGGGCTCTAAGCTTCCGGATTCTGAAAACATGATCCAGATCACGGTCTTGGTCTCAACTCTCGGAATCCAATGCTAATTATACTCTTCAGGAATTGAACACTCCGTTTAGAATCTAGTTCTTTATTCCTGAGTTCTGATCTTAAATCCTGACCTGACAACTTATCGCAAATCACAATCATGGATTCTAGCCCTGGACCCTGATTCTAGTTATAGATCTCGAATTCAGGTTATAGATCCTGATCTTGATCTCGGATTCTGAGTACTTTACCCTAATCCTTAGATCCCGATTTTAAATCCTTCTTAATCCTTCTTTCGAAACCATATTCCGGTATCTGATTACCAGATCTTAGATTAGGATTCCGATTTAGGACACTAATCCCAAAGCATGATGCTGATTGATATCTCGAGTGCTCATCCCAAATCCTGATGCTCATTAGTGTCTCAGATACTTATCCCAATTCTATATGCTGGCAACTTGATTCTAGATCTCAATCCAGATGGTAGATGCTGATCCTGAATCCTGAACCTGAATCCTGATCCTGAAGCCTGATCCTGGATTCTAATCCTGATTTCAGATTCTTAAGATCTTGATTCTGAATCCTGGGTTCTGATCCTGAAATGTGAATCCTTATCCAGAATCCTGAATCTTGCTATTACTGGAACCTGGTCCTATTGCAATTGCTCAATCTAGATTAAGCTTGCTAGATTGCTGGGTTTTACCACTTTACAAATGTTGTATCAAACTTAAGTTTAATACAAAATTTGGGAAAGGTCCGGTTCTGGCCAGCTCACACGGATTCCGTAAAAAAAGTCTCAGATATTGCATGAATTTATTCACTTTTTATTCGCAAAATCAAACAAAAAACTCAAATGGAGTTAACATATTTTTTTTTATTCCTGCGTCCAAAACAAAATTTTTTGAGCAAAACTCCCTTAAAAACTCGCGGTTAAACTAACCAGAATAATAAAGATCGATTTTTATGGAAGGCTACAGTACTATGTGAAATCTGCTAATGTGTTTTAATAAAAAAAAGCTTAAAGTTTTTTTCTTCTTGATTTCTTAGGTTTTGATCAAATTTGCCCGGATGTTGCCATGTTTTTGGGCGGAAAATTCAAAAATTGGATACTCGGATTTTGCCAGGTTTCAAGATTCAAACTGCCGGTGTTTGTCCGGCCCGGATGCTTTCGTGAAATTTTCTGGTAACCTTAATCTAGATCCTTGATCTCGGGTTCTGATTGTGACTTAAGTCCGTCTTAGGGAAATTAATTGCTTTTAAAATTGCATTTTATCCATGATTTCTCTTGGGTTCCCTTCATTTCCTGGCCATGAATATTCGAGTAAATATTGTGTAACTAAGCCTGATGTAACGCAATGCTAGTCAGTTTTCCAGCAACACCCGTACCGTACGTACAAATATTGAAACATTAAACTCAAGTGTCTCAAAAAATCTGATGACGTTCAACTCGGTACGGTTGAGCTTCAACCATTGTTGATTCCAGTAGATGCTGTTTTTTTGTTTAAAAACTATCCCGATTTTTCGTCTAAATTTCGATTAAAAAAATACATTTCCTCGTTTCTAGTGCATCTTCCTCACTCGTGTTAGAAAATGAAATCCCTAGTTTATGTTTTGTATAAGAAAAACAAGGCCTAGAGTGAATTTTGAATCTATAAACAAACAGTGTTGAACTACGCTAAAAATAAAACTGAGAAAATCGAAAATCTGGAAACAAAACCTGAGTTTATCATAAATTCTCTTTCGTGAACTGACGATAAATTTAAATCACAATTCAAAATTTCGCTTTAACACGTTCGTCTCTCAAAAAATTAGACCAATTTCTGATTTGTATTTTTTTTACACTTTTTAGCTTCTTTTTCAGTGTTGCCACATAATAGTTTAATTTTTTATAACTTTTATTTTTGTAATGTACATTCTTCATCCCTTCTCCACATTCCTTCCCGCCTCGAATTTGAAATCAAAATTTCTAATTCTTTTTCAACTTGATTTTCCTTGTTTTATAATACTTAAATTGATCTACCCCTTTAAATTCGAACTTCCGTCATTTTGAAATCTGTCAATGAGCTATTTTTATTCGGAATCATTCCCAAACTAACACCACAAAAGCCCTTCCAATCTGCACTACTTCAGTCCGTCTTATTTAACGGAATTGACATAATTTCACAACAAATAAAGCAGCAGCCCTTCCAATTTGCGCTTCTGAAGAAGCCCGTCTTATTTACCGGAACTGGCATTCTTTCAAAAAATAAAACAGCAGCTTTTCACATCTGCACTTTTTCAGTCCATCTTATTTACCGAAACTCGCATAATTTCAAAACAAACAAAGAAGCATCCTTTCAAATCTGCGCCTCTTCAGTCCGTCATATTCACCGGAACTTGCATCATTTCAAAACGAACAAAGCAGCAGCCTTAAGAAGCTGCGCTTCTTCAGACCTTCTTATTTACCGGAACTGGCATCTTTTCAAAACAAACAAAACAGCAGCCCTTCCAATCTGCGCTTCTTCAGTTTGTTTTTCAACCGGAACTGGAATCATTTCAAAAGAAACAACTCAGAAACCTTTCAAATCTGCGCTTCTTGAGTTCATCTTATTTACCGGAACTTGCATAATTTCAAAACAAATACAGATTCAACGTTTGATTCAATATGTGAATCTTTTCCTCTGTAAAGTCCTGTCCTTTCAAATCTGCGCCTCTTCAGTCCTTCTTATTCACTGGAACTGGCATTATTTCAAAACACACAAAGCAGCTGCCTCTCAGATCTGTGCTCATTGTACCTTCTTCTTGTTTCTACTTGAACTGCAGCGCAGTTCTGGTTGAAAGGGCCGGTGGCTAAGACTATATACCCTATACTAAAAAAGTTAAAAATCCAAAAAAAGTTTTGGAAATATGTACATTATTTAAAAAATCTGTGAAATCTGTAAATATTACCAAAGTTTTGTGTTCTATGAAACAGATTCTGTAATTCCTGTAATTTGATTTAATTTCGACAATCTACAGGAACTGTTCAACAAATCTATAAAAAAAATAATAAAGATAATAAGAAGTTTAAAAGCGTTTGAAACATGTTCATAATAGAAACGGAGTACCATAGCTCGTGAAGTTCCACTTAGGTTTTAATAGTGACAGCACATGATAATAATTCGAGAATAATACTCAACAGGATACTCTACTCAGAATGTTTGCCCAATTAAGACCTGGCGCCCAAAAAAAAGGTCACCACCTACAAAGCTTGGTATCCAGACTTTTCCAGACATTTTCTCGAAATCTTCCAGACTTTTCTAAAAAAAAAACAGTTGGCAACTCTGTTTTTAAGCTTCTATTCCAGTGTTGCCGCATATTTGTTTTATTTTTTTTATACTTTTTTTTTATTCTGTACGTTCTTAGTTTCATCTTCACACGGTTCATGTTCCAAATATTTTATTTCAAATCCATCTGTTATAAGAATGAACTATTTTTAGCCGCAAATACACAGTTTCTAACCAGGTATTTTTCTATTTTTATTTTCATGCTGTCTCCGGAAACCTGTTGCTTCCACCGCTAAAGGTAAGTAAAATGTATAATTCTGCAGATAGTTTCTATCAAGGGTGAGATCACGTTATCATGCCATTTTTCGAGTAATCGTACTTTGGCACGCGATTTCCAATGTAACATCATTGAATGAAATTTATTTGGTGTCAGGTGATTCAAGAGCTGAAAATAAGTCATAAACTAAATTTTTTCTTCCGAATTGTATTTTGTTCACGTCATAATTGATTGTCATCAAATGATTAACCTGAATTGCTTAGTTGTTCCAGCAATGTGTCATAGTTGAAAGCAAACTACATATTTAAATTAATTGTTTATGTTTCCCAGTGACAACCACCCATTGTAAGACCGTAATTGATTTCAAGATAAATGCGTTCACAGATAAGCTTCTGCATGATACTTACATGGGGAATCAACTGGAGTCAAACAATCGATTGGTTTTTTCCTTGTTTCAATGAAGTCTCTCAGCAAAAAAAAAAAAACAGAACAAAAACACATGTTCCGCGCCTTTTCGCCGATTCTTCTGTCTGCGTTGCGGCGTCTGTCCGTCAGAGTGGGACGAATCGGCTTGGCTCGGTGACGAACCGTAAAAATCTCTTCGTCGTCGTTTTTTTGGTTGTTGCTTGTTCCGTTTTTTTTTTATTTTTCTGTGCTTCGTTTGTTGCATCACACAACGGATGGTGCCCCAATATTTGCCCCACTACTGTTACCGGCAACAATGTCCTGGGGACCTTCCATGTGGGGCCACAATACAAGTAGATCTCGATGCGGCGATAAGCCAATAATGACACGTGTCAAACTGATTACATTGTTGAGGCGCAAGTCGAGGAAAAACGATGGAAAATTGAATCGTTGCCTACTGTGGTGTTTTTTCCCCCCGGTTTGGTGTCGTTCATTACATGCCACATGCAAATAAACACAAAATAGCCCACAACAGGCTTTTCGTTGAGGCATTTGTTTTTTTTTTTGCTAGGCCTAGTAGGCATTCCAGGGTTGCCTCGCAACCGGGATGCGATGAAAAGTCCAGAAAAATGACAGATTCCTCCCAGAGTGCCTCAAGGGCAGGCCGAGCCGGGTTAGGTTAGGGAACCGTTATCAGCAAACAGGCCTATAGTACAGCTGCATCTGCTGCATAACTCTCGAGTTTTGCCAGAAAAGGGCTTTGCGGGTTAATCCGCAAACTAAATTGCGGAATTTATATGCAAGGTGGATTGAAGGTAATGCTTTGGGAAGAGACAGACACAGAGAGATGGAGCCGTGAAACGAAAAAAAAAAACAAATCAGCAAAGGAGATTTCCACTATTCCCGGGCAGTCCGGGACCGGGAGATGTGATGGTGGCTTGCTAATCCAACCGGTTTTACATGGGGGTCTCTCTCTCCAAAACACAGGTGCATCCCAAGTCTTCCCGGTTTGGCATTCCTTGGCTAGTGTCTTTAGAGCTGTTCGGCCGCTCGCAAAATAGGTGAAGGCAAAGCAATAAAAGCCATCGCGCATTGCTGCTGCAATAGGATGGATGACGACGATGGTGGACATTCCTGTTGCAGCCCGGCAGCGGAAAATTTCAACTTTGGATTAGCCGGATTAGGTTGGAACAGGAATCTACGGAGGGGGGAAAGAGTTTCGGTCTCTTCCCTTCTTCACCAACCAAGAAGTGAGCAAATAGGCACTGATTTGCCGTTATAATGATTTATCTTCTTCGCTCTGTCGCCTGTCAAAATGTTGTCCACGCCATCCGGAAGGCCGTTGTGACAAGTGCTGCTCTCCACTTGCTAGGTTGGTAAAGATCTGACTACAATTTTTTTATGGGACCCAAATGTGCCAATACCTACATAAATAGACTGGTGTCGTTTGGTTTTCGCTTGAATATGTTACAGTTTTTATTTTCAGCTAAATTTTGTACTTACCTTACCTTCGTACTAGGCTTTTCTTATTTCCTCAAACCATGATAAGGGATTGTAGATGAACACCATTTATTTTCTGAAAATATTTTTTTTAATAAGCTGAGCATGATAATCATCTATCTTTTGACAAACAATGATCATCCTGAAATCAGAATATACGAACAAAAACAGAACATACCTTCTGGCAATTAATGCATTAAATTCTAAGAGCGCACTTTTAGCATGATACAGGGAGCAAAACAAGAATAGTGCCACTATGTGTTTTGCTTGTTGAAACGTAAATTGTTAACCATTGCCACTTATTTATTTCTACAAAAATAAGAATATTTCTTAAAATTTACTATCTACAAGTAAATAATACAGAGGCGCTCTTTAAAAGAACGCGTTCTTATGCCGCCATATTAAAGAGCGCCTCTCCACCGGTCCAACCTCAGACCAGTAACATTTTTTCTGTGCTGTCAGTTGACAATGAAGACACAGATACGGCTGATGAAGTTCAGCCAGTCTTCGTTGCAGGAGGCTCTCGGAAGCGAACAAAGGCGCCTTCTCCGAAAATACCAGCTAAAATAGCTACGGTTGTCTCTTCCAATAGAAACGAGAAAAAGTCGACTGCTGCTGAAAAGGAAAAACAAGTTCCTCCAGGTTTCCGCGGAAATGCACCACTGCAGAATAAACCAACAGCTGCGGGAGCTTCGCAAACCCAAACCCCAAACGTGATGCCAGAATCAACGACTCAGTCTGGGCTCTTTAAGTTGACTGACATTTTGAACGGATTTTTTTCGTGTTTTAATGTATCAGAACCCGTGAAAGACATTGTATTTGCAATGCTTCCTGTATTAAAGACATTTTTAAAGCAATTGATGCAAACTTGGCCCCTCCTTTCAGTGTTTGTATCTCTCGATGGCTAATTTACGCCGAGAGGTCGGAGATATCACTGTACTACAGTGGAATTGTCGTAGTCTTATTCCAAAATTGGATTCATTGAATTATTTACTTCATAAAACAAACTGTGATATCTTTGCATTGTCCGAAACTTGGCTATCTTCTCAATCTAACATCTCATTCCACAATTTTAATATTATCCGTCTGGATCGTGACGATTCTTATGGAGGGGTGCTTTTGGGGATCAATAAGTGCCACTCTTTTTATAGAATTCACCTTCCTTTATCAGGCGGAATTGAAGCTGTTGCATGTCATACAACAATAAGAGGTAAGGACTTATGTGTTGTCAGTTTGTACTGGCCTCAGAGAGTTGCAGTGGATAGAAATCACCTAGAGGACCTGTGCTCAGTGCTCCCTGAGCCAAGGTTGATCCTGGGTGACTTCAATTCACATGGAACTGTCTGGGGAGAACAAATTGACGATAGTCGTTCTACTCTTATCTATGACATTTGCGACAGTTTCAATTTAACAGTATTGAACACGGGTGAAAAAACACGGGTACCTAAACCTCCTGCAAGACAAAGTGCAATTGACCTCTCACTCTGCTCAAATTCACTATCATTTGATTGCCAGTGGAAGGTAGTCCATGATCCGAATGGTAGTGATCACTTACCTATCGAAATTACTATCACCAATGGGGTCAGCTCTTCGAACACAATAAATATGACTTATGACCTTACAAGACACATCGACTGGAAAAAGTACTCGGACACAATTAAAACCGCCATCGACTCTATGCACGTTTTACCTCCTTTGGAGGAGTACCACTTTCTTTCTTGTCTGATACACGATAGTGCAGTTGACGCTCAAACAAAACCCATCCCAGAATCATCTATTCATCGAAGGCCTCCTAATCCATGGTGGGACCCTCAGTGTTCTAAGCTTTATAAGGACAAATCAACAGCATTTAAAGAATTTCGAAAACATGGAACTCTTGTCCATTTTGAAGCTTACGTTTCCCTTGAAAATCAGTTTAAAAAATTAACCAAGGGGAAGAAAAAGGCGTATTGGAGGAATTTTGTTAGTGGGTTATCGCGTGAAACATCCTTAAGTACTTTGTGGAAAGTGGCACGAAGCATGCGTAATCGATCATCTACAAATGAAAGTGAGGAATATTCACATAGGTGGATATTTAAATTCGCACGGAAAGTCTGTCCAGATTCTACACCTGTGCAAAAAATAATCCGGAACGTGCCTCCTGATAGGTCTGATAGTGGTCTAGACTCAAGCTTTTCGATGGTCGAATTCTCACTTGCCCTCCTCTCTTGCAACAATTCAGCTCCGGGAATTGATGAAATCAAATTTAACTTGTTGAAAAACCTTCCGGATGCTGCAAAATTTCGCTTGTTAAATTTATTTAACCAATTCTTGGAGCATAACATTGTTCCCCAAGATTGGAGACAAGTGAGAGTCATTGCTATCCAAAAGCCCGGAAAACCAGCGTCTGATCCCAACTCTTACCGTCCAATAGCGATGTTGTCTTGTATACGCAAATTGATGGAGAAAATGATATTGTTTCGTTTGGACAAATGGGTAGAAACAAATGGTCTCCTTTCAGATACTCAATTTGGGTTTCGAAGGGGCAAAGGGACAAACGATTGCCTTGCTTTGCTGTCTTCAGAGATACAAATGGCGTACGCAAAACGTGAGCAAATGGCTTCAGTGTTTCTAGACATAAAGGGAGCTTTTGATGCAGTCTCAATAGAGGTTTTGTCAGACAAGTTGCACTCCCGGGGCCTGCCTCCTCTATTGAACAACATCTTATACAGCTTACTTTGTGAGAAACATTTGAACTTTGCTCACGGAGATTTTGCATCTAGAAGAACATCTTACATGGGCCTCCCACAGGGTTCATGTTTGAGTCCACTTTTGTACAACTTTTATGTGAGTGACATCGACAGCTGTCTCTCTGAAGGCTGCACTCTAAGACAACTTGCAGATGACGGAGTAGTGTCTGTCACAGGATCTACTGAGTCTCATCTGCACAGGCCTTTACAAGATACTTTAGACAGATTGTCTTCCTGGGCTTTGGGGCTTGGGATTGAGTTTTCCCCTCAGAAAACGGAAATGGTTGTTTTCTCTAAGAAACGTAGACCTGCTCAACCTAAGCTTCAACTCCTAGGCAGAACGATCACTCAATCGAGGAGTTTCAAGTATCTTGGGGTTTGGTTTGATTCCAAGTGTACCTGGAGAGCCCACATTGAGTATCTGAAAGGAAAATGCCAACAAAGAATCAATTTTCTCCGATCAATTACTGGCACCTGGTGGGGAGCCCATCCAGAAGATCTTATCAAATTGTATCGAACAACTATTCTATCCGTTATGGAATATGGTAGCTTCTGTTTCCAGTCAGCTGCCAAAACTCACCTCATCAAACTAGAGCGTATCCAATACCGTTGTCTCCGTATCGCTTTGGGCTGTATGCCCTCAACACGCAACATGAGTCTTGAAGTTTTGGCAGGAATACTCCCTTTGAAAGATCGATTCAATTTACTATCACTTCGGTTCCTCATCAGGTGTGAGGTCATGAACCCATTGGTGATTGTAAATTTCGAAAGGTTACTTGAGCAAAATGTTCAAACCAGATTTATGTCTATATACCATATCCTCATGTCAATGCAGGTAAACCCTTCTTCGTATTCTCCAACTCGTGTTTGTAGCCCAGACTACGATCATTCTTCTGTCCAGTTTGATTTGTCTATGCAGCAGGAAATTCGTGGAATCCCGGATCCGCATCGTCCTCTTCTGATTCCAAGAATTTTCGAAGCTAAATATAGACACGTCGATGCTGATAAAATGTACTTTACCGATGGATCACTTATAGAGGAAACAACAGGATTTGGAGTGTTCAACGAAATATCCAGCGCATCTCACAGTCTCCAGTCACCATGCTCTGTATATGTTGCAGAGTTAGCAGCTATTCACTGGGCTTTGAATAGTATCGCCACACGACCTATTGAACACTACTATATTATAACTGATAGTCTCAGCTCTGTTGAAGCAATCCGCTCTATAAAACCAGGAAAATTCACGCCGTACTTCCTCGAAATGATACGAGATATATTGACCACTTTATCAAGACGTTGCTTTTCTATCACCTTTATCTGGGTCCCCTCACATTGCTCAATAGCAGGCAATGAGAGGGCAGATTCCCTTGCAAAAGTGGGTGCGATGGAAGGCAACATTTACCAGCGTGAAATCGTATTCAACGAATTTTACTTCTTGGCTCGAAGAAACTCTCTTGTCAACTGGCAGCGTAGATGGGACGAGGATGAGTTGGGTCGGTGGTTCCACTCGATTATCCCAAAGGTAAGCCTTAAACCCTGGTTTAATAGATTGAACCTGACTCGGGATTTTATTCGTATATTTTCCCGTCTCATGTCCAATCATTATTCCATGAATGCGGTACTCTATCGTTTAAATATTGCTGGCAGCAATTTATGCGGATGTGGTCTAGGTTACCATGACATCGAGCATATTGTTTGGTCGTGTGAGGACCACCTATTCGCCAGAGCGAACTTTATAGATTCCCTTCGGGCCCGAGGAAAACCACCCGACGTTCCAGTGAGGGATGTATTAGGTATGATGGACTTGGACTATATGTTCGAGATATACCTTTTCCTAAAAGCTATCGATCTTCGACTATAATTCTCTTTATTTTCATATTTCCCTTTCTATCTTTCTTTTTCTTCAAAAAAAAAAAGTGAACTAGATCTAAGTACACAATTGTAATCAAACAAAACGAGTTTGGCTCCTTAAAGCCTAAAGGTATGAGCCGTTTCAAATAAATAATTTACAAAAAAAAAAAAAAGTAAATAATACAGGTAACTCTTTCAGTATATTAATAACTGCATTTTTAGGCGATTTCTATTATTCCAACTCGTTTTAAAGGGTATTCACAAGATTGGTACTCACGAATTTAAAATTTATGTACTTTATCAAACTGTTTCATTTCTTCATAAACATGACGTGGAACGAAGACACAATCGTTCTGACTGTATGTTCCTGGCCGAGCTTGGGTGGCGGATTTGTTAGGCTTCTTCCATGTAAGTCAATCCTTATGAGGTTTTTATTGGTTCCGATTCCGTGATAAAATTCCGTGGGTTTGGGAAGTACACAATTTAATAATCACAACACTTTAGGGTTTTTGGCACAATTTATTTACAACAAGTTAATTAGAGAAAATCAACGCTGAACTTTAACATTTCTTAACTAAAATTTTACTGACTACATTAAACGATTATCTTATTAAATGGCGAATCTACTTATCAATAAAGAAATGGATAGAATACAAAAATGGTGTTGTTGGTAAGGGACTAAAATAGCACAATTTGGTGCGTTTTAGTTTTTTATCTCATCAGACAGGTGCAAAGATCAATTGCTAATTAGAGATGTTGACAGTTGTCTCCCTAAATCGTCCGTCTTCCTCACAAAGTAGCTCAGAGTTGAAAGAAAGATCTTCGATACGCTCTCTAGTAACCCAAAATCCTCGCCCATCCTGAAACCGCTTGCGTTTCTGAAAACAAAAGAACAATCTCTCGTACACAAGGATGTGGTCTGATCTGTCTGGTTTGTTTATAGGAACGTTGGTCATCTTCTTGAGGCTGAAACGCTTCTGGTAGTTTGCTAAGTTTCTCAATTGGGCGCGTAAAATTCCTGGAGCGGTCTTCAGAGAAACCACTCTCACAACACCGTCTGATTCCGCATGCAGCATCTCAACTCGTTTGCTCTTCCAGCGGCAGGGTGGTAGATTATAGTTGCGTAAGATACTCAACACTCCATCTATCCCAGGAAGGCTGAAGTTTTTTTTCTGTAGAACTTGGCTCTTATTAAGTCGATTCATCGGTATCTCTCTGTAATCTTTTTCTGATAGTTGTTGAAACACCTCACCAATTAAGAAATGTCCGGGAGTCAATGGTTGAAGATTATTTGGGTCAACGCTTAACGCAGTGATTGGTCTCGAGCAGGCTTGTAAGTGGTCACCATCGTTTGAACTTTTTCGGAGAAATCCACAACACTTCGTTCGTGACAATCATGGAGAGCGCAATCGTTTGATCGGAGAGCATAAAAATGTCAAATGAAATTTTGATCTTTGTTGTGGTTAGTCGTTTGACTTTCATCCCTTATGCGTATAATCATTCCACATTGTTCGACCAACACATCCAAACATCACTCAACGCTGCAGAGCGGCGGATTTTTTTTCCACAGGAGAGAGTGAATAGAAAAGATTGCATTTGCTTAATGAGTCTGTAGGTTCTGCTGCGTGAAAGAGATAGGCGATGTCGTAAACTGTCGGGAATAATGGTCGTGACCATCAAATTATCGCTCTCGTGTACCAAGACACGAAATTTCGTTCGACAATAACACCAAGAAGAATGAATGTCGTTTCGTCTGATGTTTGTCGACTGTTCTGCAAGTGTTTGGTCGCATTCGTTTGATGGCACGAACAATGAAACTGATAAAAGCAGGCTGTGCGACTGTCAGAGAAAATGTCGATGGTTTACAAGTCTGGTCTCGAGTTCAAACACTTCTCTACTTTTTAGAATCGTGGTCATATCTTCGAAGGTAACAGCGCTTTCTCCAAGATCCTGATAGTTCTTGGCCGATCGAACTGCGGCTTCCCAAAGGCCTCCGAAGTAGAGGGGCTGCTGGAGGAATGCCATTGGATATGGTTGATTGCACACTCCCTGGACACCTACTCCTGATGCTGACGATTGCGCAAAAGATTTAGCAGCTCTCGTCGAAAGTTAGTCCCATTATCTGAATAAATATCTGAACAATGTCCTATTCTCCCAGTGAATCGACGCAATGCTTGTAAGCAAGGATCCGTTGAAAGGTCTGAGACAACTCGAGGTGTACCGCCTTTGTGCAAAGACAGACAAAAACTGCTACGTTTACCTTGATCGCTGCTCGTCTTGGTGCTAAGCAAATGTATACTGGCCCAAAAAAATCTACGCCTGTCTTGGAAAACGGTCTGGATATTGTTACGCGTGCTAAAGATTGTTCACCCATGAATTGCTGAATGGAACTTGGCTTGGAGCGGAAACACTGCATACATTTGTGTACAATCTGTCGGGGGACATTCTGCTTTCCGCTTCACGCCTTCATGAACTTCTGATGATTGTGCTCGTACAACATAACTGTAAAAGGGTTTTTCTCAGGTAAAACTCTAGGGTGTTTGGTATCTTCTGGCGCCTCGATTTCCCTAGTTGGCCGTCAACTCGTATTAAGCTCTCCGAAGAAATTCGAGGAACAAACCATCTTAGGGGCGATCTTCGGTGAACCTCCTTTCCTTCGACTAAGCCATTCCTTTTCCTTAAAATACACATCAGTCGCATCCAGTAAGCGGTACTGCGTATAAGCTTGTTGAACGACGAGAGTTTGCTAACGTATTCCATTCCGAAATCGATCTGACTTGTTGCCAGATTCGCTGCAAGATTCCGAACTTCTGCATCTGCTCCCTCAGTACAAAGGTTGTTCTCCTGGATTTGATTGGGATTTAAGTCACGGGGAATCAGATCTGCTGGATTCTGTACCCCTGGAGCATGTCTCCAAACACAGTTCTCCGTAACTGATTGGTTTTTCGCTACACGGTTTGCTACGAACTAAGCCCACGTCGTAGGAATCGCCTTCAACCACTGCAGCACGCATGTTGAATCCGTCCAGAAAAAAAACATATCCATTTCGACCTTCAACACCTCTCGTACCTTTCCTGATAATTCAGCTGATAAAAGTGCCCCGCACAGCACTAACCTGGGTATCGAAAGGCATTTCAAAGGTGCGACATTCGATTTCGAGGCCAGTAGATGCACGAAAATCTTTCCTGGTGGATCGACACTTTTGATGTATGCGCAGGCACCATACGCCTTCTCCAATGCGTCCGAGAAGAAATGCAGCTCCATCTTAACGGAGTTTGGAATGATTGCACAACGCTGTATCTTCAAATTGTTCTTGTGTTGTCAAGTGCAGCTGCCGATGGAAACTATGCCATTTTTGTTCAGCTTCAGGTGGAACAGGATGATCTCACTCAAGCATTTCAGCTTTATCGATCAATCTCCACAGCTTCTCCATCAAAATTTTGGCAGTTGTGGTGACAGCTCCTACCATACCAAGCGGGTCGAATAACATTGCGATTGCCGATAAAATTTTCCGTTCCCTTAGCCTTTCGTTTTCCGGGGTATCTAATATGGTGAAGTTGAATCGCAAAATGTCAGTTCGAGGACATTCGATCCTATTGGATAATTCATCCCAAACAAGAATCAAACTCAACAACCTTCACCTTGCCCATCCGACAGCTTAACCAGTGTACCACTTGAGCCAGTTGAAGAACGAGGGTTAAAAGTTTGTGTCAAGACCCATCACCAAAAAAACGCACAGTGTCTGGCGTTTCGATGGGGCTTTGCCAGTATTGCATTATGATGGGAAAGGGAATTGGAAACGATAATCTGTTTCTTGCTTTCTTACTGGCTGCTAACATACACACGAACAGCCGGGCAGCTCGACCGGAGGTTGTTTACTGGTGATTTAAAACAAGGATATGTTTTTTTCTCAGTAGTTGTCCTATTGCGCCGCCTTACATAAGCTTGCACAGCATTGACTGAGCGGATCAAATCATTAATTTATTGTTTCCATCCTCCTTTATCTTGTGATGGGATATGGAGGGTCATAAAAACGTTTTTATTTTATTTGCTTCTGTCATACGCAATGCGGTTGCACTGGGAGGTTATTGCCGGCGGTCTCAAATCGAATCATTACCACTGGCGTTAAAAGTTTATGTCAATGACGTTGAAATATTGAGAACTCATGATTGGAGTAAAGGCTGAATTTTGGGTGTAGCCATCTAGGGTTAGTTGCCCTACTTTGGACCCATTAAGCGGTGGTTTCAAATTATCAAGTTTTTCTCATAAACAAACGGAAGATTTATATCTTTCAAGAAATTTATTTATAGTTCATGATCTTATCTACAAGTTTCAATAAGAATTTTCAACATAGCTTTCGCCATTATTGAAAGATTTGCAAAGATATTGATGATCAAAATTTCCATCTTTGAACCTACTGTTCCAATTTTGGTACTGTACTGGTACCTTTAATTGGACCTATAACTAGATTTCCTATAAAATGTATGATTTATCGAAAAAAATAATCAAATTCATTAAAAGTGTAATCTTTAATCAGATATTGATATAAAAAAGTATAACAGCTTTTTAACGACTAAAATACTAAAATTTTTGCAGTGAATATTTTAAACACCTTTACTCCTCGTGAGCCCCACCAGCAGAACAATATTTAAAACTTTATTATGTTTACTAACTTGTAGTTTATTTGCGTAAAGCTAACAAAAAAAGTGAGAAATGTTCAATATTGGTTCTGAATTATGCCCCAATTAAAAATTCGCACCTTTGTCGATTTGATTGGTATTCAAACGAAGTTTTTGTGATGTTAGGTCTAAAAATGGAACATCGAAGTCAAAGTTTCCTTTATTTGGACCTTTTACAAATTATACGGGTTTTCCATTGATTTTCAATTATTTCAGGAAAAATAGGTAGTCTGGTTCATATTCTCCACAGTAAGGGTAATTGTCTTTTAAACTTTATTGAACACTTTAAAAAATGTGATTTTTCCTTATTCCCTCTCATTTCTCAAAACGCGCCCCACTAATTGAGCTGTGTCATTTCCCACTGAATAGGAGGTACATTTTTAAAATTGTTGAAAATTTCATCAGAAAGACTTTTTATGGCATAAAGCGGTATGGAAGGATTCAGGAAGAATAAGAGTTCATTGTGCACATAGCAGCATCATTATCCTATGCAAGCAAAATGATTTATTTACAATTTTCGACATTTTAGGACTAAAGTAGGCTCTAGGACCAAAGTAGGAGCACTCACCCTAGTCCATTTGATTTAAACTCATCCCAGGATCTGTGTTTCATCCTTTCATCATGTGATTCTGTGAATGTTACAAACCGATTTTCAGGCCGTCGAAAAGATTACGAAATATGAAGTTACCACCTCGTCCTTCATTCCGGTAAGTTGACAATTTAAAAAAAAACAATCAATTGTTTTCGTCAGTCTAGGATAAGGTAGTCAGATTTTTTTCAGCGCTTATCCGAGCCGGATAAATCCGGGCAATTTTACTTTAAAACCTGGAAAAATTCGGGTATTGGATTTCGAAATTGTCGCTCAAAAATCCGGGAAATATCCGAGCTTATTTTGTCAAAATCCAAGAGTTACTCACCAAAAACCAAAAAAATAAATTGAATAAATCTGGGCAAAATCCGAATTTTTTCTATGTAATCCGAGCAACCGAGCCGGACCGAACTTTTCTCAACTTTTGTATTAATTATCCTGTATTAAAAATCCGGACAAAACTGGGGAATCTGGCAATCTTAGTCTAGAGAGACCTGAGCAATGTTGACTATGGGGCGCATAAAATTCTCTCTTCACAAATAGTGGCACATTCCTAAAATTATAACTGACGAATGTAGCTGTACTACTCTGTACACATTCGAGACACACAAGATATACTCTGCTCAGGCCCCTCTAGACTGACAAATAAATCTGACAGTTTTTCTGACACTATTCCCGTGTCAAGAATTGGCAGCGTCAGGGTCTAATTGGCCAGTTAGAGTATTGTGTCAGAGATCCACTTTGAATAGATAGAGCAATTAAACATTTGGACATTTGATCCGGCTCGAAGGACCAACAATAATGTGCTTATATGCTTATGATCAGTGATGGTAAATTTCGCCCGTCACGCTTGACCCGACTAGTTTTGTTTCATCAAACGACAGGCACTGTTCTCAATTGACGGAGCCTCACTACTCGCATGACGGATAAAGCACGACAACAATCAACATGTCTCCATCATCGACTGGCGAAGCTCCTACACAAGGTCAAAATTTCTCCTGAGAATGACTGGCAAATCTCTTCACACTTCGATCGGCTGCTGACGGCAGGTACAACTAATTGAACGACTTGCTGGCAGAGAGCAACAATAGCAATAAAAAATCGAAAACGGGCTTGCTGGCAGAAGCAACAATAATAATAATTTCTTTTCTTTTTCGTCTTCGGTCGTCTTCGGTTTGCTGGCCAGCGATGGAAACGAAATGATTTCGATTCGATCAACGTTTAGTCGCAACGTCGCAAGATCTCGGTATGTTACAAACCAAGAGCGAACTCAATCCCGTCGGCAGCTGAATCGAGTTGGCATGATGATGGTTGAATACCTACATGCAACATTTTGGGAGTGATGTAGCTCCGAGAAGGATGCTACTCTCTATGCTCGGACTTGAATAAATTCCTACGTACGCGTCGCTCGCGTAGAGTGAGTGTCACTCTTGCACACGATTGGACCCAATCGCAAGTTGTAACACACCGTGATCGGGAAAACTCGAGACTTGTACACTTTGAGATTTACCTACATCTTGTTGCAACCACTCCCAAAGTTCGGCACTTGTTGGTTAGGAAGGATGGCTAGGATTTGTTTTGCTCTCGAGTTACCCAACCGCCCGTGTATGGATAGATACAAAAAAAAACATACGCACGGGCGTTGTTCTATGAGAAATTTGTATGGATTTTTTTAAATCTTCCCATGCCGTTTGCAAAGTTTCCGTTAAAACTGATGTCGTTTTTTATTTCATTCGTAGTTTGTAGCCGTTCCACTTGCCATAGAACAGGCATGTCAAACTCGTTTAAGTGTGCGGGCCGCATTGAAAATCTTTCATTTCCAAAAATAATATTATTTCCTCTCGTAGTAAAAGAAAATCTTTTTAATATTTTGTGGCAGGAAAGCCAGCGTACTTCTGTGTAATAGGGAATTTTGTGATAATTTAAGACGGAGCTACGCGGGCCGCATTGATCAATGCCGCGGGCCGAATGCGGCCCGCGAACCTCCAGTTTGACATGCCTGCCATAGAATGTGTTCAATTTGTATGATGTTAGATTTATTGGGTACGTAATTTATTCTTGTTTCTCAACATTTAAAAACTGGTTCAATATGTTTAACTTTAAACAGTCTTCAAAAGAACTTCAATGCAATACATAACAGAAAATCAGAGATACCAATATACGAAAAACGAATTGACCCACATATAAATCAACTGTTTTGATCAAAATGGAAAGATGACATCAATTTTACTTATTATTTTAAATATAAATTTCACATTATTTTAAAATTTTGACAATATTTATATCTCATAAAATTTCACAATGTTGCTTAAAAATAAGGAATTATAAGGACAATAAATTTAAAAAAACTGAATGTGATTAATAATGATATCGCAATTCTTTGCTTGAATAAAAAGATGAAAATCTGAATTTTCAACAGAGGTTTTCATTCAGAAAAATTCTTATAAAACTTGACTATCAAATCGTCCACGTGTTTTAATAAATCAATTGATTTAGTTTTAATTTAAAGACCAAATAAAGCTACAATATTCGTACCAAATTTATTTTACATATTACACTCGTATGTAACAGCCTTATCTTTCTTGAGATTCAGCAATAGGGAAGAATACTAAAATATTATGGATACCATTCCTTGAGATCAGATTGTCAAGGTATAATAAAAGATTTATTTATTGACATGTTTGAAACTTTTCACATTTTATGCCTATGCCATCGAGTTTCTATTTCCAATATTTTGTTCTCTCTTCGACGGGAGCAGATCTCATGGCAGCATCAGCAACAGCGAACTCGGCTTTACCAACACCCGGAAGATCCACTAACCAAGGGCAGCTTTTCCTAGCAGAAGCATTAAAATCATCGCATTGATGGACAGGGACACTCTTGAAACCGATTGAATGTAATCAATTTTTTGTATTCAACACGAGAATTTCCACCAGGGACTGCCAAAAAATAATGAACTGAATACTATCCACATACTGGATGATAAATTTAGGGGATGTTTGTTCTTGGTTTCAACTTGGTTTTTGCTTTTTAAAGCCGCAACCTGAAAGAAATGTTTTACATAAAATATCAAAAATCACGGAAACAAATTTAAAACTTACGTAGCCCATGAATGATTGCCGATGCAGAATGAGTGAATGTACAAAATCTGTACGAAGGATTATTTCTTCTGAAGGGTGATAAAACTTCGTCTTTTCATACCTTCTGTTTATAATATTTTAAATGGATTGTTTACATGTTTATCCCGCCTACTTTTAAAGAATAACCCGTAGTTAACTTTAAAATAATGTTTTGAATACAACAACCTAGGCAACAGCTATGGTATAAAGGTAACGTGTTCAGTTCGTATTTAGCAGGATCAGGTTCAAATCTTATAGCAAGCAAATTTTTCAAGTAAGTATTACATTTAAAAAAAAAACCGAAGCAATATAAAGAAATACAAATTTGAGTGCCCTAGATTTTGAGAGTGGAAAAAACTTGATCAAACATTTTTTCTATATTTTTTTTTTTATTCAAAGCACTATCCCATGGCTGAGTAGCCTTCTATTCAGCTTTGAATATGGAACTTGAAAGTATCGATAAGAACTTAAATTTTAAGCTGTATAGAATGCTATACAGCCCTCAAACAAGGCTGAGTAAGCTTTTAAGAGCCTGTTTATGGAACTTTTGGTTACTTGGGATTGTATTAAACTGATTTTACAATAATTGTAATTGTTAAGAATAAATTTAAACTAAGGTGCATAAATGCGCAAGGATTCAACGGAAAATTTGACCGCTATTTCAGAAAATTTGGTTAAAAAAAATTCAGACAAAAACATCCATTCATTGCTTTGCTTCACCGTATCTCATTTAATTTAATATTTTGTCTATTTTATTGGTTTTACCAAGTTTGCCAATGTTCGGAATTTTTTGAATTTTTCCAATAGGTATATTTCCTCTATTTTATCAATGCTGTCTATTTAGTCAGTTTGTTTACTTTTGTAATTTTTTTTTTAATTGATTCCATTTTTCGAAATCTGCCAATATGTATTATCAAAGTAGTTTATTTTGTCCATTTTTTTTTCAAATTCATTCAACTGATTAATTTGATCATTTTGATGGTTTCTTTATTTATGGTCATTTTTAAGTTCCAATATTTTTGTCATTTTTAAAATTGTTGTCAATTTCCACAATTGGGTCAATTTTGTAACTTTGGAAACTATGAAAAAATATCAATTTGTCTATCTTGTCTTTTGTGATACTTAATTTTTTTTCTTCAAATTTTGACGATTATGTTAATTTTGTCAATTATGGAAGTTTTGTCAATTTCTATTTTCTTCTACATTTTGAGCATTTTGTTGATTTTTTTAAATATGACCCATTCCAGCAAGGCCGTGCGAACGGGGGGGCTTTTAGGGGTTAAACCACCTCACCCCCCCCCCCCCCCCCCCCATGAAGATTTTTTCCAAGTCAAATTTTCACCGTAGTAACCGAAAATAACTTATTCTTAAATATATTTGAAAATAAGTTTTAACAAGCAAGTTAGAAATTTTGTTCGCCTCCGGCGGAAATTCAGTCTTAAATCACCCTTGGCTTGACACATTTCGATCTACGACACTATTTAACGTTTACGAATTGAAACTAACTTTGATTCTAAATTTTTATTCAATTAATCATTCGTACAGGAACTCATAACTTGACAAACAAAAACCCTACCTCTTCAGAATGGGTTTTTTTATGAGCAATTGTAACTAAATAAAAACAGAGCTTGAGACGACCCATTTTTTTTTATCAAAACATCACAAATTTTATGCTGATATGAAATATACTTCAAGAAACCAATTTCCGACTAAATTTTACTTAATGCTCAAAACAAAATTTAAATTATTCTGAGGTGTAATGATTTTAAAAGGTAATTTCGACTAATTTGGGTACCCTAAATATGCAATATTTTTATCAGCTTTTGTTATTGAAATGACTTTTGAAAATAAGTAAAAAGTGTTCGAGAAATTTTTGCACTTTTTTTTTACAAAAACTGAAAACAAAAACATATCATTTTAAATTAAAAGTTTTAAATTTGTTATCAACCTTCCTCAAGACTTCAATTAATTTTGAGTTTTGCGAAAAAAGTTATGGAAGTTTTATGTTTTTTTACTTATTCTCATTATTAAATTTTTTAAGAAGTTTTAAACAAAATTGAATTTTAGATATTTTTCAAGCATACATGAAATCTTTTGGCAGGTTTCAACAAATATGGTAAATTAAATTATTTTTTTTTCTACACATTCAGCAGTTTTGTCAAAAATACTTGTGATGATATCTTTCCATTTTTTAAAATGTTGAATTTTCCTTTTTTAGATCATGCATCATGTTCATCATGATATTATTCCATAATTTGATGAAGAATCAGAATCAGATTTTTTTTCATTTTTGCAGGTTTGTTATTTAGTTAATCAGTTATCAATGTTTGATTTTACTTCAAACTGATACATTTTAAAACTCCTTATCATCAAAACTAAAAGTTTTCGACCAAATTTGATTAAAAAAAATCGAGTTCAAGACGCTTAAATCTACCAATTCAATAATTAAAAAAACACCAAAATGCTGTTGCCTTGAGTCAATAAAATTATGTAAAAACATTCTGAAATGTTTTGATACACATATAACTATTTTTCATTTTCATATTTTGTTTAAATTTTGAAATAAATTTACCGAATTTTAAAGTCGGTGCAGTTTTTTTTTTAAATCTTTAATTACTTGCCAAATTTTTAAGTCAAACTATTTGAATTTCAGGAATAATTTTAACAAATTTGTCTTTTTTTTTTATTCTGAATTTTGTGTACTTGACACATAAGCCCTTTAATCTTAATTTTTAACAAGAAAAACATTTTTTAAACCTTCGGTTCTTTTCAGGAGCCAATATTTCAATCAAAAGTGACAAAACACTTAGAGCTTGCAATTTTAAACTTTTAAACCTGCGATTTAAAAGTTAAAAACATTTCAAAATTTTTTTAAATATAAAATCGGGTTTTATGAATCGATCATAATTTTTAAATTTATTCAATTATCTTAAAATCTTAAAATTAGCTTAAAAAGTTTAAAAAAAGATTCGAAGCAGAAACTTTAAACTTAATTAAAATGCGAAATGTTAACCAACTTTGTATTTGCTTTGTTCTTTCAATATTTACTCCTTGTCGGTATAATTGAACTTGAAGTTATTATTTGAACTTCAAAAATGATATTTTCAAGCCGTTATCTTGACAACCCCCCCCCCCCCCCCCCCCCCCATGGACGGGCCCTTCGCACGGGCTTGCATTCCAGCATGTGGTCACAACGTTTGCAACGTTCATATCACACATTAAAAAAACATACCTCTAAGTTCAGAATTTAATTTGCTACAATATGAAATCAAAAGAATTTTTCTTGAACAAATAGTTATCCAAATTTAAGCAAAAGAAATCGTAACGCGCCATTTTTTCCACTTTTCAGTTTTTAAACAAAACCGCATTTTTCTGCTCTTCTCTCCGATCAAATTTTAATGAAAATTTCAGAAAAGTATCGATTCATTACAATCAACGAATCTCTGTAGTATCCCAAGGCCCCATTTCGATAAGGATTATGGTAAAAAAAAGATATTGTGTTCAAAAATTAGCTTCTGGTGGGTCAATTACAAAAAAAAAAGATCGTTAATCGACGCTCATATACCTATTTAAAAGCTTAATAACTGTTTTATGATAACTCTAATCGAAATGCGTTCTTCAGAGGAAATATTGTCATAATTAAAGCTTAAAACATTCAAGTTAAAAGACAAATCGGTTGATAAAGTTCAAATTTATTGGTGAAAAACTGTTTTTTTTTGTTCTTCCCGAACAAAATTCTATACAAACTTCAGGTTTCCAAAATATACTCTGGCCCTAATTTTGCATGGAACCCTGTGCTAGTGCCTTCATTTTAATGTTTTGTTATACCTTCAAAAGTCTCTCCGTGGGATTTAATGTGAATACGGGGCTCGATTTGGATTTTCTAGTAATATTCTTTGATTTTTTTGTTTCGATTATAGTCGTTTTACCATCTTTATGGCATTCGCGACTTTAGTAATATTCTTTGAGTTTCAGTTAATTTTCATACTAAAGTACTTAAATTTCAACAACAACAATATCAATTCTAAAAAAAGGTATTTTATAATGGAAAATGAAGCTCAAGATATAGCCATTCTAATGCTGTACAAATTAGTTGAGAGGCGCTTGGAATGAGTCAAATGTTTACCTGTTGCTAAGGTCATAAAATAACTGCCCCACCCCCTTCCCACCCACAATCGGATTGATTTTTTTCAACAGTACAGCAATAACACTCCATGTCGCTATCTTTCTACATAATTGCGAACGAATCGAATCCAACGACTAACGAACGAACGACCAAGCAACATACAACAGAGCAGGATCATTCAAAAAATCATGATTATCAACACCATGATTCGATCCGATCGCAAGTTGTAACACACCGTGATCGGGGAGATTCGGGAGTTGTATCCTTCGAGATTCGTAGCTTGTCGTAACCACGCGCAACAAGGTTTATAATAGATATGGGATAGCGTTGCGAGTGCACGCAGTAGGATTTTTTCTGTTCTTGCATCTTCGAGTCTCTGGTAACTCTCCACTCTCTGAGATCTCTCCATGCAACATAAGCAGAACACAGGGCGTCGCCTGCCAGTAGCAATTGGAACGAGTCCGAATGTTGGTCGTTCGTTGCTCAAAATCGTTAGAAGCGATTTTTTTCCATCGCTGTTGCTGGCAGGAGTAACAATAATAATAAATGCGTTTCTTTTTCGTCATCGGTCGTTTGAATGCGATTGCTTGACTTGATTTTAGCTTCAAATGACTGGGGAATGAATGACTGGCAAAGGAAGTGACTGGTCGTTAAGGAACAGTCAATTGAATTTGACGGACCAAGAGGCTTCACAGTCACAGCTTCACGCCTCATGACGATGACTTTTGCCAAACCTGCTTATGATCATCGAATTTTCTTGCTCTTTGCACCGTGTTTGCTGATCAGTTGTGAAGCAGACCATTGGACCCCAAATAGATCGCTTCTTGGTCGAGGCATGAGCCCCTGACTGGAAGGTTGTCGTTGGAATGAGCACTTAACGCAGGAGGAATGTACCTGCAATTGCCATCGTGTCAGTGAAGAGTAAGGTTGAGAATCCACGGTCTTTGCCGCGGCTGTTCCTCCTTTTCGTCCCCGTAATCGGGCACCAACTTGGGCTTCGTGTCGGCTGACGCTCAGCTGCTAATCATAGCGTATGCTGTCGACCAAAGTTCACGCCAAAGTGGCGCCTGCTGTCGTCACCGATCTCTTAGTTGGTTGAAAAATTCACGAAGTTTTTTCTCCTGCCAAAATTTCAAATTTATAGAAAAAGGAGGAAAATTGAAAAAAAAAAAATTAAAAATGGTGAAGAATTGTGAAAAAATTAAACCACTCATGGTTCTTTCAGCTGTTTCTCAAGCTTCAAACCAGGATAATTTTCTTTCTTCCGGATGTGGTTATTGATGATCACCGTTGGAACCTCGTGTCCCTGCGAAGTTGTTAAAGCTTAATACCCTTCTTATTTTTTAATTTTTAATAACAGCACAAAGGTTTCATTTTGGATGTTGCAGCTCTAAGGATTCAAAGCTGAATATTAATTAATATGTTTGATATTATCATTGTTTTAATGAATTATAATCATATGAAGCTTTATTTCTGTCGAAACTCACTCGCGACGACCCGAAGATGTTTACTCCGCGGTGATTAATGTAGAGATGTAAACAATAACAGAGAAGCGCAAGTGAGAGGGAACGTCAATTCGCTTTTGTTCTAAGAATCGACGAAGAGTGAATTTGTGTTCACTGGAATAGATGCCAGGTGAACAGTTAGGAAATCATAAGAGAATGTTGCCACTATAACGGATGGATAAATCGACATATCAATCACTACTGTAACCTTACTTGATTATATGACTTGACGAGAATAAAGATGATTATGTTATCAGTTTCAGATACAAAATAGTATTACAGCTTTTTGATATCACAATAATTTCTCCCTTGTTCCTGTATCTTTTGCGCTACTCATCACATGGTTGGCATGGCCGTAGTAGTATCTGCAATGTATGTTCTAAGTATCAGACATTATGTTGATAAGAAAAATGAGAAACGCAAGTGATTCATTTTCCTGAACCTTTCTGATTTTTTCATCAATTGAAGAACTAAGACAGTTTTTTTGAGGGAGACTTATTGAATCAGCTTTGATTTATTTTTCAGAAATTATGAAGGATACAGTTGAGCTTCTTTTGAATTATATTGCTTTTCCTTATCCTAAATCGATTAATAACTTGCCTTAGGTCTGTAAAAATCCTTTTCAAAATCATATTCCCCAAAAATAAGTCAACAGCAAAAAAAATTGCCAAAACTCGAACCGAAACTTTCAAATCGCTTGCCCGGATTACGTCATCGCTGTGCCATGCTGCTGCTGCTGTGGCTGTGTATTTGGCAAAGCGCGCGATCAACGCCCTATGTCACCTTGAGTTGTATAAACAAAGCGAAATCCGCCTCATCAGGGGACGTCAAGCGTTGGGAGGGCATGGGTCAACGCGAAAGGGAGCGCCACACTCGATGAGGGTACGCAGCAAGACGCGTCGCGCACCGCGCTGCGCCTCAACCCCTAGGGAGAGGGCTTTTTTGGACACGTTTGATCGACCGATCGGAGTTTTTTTCTGGGGGGACCATTTCGTAAAATGGATAGATCCCGTTTCGAGACAAGTCCCAAATGCCAATGCTGGTGTAGGGCATGAACTCGCGCGGATCGAGGAGAATCTCATAAATTAGAAGAGGTAACGCGCAAGCAGGCGGAAGCGCGAGGCAGCGTACCATCGCGAAAAAGGGCACCGCACTCTTGGATTGATCAAAAATTCAATCTAAACGCTACCCGCCTAGAATCGTTAAAAAAGGGTTCGGTAGTGTGTGTTTGAGTGGGATTTTTTTTGCTACTAATTCGCCTATTGAAGTGATCGTGTTTTCGATTTCTGCTTCTTCTTCTGCTTTTCGAGACTTCGCGCGAGGGTTAGGTTTTTAAATTGTTAGCCCGCCTTTGCCTGTGTGTGGCGGGACAACTTTTCGACGCGTCTAGCTGTTCTTTTGCGGATTTTTTCGCCAACCGTGAGTCTTCTTTTTCCGCGTCCCATCAACTCCCTTCTTATTTCGAAAAATTAAAAAAAAAACATTCAAGGGTGTGTGCGAGTGTGTGTGTTAGTTAGGTTATGTTTTTTTCTGGCTTCTTTTTTTCGCTTTCGCGATTCGGTCCATCGTACGCGTAGGTTTGTTTTCGCGAGGCAGAGGGAAGGTTGTTGTTTTTATTAGTCTTCGCATCTTGTTGAGTGTCTTATCGCCAGTAAACGATGTGTTTCTTTTTTTTTCGGGTGATCTACTCTCGCGTGTCCCCGCTGCGCGTCGCGACGCCAACGATCGCCATCATCCTCCCTTCTTCTTTCGCCCGATCGCGTCCAGATCGCGAAGGGAGTGAGCGAATGAGTTTGTAACTTGGTGGAGATCTTCTTGATCGTTGTCTTTTTAATTTAGGTTTTTTTTTTCGCTGCTACTCGTCAGTTTAAGTTGAAGGTCTTCTATGGCCAGTTTTTGGGGACGCGTTTGTTCATATTTTTTTCCTTCGTTTCTTGTATTTTAGAAAGATGGCGAATTTTTTCGGTTCGCGCTCTGTGTCTTAGTATTTAGAAGACCGAGTAGGACCTAAGCGAATTCGAGTGAACGTCGTTGTCGTTGTCCAAATTGGTTTGTGCAGATTTTTTCATGCCGCGTTCATCATCATCTAGCGCTGTTAGCTGACAAACCAACATGTGGGACACAGTCCTTGAGAATCTATTAAGATTCGGTGACATTTTAATGGATGGAAGTGAAATTTGTGACTGTTTTTAGGCCTGGCCTGGCCCGCAGCTTACAAAGCTGCAGAGCGAATTGATTTACAGAATGGCGTTTCATTGAAACTATTTGTCTAGATTTTTTTAAATTTCTAATAAAATAAAAACAAAATTTGACAAAAGAGTCAATTTTCCAAATTGTTATCAATCTAGGCGTATGGAAAACATTTAAAATATAAAAAAGTTCATGGGCATAAAATTTTCAAATATCTTCTCAATTTCTCCACAATCCACTAAATTGTCAAAAATGTCAAAATGGTCAAAACTGTCAAAATTGTCAAAATTGTCAAAATTTTCAAAATTGTCAAAATGGTAAAAATTGTCAAAATTGTCAAAATTGTCAAAATTGTCAAAATTGTCAAAATTGTCAAAATTGTCAAAATTGTCAAAATTGTCAAAATTATTAAAATTGTCAAAATTGTCAAAATTATTAAAATTGTCACAACTGTCAAAATTGTCCAAATTGTCAAAATTATTAAAATTGTCAAAATTGTCAAAATTGTCAAAATTGTCAAAATTCCCAAAATTGTCAAAATTGTCAAAATTGTCAAAATTGTCAAAATTGGCAAAATTGTCAAAACCGTCAAAATTGTTAAAATTGTCAAAATTGTCAAAATTGTCAAAATTGTCAAAATTGTCAAAATTGTCAAAATTGTCAAAATTGTCGAAATTGTCAAAATTGTCAAAATTGTCAAAATTGTCAAAATTGTCAAAATTGTCAAAATTGTCAAAATTATTAAAATTGTCAAAATTGTCAAAATTATAAAAATTGTCACAACTGTCAAAATTGTCCAAATTGTCAAAATTATTAAAATTGTCAAAATTGACAAAATTGTCAAAATTGTCAAAATGTATTGTCAAAATTGTCAAAATTGTCAAAGTTTTCTAAATTGTCAAAATTGTCAAAATTGTCAAAATTTTCAAAATTGTCCAAATTGTCAAAATTATCAAAATTGTCAAAATTGTCAAAATTGTCAAAATTGTCAAAATTGTCAAAATGGTCAAAATTGTCAAAATTGTCAAAATTATCAAATTTGTCCAATTTGTCAAAACAGTTAAAAAAAACAGTTAAAATTGTCAAAATTCTCAAAATTGTCAAAATTGTCAAAATTGTCGAAACTGTCCAAATTGTCAAAATTATCAAATTGTCAAACTTGTCAAAATTATCAAATTTGTCCAATTTGTCAAAATTGTCAAAATTGCCAAAATTGTCAAAATTGTCAAAATTGTCAAAATTGTCAAAATTGTCAAAATTGTCAAAATTGTCAAAATTGTCAAAATTTTCAAAATTGTCAAAATTGTCAAAATTGTCAAAATTGTCAAAATTGTCAAAACTGTCAAAATTGTCAAAATTGCCAAAATTGTCAAAATTGTCAAAATTATCGAAATTGTCGGAATTGACAAAATTGACAAAATTGTCAAAATTGTCAAAATTGTCAAAATTGTCAAAATTGTCAAAATTGTCAAAATTGTCAAAATTGTCAAAATTGCAAAACTGTCAATATTATCAAAATTGTCAAAATTGTCAAAATTGTTAAAATTGTTGAAATTGTAAAGATTGTCAAATTGTTAAAATTGTCAAAATTGTCAAAATTGTCAAAATTGTCAAAATTGTCAAAATTGTCAAAATTGTCAAAATTGTCCAAATTGTCCAAATTGTCCAAATTGTCAAAATTGTCAAAATTGTCGAAATTTTCAAAATTATCAAAATTGTCCAAATTGTCAAAATTGCAAAACTGTCAATATTATCAAAAATGTCAAAATTGTCAAAATTATCAAATATGTCAAAATTGACTAAATTGTCCAAATTTTCAAAATTGTCAAAAATTGTAAAGATTGTCAAATTGTTAAAAAAGTTAAAATTGTCAAAATTGTCAAAATTGTCAAAACTGTCAAAATTGTCAAAATTGTCCAAATTGTCAAAGTTGTCGAAATTTTCAAAATTATCAAAATTGTCTAAATTGTCAAACTTGTCAAAATTGTTAAAATTGTCAAAATTGTCAAAATTGTCCAAATTGTCAAAATTATCAAATATTTCAAAATTGTCAAAATTGTCCAAATTTTTAAAATTGATCAATTGTCAAAATTGTCAAAGTTGTCAAAATCGTCAAAATTGTCAAAATTGTCAAAATTGTCAAAATTTTCGAAATTGTCAAAATTGTTAAAATTGTCAAAATTGTCAAAATTGTCAAAATTGTCAAAATTGTCAAAATTGGCTGAATTGTCAAAATTGTCATAATTGTCAAAATTGTCAAAATTGTCAAAATTGTCAACATTGTCAAAATTTTCAAAATTGTCAAAATTGTTAAAATAGTCAAAATTTTCAAAAATGTCAAAATTTTCAAAATTTTCAATATTGTCAAAATTGTCAAAATTGTCAAAATTCATTCAGATTTCAGATTCAGATTTCAGATTTTAGATTTCGGATTCAAATTTCAGATTCAGATTTCAGATTCAGATTTCAGATTTCAGATTTCAAATTCGGATTCCAGATTCAGATTTCAGATTCAGATTTCAGATTCAGATTTCAGATTCAGATTTCAGATTCAGATTTCAGATTTCAGATTCAGATTTCAGCTTCAGATTTCAGATTCAGATTTCAGATTCAGATTTCAGATTCAGATTTCAGATTCAGATTTCAGATTCAGATTTCAGATTCAGATTTCAGATTCAGATTTCAGATTCAGATTTCAGATTCAGATTTCAGATTCAGATTTCAGATTCAGATTTCAGATTCAGATTTCAGATTCAGATTTCAGATTCAGATTTCAGATTCAGATTTCAGATTCAGATTTCAGATTCAGATTTCAGATTCAGATTTCAGATTCAGATTTCAGATTCAGATTTCAGATTCAGATTTCAGATTCAGATTTCAGATTCAGATTTCAGATTCAGATTTCAGATTCAGATTTCAGATTCAGATTTCAGATTCAGATTTCAGATTCAGATTTCAGATTCAGATTTCAGATTCAGATTTCAGATTTAGATTTCAGATTCAGATTTCAGATTCAGATTTCAGATTCAGATTTCAGATTCAGATTTCAGATTCAGATTTCAGATTCAGATTTCAGATTCAGATTTCAGATTCAGATTTCAGATTCAGATTTCAGATTCAGATTTCAGATTCAGATTTCAGATTCAGATTTCAGATTCAGATTTCAGATTCAGATTTCAGATTCAGATTTCAGATTCAGATTTCAGATTCAGATTTCAGATTCAGATTTCAGATTCAGATTTCAGATTCAGATTTCAGATTCAGATTTCAGATTCAGATTTCAGATTCAGATTTCAGATTCAGATTTCAGATTCAGATTTCAGATTCAGATTTCAGATTTCAGATTTCAGATTTCAGATTCAGATTTCAGATTTCAGATTCAGATTTCAGATTCAGATTTCAGATTCAGATTTCAGATTCAGATTTCAGATTCAGATTTCAGATTCAGATTTCAGATTCAGATTTCAGATTCAGATTTCAGATTCAGATTTCAGATTCAGATTTCAGATTCAGATTTCAGATTCAGATTTCAGATTCAGATTTCAGATTCAGATTTCAGATTCAGATTTCAGATTCAGATTTCAGATTCAGATTTCAGATTCAGATTTCAGATTCAGATTTCAGATTCAGATTTCAGATTCAGATTTCAGATTCAGATTTCAGATTCAGATTTCAGATTCAGATTTCAGATTCAGATTTCAGATTCAGATTTCAGATTCAGATTTCAGATTCAGATTTCAGATTCAGATTTCAGATTCAGATTTCAGATTCAGATTTCAGATTCAGATTTCAGATTCAGATTTCAGATTCAGATTCAGATTTCAGATTCAGATTTCAGATTCAGATTTCAGATTCAGATTTCAGATTCAGATTTCAGATTCAGATTTCAGATTCAGATTTCAGATTCAGATTTCAGATTCAGATTTCAGATTTCAGATTCAGATTTCAGATTCAGATTTCAGATTCAGATTTCAGATTCAGATTTCAGATTCAGATTTCAGATTCAGATTTCAGATTCAGATTTCAGATTCAGATTTCAGATTCAGATTTCAGATTCAGATTTCAGATTCAGATTTCAGATTCAGATTTCAGATTCAGATTTCAGATTCAGATTTCAGATTCAGATTTCAGATTCAGATTCAGATTTCAGATTCAGATTTCAGATTCAGATTTCAGATTCAGATTTCAGATTCAGATTTCAGATTCAGATTTCAGATTCAGATTTCAGATTCAGATTTCAGATTCAGATTTCAGATTCAGATTTCAGATTTCAGATTTCAGATATCAGATTCAGATTTCAGATTCAGATTTCAGATTCAGATTTCAGATTCAGATTTCAGATTCAGATTTCAGATTCAGATTTCAGATTCAGATTTCAGATTCAGATTTCAGATTCAGATTTCAGATTCAGATTTCAGATTCAGATTTCAGATTCAGATTTCAGATTCAGATTTCAGATTCAGATTTCAGATTCAGATTTCAGATTCAGATTTCAGATTCAGATTTCAGATTAAGATTTCAGATTCAGATTTCAGATTCAGATTTCAGATTCAGATTTCAGATTCAGATTTCAGATTCAGATTTCAGATTCAGATTTCAGATTCAGATTTCAGATTCAGATTTCAGATTCAGATTTCAGATTCAGATTTCAGATTCAGATTTCAGATTCAGATTTCAGATTCAGATTTCAGATTCAGATTTCAGATTCAGATTTCAGATTCAGATTTCAGATTCAGATTTCAGATTCAGATTTCAGATTCAGATTTCAGATTCAGATTTCAGATTCAGATTTCAGATTCAGATTTCAGATTCAGATTTCAGATTCAGATTTCAGATTCAGATTTCAGATTCAGATTTCAGATTCAGATTTCAGATTCAGATTTCAGATTCAGATTTCAGATTCAGATTTCAGATTCAGATTTCAGATTCAGATTTCAGATTCAGATTTCAGATTCAGATTTCAGATTCAGATTTCAGATTCAGATTTCAGATTCAGATTTCAGATTCAGATTTCAGATTCAGATTTCAGATTCAGATTTCAGATTCAGATTTCAGATTCAGATTTCAGATTCAGATTCAGATTTCAGATTCAGATTTCAGATTCAGATTTCAGATTCAGATTTCAGATTCAGATTTCAGATTCAGATTTCAGATTCAGATTTCAGATTCAGATTTCAGATTCAGATTTCAGATTCAGATTTCAGATTCAGATTTCAGATTCAGATTTCAGATTCAGATTTCAGATTCAGATTTCAGATTCAGATTTCAGATTCAGATTTCAGATTCAGATTTCAGATTCAGATTTCAGATTCAGATTTCAGATTCAGATTTCAGATTCAGATTTCAGATTTCAGATTCAGATTTCAGATTCAGATTTCAGATTCAGATTTCAGATTCAGATTTCAGATTCAGGTTTCAGATTCAGATTTCAGATTCAGATTTCAGATTCAGATTTCAGATTCAGATTTCAGATTCAGATTTCAGATTCAGATTTCAGATTCAGATTTCAGATTCAGATTTCAGATTCAGATTTCAGATTCAGATTTCAGATTCAGATTTCAGATTCAGATTTCAGATTCAGATTTCAGATTCAGATTTCAGATTCAGATTTCAGATTCAGATTTCAGATTCAGATTTCAGATTCAGATTTCAGATTCAGATTTCAGATTCAGATTTCAGATTCAGATTTCAGATTCAGATTTCAGATTCAGATTTCAGATTCAGATTTCAGATTCAGATTTCAGATTTAGATTTCAGATTTCAGATTCAGATTTCAGATTCAGATTCAGATTTCAGATTCAGATTTCAGATTCAGATTTCAGATTCAGATTTCAGATTCAGATTTCAGATTCAGATTTCAGATTCAGATTTCAGATTCAGATTTCAGATTCAGATTTCAGATTCAGATTTCAGATTCAGATTTCAGATTCAGATTTCAGATTCAGATTTCAGATTCAGATTTCAGATTCAGATTTCAGATTCAGATTTCAGATTCAGATTTCAGATTCAGATTTCAGATTAAGATTTCAGATTCAGATTTCAGATTCAGATTTCAGATTCAGATTTCAGATTCAGATTTCAGATTCAGATTTCAGATTCAGATTTCAGATTCAGATTTCAGATTCAGATTTCAGATTCAGATTTCAGATTCAGATTTCAGATTCAGATTTCAGATTCAGATTTCAGATTCAGATTTCAGATTCAGATTTCAGATTCAGATTTCAGATTCAGATTTCAGATTCAGATTTCAAATTTCAGATTTCAGATTCAGATTTCAGATTCAGATTTCAGATTCAGATTTCAGATTTCAGATTTCAGATTCAGATTTCAGATTTCAGATTCAGATTCAAGATTGAACTCTTGTATTCAACCGTTTGGTATACAACATAAATGATTTTTGGATCCGACTCGAAGGACCAAAATAAGAATTTTATGAAACTTCCTAAACCCAAATCTTCCAGTTGGTAGGATACTCACTTATCTGAAAACCATCTCAGATTTTGTCTTTTAAACCGAGGCTTAAACCTTACGTCAACCCGCTAACATAATTATAAGATTTGACTAAATGTAAGGAGTTGTCCTCGATTTAGCAGAAGTCCTAATAATTATAGCCTTCTGAACATGCGATAGAACCATCAACCCCAAACTGGACCAGAAATTTCGCGTCAAGTGGAACGTCATCTCACTCAAGGTGAAAGAAAAATAAATTCAGGGATCCAGAGAACTCGTTTAATGAAAATTTCAAATCACTTGCACTCCACAATTAATCTCTCTAGTTTTGTACCGACAGCCGGCAGCAGGACAAATTACAACGTTTCAGCCGCAGCTCTGCTGCGTGTGTTTTGCGTTTTTAATTCATGTTTTTTTTCCGGAGGTACCAATTTTATTTCCAGATTTACCTCCTGCTACTTACAATTGCCATCCCTAGGCAGCAACAGAACTGGAAGTCAACTGTTCTGAAGTGACAGATAGTGACAGTTACAACTATTCTTCCGTTTTCATCCACTCTTTAGGCTGAGTTTATTCAGATGCAGAAACAACTGCGTGAAACTGGAATTTTCAATTTAAGCTCCCGCATCGTCTTGCCCTTGACGGAATCTGGTTGTCGGATTTGTAATTGCTTTTTTTTAATAAATAAAGCTCTGATTTGTTAAGCTAATAAACTCCAATAAAACATTCCTTTTTCAAATAAATTATTATCGAACAGTTGAATCAACATCTTTTTATTTACCTTATTAGCACGTGCCTTCTAGTTATTTCATTGCAGTTTGTTATTTTACTATGAAATTTTTGCTTATATTTGTGAGTTTGAAAAATATTTCTTTTTTTTTGTTTAAAACTTTTGGTAGGATCGCCAATGTATAACAAATTTAAAATGATACACCCTTTAGATTGCACTGATCCCATCAAATACTGGGACATGAAGTCGCTTTACTCTTGACGTGAAAGTAATTCCATGATAGAAGGTGGCAATAAGCACTTTTAAAACAGATTAACGATAATCATAAGTGCTTGAATTGCTCTTAGTTTTCTTCATTCTAAACCCAAGAAAGTGGTAAAGTCCGAGTGATATCATCCTAACAAGTTAACTAATGATCATAAATTTCTTTGAAGACAACTTGTTTAACTATTCTGTTCCACAGGTGAAAAAGTGCTAATATTCAAAGCAAATTCAAGCCTTCGGATGCGTCAAAACATTAAAGCGCATGGAGAAGCGTTAAAAAATTACTAGACCCTTAATTTCTCCATTCCGAAAACCATTAATCCACGCGGCTGACCGGCTTATTTATCACCGAACTAGTTTTCTTAAGTTTTATTTAAATTTCAAGCTAAGTCCAAAGGAAAACATCAGAAACTTGTCCAAGGATCTTCACATCGGAACGCCCCAAGCAAGTCAGAACCAGTAATCTGCATCTACAAAATAGGTGTGATCTGGTTCCAGAGTGATTACCCAGGGTGTTAAAATGTGCCGCGATTAGTGCGGCACATTTAACGATGCGCAATTTGTGCACCTTGCCGAGTTGCGTTCGACTGGTCACAAATGTTTCCGCGGGATAATTGATCCGAGGCGCAGAACATCTCGCATGAGCGAAATGTTGTTCCAATAAGTTCATATAGGGTGAGCTAATGGGATGAGTAATGGCTCAATCGTTACTGAAGACAATCCTCCCAACTCAAAACTGTTCTTAAAATGAAGTAATCGAGCCAATTTTCAAAGATACTTTTCGAAATGCATCTAATTCTATCAAATTATAATCCTAAGCAAAGGCTGTCTGGTTGAGAATTACCAATTCCTCAGCTCTATATAGCCAAAGTATACTGTTAAAGTTCATAATTTGCTGTTAAAATTGACGCCAGAAACACACTCCGTTACTAGAACAGAAATAACTAGGCTCTCACTGACCCCAAATGGGTAACATTGGATGACTATGTACATAATATTAACCCATGCATAAAAACCCACTGCGTAATGGTTTAAAAATAAGCTCCTCTCGGTAAAACAGCGAAAGCGTGAGCAGATTGGAAAAAGCAGCACAAAGCTCATGCAGTTTCCGCGTGGGAAGAAAAAAAAACCGCATCCGAAAATACAAGTAAAGCGGAGGCTCAGTGGGCTTCCGAAAAGCTCGCTTGGTCACTAAGGCCGAACAGCAGAACGTCGGAAAAGGACCCATTTTGGACTTTTTCGCTCAAGAGACGCCCCAACTCACAGCGGTATAAAACTCGAAAAACATGATCATAGTCTTTTTTGAAGGCTAAAATGTCAAAATAGCTTTATGATGTGTATGTTGAATGTTTCATCATTTTGAAATGTGCATGTTTTGTTGTAATTTTTTTTACTGATCAATTCACCTTTTCTATTTTTTGAATTTGTCACCTAATTGCAATGATGGCTTGAGAAAAGATGTAGATTATTCAAATTTATAAAACTTTGTTGAAGACATTAATGCTCATCTTATGAAATAACATGTTATAAAACATTTTTTCGAAAACTAACCTCAAAAATCGAAAAAAAATCGTTTAACTTAGTAAAACGTTATGCAAACAAATCAAACTATATGTTGATGAAAGTTGAAGAATTGTCCTTCCAAATGCATATATTTTTGAAACTTTCAGATATTTGACATTGAAAACAAGCTGTTTCAAAATGAAATTACCAAAAAAGTACCATTTAATTTCAAAATTGTGACGATTCCTTGAAAAAAACACACAAGGTAAGTTTAATGTGGTTTAAAATTCTCAAGTCCGAAAATGCTTTCAAGTCAGAATTTACTTTTTTCATAATTAATTGAAAATTATAGGGGAATTGAGGGTAAAAGCAGTCATAGTTCCATTTTCCAGAACGCTACCGCTAAATAGCCTTCATTTGATTTCTCGGAAAAACAAACAAGCGACAAGGACAAGACAGGTCTACTTTTGTATAAAATTTATAAACATTTATAAAATCAGTGTGTTTCAGGACTGTGTACATAATAAAGTGGAATTAGCGGTTAAAAAGGCACTAGAACTCCGTTCGTAAGGTTGTTCGGCGTTTGAAAATATGTCCAATTGATTTTCCGGACATTTTCACAAAAGGAAAATATATTTTCATAGATTTCGTTCATGTAGGAGGTTTATACACTTTTTCAGAATTGTGTAACGCCTTCTTCAATCTTCCTCATCAAGGTGCTCGATTTTTCATATATTTTTCGGCTACGATCGGTTTGATTTCAATCGAAAAAGTGTTGACAAAGGCTTTTAAAAATCTCAGTTTTGCACCAGATATACATGTATCAGGATATGAAGAATCCAATGGTATTTGGAAATAAAAAACTGATGATTTTGGCACTCACACCCCCTCCCTGAGGTCTCAATTGATAAAGTGGATATATTTTTAATTTGTTATATACAAAAATGTTCAATAATGTTCTCTGACTGGGAAATTTGAGTGAATATGGAATAAGTTGTATAGCAAAGACACTATTATCTGAAGTCTAGTTAAGACTGAAAACAGGCTGGTCAGCGATTCGAGAAAACCCGAGAAAAAACGGGATTTGGAAATGGTATCGGGAAAACGGGAAAAAAACTTGTTATTTCGAATCAAAACAAGAAAAATTCTTTTGGGATCGTTTTTCCAATGTATAAACTTATTGGAAGATTGGATCCTTGATTTAATTTATTTCCTCAACACGAAACCTTTTCGAAGAAAGTGTTCAATCCTTAGTCGTTTATTTTGGGATGGCAAACCCTTCGGGATAAGAGTGAAAATTTCCTATATGAATTTCTTGAGTAAAACGCGGAAAAAAAGGGAATTTCTTCAACGTTCGTCATTTTTTTTTTTTCCTCAGCGTGTACATTTCAATGCTCTGAAGTGGTTTTTATGTAAGCTTTCATAAAAGTTAGTCGTAGAAAACATTTCGCTGTATTATTTGTAATACTTCGAATTTTTACTTATGATGTGAAATAATTCAGTTTTCGACTGAACCCATATCTTAAAAACTACATACTTGTATCTTGTAAAAACCTTGTAGCTTCAATTATTAAAGTCTAGTTAAGAATTATTTATGATCAAAACATCATCAAGAGCTAATTATTATTTTTCAATTTTACAAGTTTTGCTGAATAAAAACTTAGAAAACAAGAAGAAAGGTAACGATCATATTTAAAATAAGGGGAAATTATTTATTAGATAAAATATGTTAAAAATTACTGATCATAAGTGATGGGCCTATTTAAGGAGTCACCAGTTTCAGTATCATATACATTGAAAAATGACAACAAAAATTTTAAATTTAATTTAATAAGTAAATTTAACCTGAGAAAAGTTTTTAAAATGTTGAAAAACATATTTTTAGTTCGAATAAAGGTTGGACTTAAAACTCAAATAAAAGTTGCCTGGATTCATACATGATTCAGTTTCAATATGAGAAACGAAATTTCAGAATGCTTTCTTAAAAATTTGTTCTGTTCTCAAGATTGCAGAAAATATATAAAAGTATCTAATAATATCTATCAGTATTTACTAACACCAAACTTGAGCTAAGCATCAGAAATTGACATCAAAGTTCGAATAATTAATCGAACTTTGTAGTTCAGTTTTGAATTATGGATCAGTTATTCTATCCGTAATTTATTGTTCTTTATTAAATTTCAAATTTTAAAAATTCTAAGGCCAGGGCTGAATAGTAAACTTCAGTTTGAGAGTTCATAGAAAAACAGATCTATTTTGGATTTTTGTAAGTATAGCAAAGCATCGTACCAATACCATATTTTATTAAAATCATTGAAAAAGGTTGAAAACAAAGATCTAAGATATTTACTGATATTCAAACAATTTCAAAAGCAAAAACCAAACAGTAGAAGACTGGTATTTTATCTCCTTTTGTATTTAATTTTTTTTTCAAGATGTAGATGAAAAAAATCCGATTATTCGATTTGTAGAAATGGAAAAAGAATGCACCACACAATCATGACCACAAAAACTGCAAAAAAGTGGTTCAAAACAGTACTTTTCGATCAATGCATCGTCAAAATTGTTTAAGTCGCATCAGATAAATTTTGAAATGACGATTGGAAAGGTGACGTAATTTGGCACATTTTCGCATTTTAAGATTTTCAAAACACAAAACACAGAATTTTCAATGTATTTTCAAAGATAGCTCTTTTTTTAACTTTTTGTCAATTTGCAAATTGCAAAAATTATATTCATCAGGAAGGAAACTTCATACCGATTCTAGTGTTGTGCTTAATACTTTTATACAATACTTAATTCAATACTTTACACAAACACGATAAATAAAAATGTGACATACTTTCTGAGCATTAACAAGTGCTACGTATAAATTCTAGCTTCAGATTTCTCGAACACTAAGTTTCATTTTTTTAGCATTCCGTAGCTGATATACAGTCTTTTTATCCGCATGTTTTATTCAGAGATTTTCTCTTAGACTTTAGATAACGGGAAAACTAAAGTATTTTGGTTGAATATTGCCCGAAACAAATATTTGAGTTACATTACAAGGTTTCCAAAACTATCAATGTTGTACAAATCGGTTGAGAAAAAAGAGAGATATTTATTGGTTTCAGTCAGGAGTGTCAAATTGACACTCCAAGGACTGTAACGAGTTAAAATTTCAGAGACAAATGAGTTTTAAAAAAAAACCAACAGACGAATCCATGATCCACAATTGTCGTAATGAAATACATTTTCTGTTGACCGAAAGCTTCAAAATATCAAATTTGTCGGAAACTAGCTGCTGTCTTAATCTAGAGTATCTACCGTATTATACGACACATTATGTCATAATAAATTATATAAATCGTTCAACGCGAAAGACCGATTTTGACAATATTTTTAGGAATACTTTGTATAATTTTGAATTGATGTTTCTTCCTTGCATCAAGTCACTGTTAGGATAGTTTATACATCTTGAATGGTTTTTTTAGCAAATCTTTCAAAACATTAAGTGCTCTATCCATAGCTTATGGTCCAATTCAATAAATTTATTTGTAATGAAGAAATCGTTTTGAAGTCGCTCTTTTTCATGTCAATAATGTAGAACTTTGTTTGTTTAGCATGAGTCGATTTGGGATCTTTTCTTAATTTCTCAAACCCTGGGGTCTAAAAAGCTTTGTTTTGGTTTAAAACTCATCAATCATTTTTGCCGAATTTTTCAATTACGTTTACATGAGTAAAATTGAACTTTTAGGGTTATACGGAAAAATTTTAATATTTTGTACTGAAAATCAATTTCATTCAATTATTGTTTTTATGAATTCTCTTAGGGAAATTCTCCGCTGAACAACTTTGTGGAAGACCGTTACTTCTATCTTATAAGGCAAAAAAGCTATTAGCTGCATAACAGGGGTATGTCTTTTGGCATTAAAGAACAATAAATTCAATTGACATCACTGCTAGTGCCTCGCAAAGTGTTGCGCAAAAAGTAGACTTGCAAGTTGCAATATCTCGCCAGGCACCAAGCAGTGATGTCAATTGAATGTATTGTTTTTTAATTCCAAAAGGCATTCCCTCATTCAACAGCTAATATATTTTTGCCTAATAAGATTCGGAGTTACGGTCTTTGACAAAGTTATTCAGCGGAAAATTCCGGAAAAACCATAAACATTGGACTCCACAGAGGAAACAAAATGATGTTGATTTTTCAGTACACTTTTTTCAATGACCCCATACAAACCCAAAAGTTAAAATTTACTCATGTTAACGTTACTTAAAAATTTTGCAAAAAAAAATCATGGATGAGTTTCGAATTGAAACGAAGCTATTTAGACGACGAAAAAAAATGTTTACGGTCGCCATGTACAAAAACGTCCTTTTCGATTTATCTGCTAATATTTGAATTTCTAATTTTTTTTACTTATTAATGGACAGATAATAGTTCCAATGTTCAATGCATAATATCAAATCGAGGTCATTTAATAATGTTATGACTGAAGTTGAGAGATGCCCAAGAATCCATTTATGAAATGTAGCTAGGATAACCTTGGTTAGCTGTACTGAACGTTGTAAATGATCAAATCGTTCCGTTTCTTTTGAGGTTCAGCAAGTCAAGTAGACTAGAAACGGAAACAAGCGTTTTCAACATTGTTGCAATCATTTACATACAGCTATGAAAACTGACCCATGCGAGTAAAGTTTTGCCCATTGACCCTCGCCCAGAACTGACTTACGATTTTAACCGAACTAGAGTTCCAAATACCAGTAACTTTTTCAAAATCCGATTATCAACTCAAAAGTCTAATTAGCACACAATTAGATAAGCTACTCCATAAGTTTTGAAAAAAAAAACTCGGGTAGATACCCCAAAAATCTTTGCCAGAACTTCGCTAATCACATAATTTTTCCCTTCAAATGTCGTGACCGGAGCGATTAGTTTCACCTCAATCCACCGGAGGTATTTCTTGCTAGTTGGTGCTCTCCCTCTGCCCTCAGACCTCTTTTCCCTTTTTTCAATTTCCCTTGGTCCCTCTACAACAGTGTTTAGTCGATAGGACCAACGATAGGAGTCAGCTCAGAACGGTTTGGCCTCCATCGATAGGACCGACCCGACGAGAGAGGAGGAACCTGTTGCAGAAATAAACTTTTTTTTATCGCTAGTTTTCTTCTTCTGCTCCCCGCAACTATGGCTAGGGGCGACTTTATTTGGCTGGCCATCATCACACACGAAACATAACTGGACTCACACCTTTGCTTGCAAAATAAATAAACTGCCACGTTTGCTCGAGAGTCAGAGACAGAGAGAGAGAATTGGCGATGTAGTGTGTAGGAATATGTGAGGCGCAAAAAAAGTATCTACAACAACCGATTTTGATAGCACGAATATGTCCCGGAGCAGGTTTTCACCGCTGGGCTTGGGCTCTTGGCCAGCCAGGGGTCCCTTAGGGGGCTCCCCTTCCAAGCGATCTGTCCTAGGACCCGGCTCCGGTTTTACGTCTATCTGTATCTCTACAGCTTCTCGAAAGACGCAGTTATTACGAGTTTTATTAATAGATGCCTAATGAGCTGCGAAACTTGTACTTTTCGTTGCCTGACTTGGCCTAGGCTTAGCTACAATCTCTGGTAGCAGCAGCTAAACTGTGTTCAATTGGCCGTATTGATTTATTGGCTGGTTTTCTGAGGGACTTCCAGGGTGGAACCTGGCCGAGGACCTTCTGGTGGCTCCTCAATGGCTTAAAAATGTTGCTGCCTCGTAGTGACATCTGTACAGGTGCCGATGTCCGATAAACCGGGCCGATTGGTTTGGTACTGAGGAGATAATTTGATTATTTGTTGTGGTCGTCAGGGTTCCGGGAGCTCCGGTGATCCCCGGCGATAACCTACAAGGAACTTGATACACTATGATGAGTGACCTGGACCAGGACACCAATCATCCGGGCCCGGGAATGCTTCAGGTGGGATCACTACTAACCGAGCTGAACAGGTTCCCCTCCGAATGTCGTCGTTGTTGCGTGATGGGCCCGGAATTTATTGGCCAATACCTTTTGCGTACCTATCTGCTGGAACTCAAAACCGTTATCGGACAAAATTGATTGAATTTGGAGCCTGGGGAAGGTTCCAATCTAGGCGTAAATCAATAAAACTGATGTTATTTCTTTCGTATCGTTTGTTCAAGCTCATTACAAGTACCGAGTCAAGTAGGAAAAGACTCCAGCGATTTTGTATCGGTTGTACTACAAATATGATTTTTCTTTAAATTGGACGTACCACATATTTCCTTTTGAGGAAGCAAGATAATACAAGCTAGAGCTACGATAATAAAAAGTTACTATTGGTCGAAGAGAAGTGATAATCTTTCTGTACTTCATGATCCGGTTCGAAGGACCAAATATTGGATCGTAGGCCAAGTAATTGTCAACCCAATATAAGCATCGAAAGTACTGGAATCAAAAACCAGGTCACAATGACCGTATGAGGGAGCTCTCAACATCCAACTCAGAACATACAATGTACATTAGAATTGTGCGGCACATAGAGATTACTGTTGGAGGACAACCAGCAGCTGAGATATCTTGGAATAATGCTCGACAATCGCTTAAGTTTTGATGCGCATGTCAAAAACTGTTGTGATAGTGCGTCGAAATTCATCGACTTATTGGTGTAGATTATGCCGAACTGTAATGGTCCAAAGAGTAGCAAGAGATGTCTCCTTGCGAGCGTTGCGCTATCAAAACTACGATACGGAGGAGCGGCCTAGAGCTCTGTCCTAGAGATAGAATTTACGCAGTACTCACACATCGGCTGATAGCCCTGTCAATTTGCCGTGCATAAAGGACCATCTCAATAGACGCAGCTTTTGTCACCGCGGGCATGATTCCCTTCGACATAACTCTGGCAGAGGAAAACGGAGCAAATTAGGAAAAACAATGTTTGTAACTGACAACATTGCTGTTTCGTGTCCATTTCCCGGCCGATCTAAAGTACTCGGGAATCAGGAAATCTGACGATCCTTTTCCTGGAAATTCTCTGGACTCCGGGAAAAATTAAAAATGAAGATTTTAACACTCTAACGCATACGAAACCATTTTTAGGTAATCGTATTGCAAAACACTTCACTTCACATAACTTTTCTAATGCTTCTAAAATTATACAACAATTATGAAACCCAAGGCCCCAAAACTACGTAACACAAAATTTACTGATTCTTGCTGCAAAAATTTTAAATAATTGAGAAAGATTTTCACTGTCGATCCGGATTAAGCTATCGGGGGACCCGAGGCAATTTGTCTTGAATCCATATGCCATCCAAGAGGAAACACAAGTAATATTTTAAACATAAATGGAACCAAAAATTTATTCAGTATATTGCCTTCAAACAACCATTATGTCTGCGAAGAAGGTATTTTTGAACTAAGTAAACTGAAGATCACTTTTAATGTGAAATCGGGCCCTGAATCTGAAAATGAAAATCAAAAAAATCTCAGTCGAACAGTTTTTTTTATTACGCTCCAAATATGAAATTTTGGTGAAATAAAATAGTACTTGTAAAAAAAACGCATTTTTTAAAGAAAATCTTAATACACCAAAATTTTTGACTCGAAGGAAACATTTAAAAAATCTGATTTTCTATTGGACCTAAAAACTAATTCAATACGAAGATTTCAAATGGTTATTTATCAACATCGGTTGAATATTGAAGAAGTTATGGTTACTTTACCATAACAGAAATTTTTGCATTTTTGAATAATTTAACAAACCTTGGTCTACATATCATAGCATAACAAGAACTTAACATGGTAAAACTCACTCGCTCCAAGTCAAAATTGATTATTAGCTTACCACGAGGTCACTTGCCAAATTGCTGAACGATCTGACTATAGGGATAGGATTTTAAGGTATTTTGCTCGAGAGGAACAAAAAATTATGGTTTTTCGTTAATTATTTGTTTTTTTGAATAAAGGGTGATACGGTCAAAATTTGGTCAAGGGAAAACGCGTGTAAATCGATGAAATCGTTTATTTACAAAATCAATTTCAATTTCTTTTTCAAGTTTAATAAGTATAAAATTCAGGAAAAACAGGGTTGCTAGCGATTTATCGTTTTGAAATTCCAAAGTTTTTCCCGGTTTTTTCCCGGTTATAAATGATAATTTTCCCATTTAATATACTTGTTTTTTAATTATAAAATCATAGTGAATAAATAAAAAAGGGCCTCAAATCTTAACAATTGTATCCCAACCAAAACTTGCAAACCGGTTAAAAATCATAACAAATTCTTTGGCGTCTTTTAACACGTAGTCTCTTCTTTTCAAATTGACAGGTTTTCATGATTTTTTAAATTTTAAATTTGCATCAATTCGTTGTTTTGATCCACAATTTCAATAGTACTGCAAAAAAATTAGGTCAATTGGTCTTGAAACTATGATTCAGCACTTTTCAGCCACTGTCACTTGAATCGGGATTTGTCTTACAAAACCTAAAATCATAAGATTGCAGGGGCTTGAGATATAGTTCAGTTGGCAAGTCTGTTGTCTCCTGAGCCTATGTCCGCGAGTTTGAGCCCAAGAGTAAACATCGAACACAGTTGTACCGGATAAGTTTTTCAACAACGATCCACCAACTGCAACGTTGATAGAGTCGCGAATGCCATAAAGATGGTAAAACGACTATAATCGAAACAAAAAAAAAAAAATAAGATTGCAGGAATATATTTAGTTATTTTCTGAATACAGTTATATTTTTTTTGTGCAAATCCAAAGACATGTTTTAGAAAAAATGTTTTTTTTAATACAAAACAATGAATAACTTTAGTAGTGCCCTAGTCATTTGAACTAAAAATTTGTGAAAATATAGAAAATCGTGAATATTTAAGACAGGCTGAACTTTTATCGTTTGAATGTAAGATATTATTCTATATCAGGGAGAATGACCTTAGATTTCGACAGGAGCTTGTTTTCGATACAATTTTCAGTCCTTTGGACTCTCACTTATCCAGGTTCGACTGTATTTAGTTTGTCGATAATAGTTTCATTATTAAATTTATAACATTGGAGTTATACTTGTAAGTATAGCACACTTGCGGATAGCAAAAATATTAGATATCTCATATTGCCCCCAAAATTTGTCAAAAAAGCGATTCAAAATTCGTTCGTTTACTAATGAACAAAAATAAGCGTTTATGAGATAAAACTATACCCAGATTTGACAGTCTACTATTCTTAAGTTTAGAAATAATTTTGATAATATTTTGGAAATTCCGTTGAAAAATGTGAAGCATGACAATTTTCCCGGTGAGGTGCCGAAATTCCCGGTTTTTTCCCGGTTTCCCTGTGACGAGATGAAATTTCAAACTTTTTCCCGGTTTTCCCGGTTCGCTAGCAACTTTGGAAAAATATTCAGTTAGGCTTCCGCTTTTCCAAATCCGAATTGCCGGGCCTTACGCTTAACCCCTGCCATCAGATTTTGTACAGCCACCTTGTCCACCTTCTTCGCCGCAGAAAGCCAGATTGCCTTGAACTGCTACTCGTCTTTAGCAGTTTTTTGGTCTTCTTTAGGTTCCGCTTGACAATAGCCCAGTATTTCTCAATTGGGCCGAGCTCTGGCGTGTTGGGAGAATTCTTGTCTTTGGGAACCACCTGCACGTTGTTGGCGGCGTACCACTCCATGGCCTTTTTACCGTAATGGCAAGATGCCAAATCCGGCCAAAACAGTACGGAACAACCGTGTTTCTTCAGGAACACTCTTTATTCAAACACTCTTTCACGTAAATTCCTTGGTTGACAGTCCCGGAAGCTATGAAAATGCTGCTTTTCAAGCCACAGGTACAGATGGCTTGTCAAACCAGATACTCCTTCGCGAACTTTGACAGTTTCATGTGCTTGAAAATATCTGCTACCTTTCCCCTTCCTTTTGCCGTATAAAACTCCTGTCCCGAAAGCTGCTTGTTGTCGGCTTTGACGTAGGTTTCGTCGTTCATTGCCACGCAGTCAAACCTCGTCAGCATCGTCGTGTACAGCCTCCGGGATCGCGCTGTGGCCGTCGTGTTTTGTTTATCATCGCGATTTGGAGTCACTACCTTCCTGTAAGTCGATAGTCCGGCTCGATTTTTGGCTCGATGCACGGTTGTAGACGATACACCCAGCTTATTTGCGGCATCTCGGAGAGAGAGGTTAGGGTTTCGCTTGAAACTACCGGCAACTCTCTTTGTCGTCTCAGCGGCTTCTGGTTTTCGATTTCCCCCCGATCCAGACTTCCTGGCTGTCGACAAACGTTCGCCAAACACTTTAACTACATTTGTAACGGTTGATTTGGCAACTTTTAGCGATTTTGCCAGCTTTGCGTGCAAGTAGTTCGGATTTTCGCGATGCGCGAGCAAAATTTTGATACGCTGCTCTTCTTCCTTGGACGGCATTTTGACAACTGAAGAGTGAATTCTAAAATCAAAATAGGAGCAACATTTTACACACACACACCTTCAAAATGAGGGGTGTTCAGGTTTTTTTAAATGCAAAATTGAAAGAAATACATGAAGATGATATTGACCAACTCTTGACCGTATCACCCTTTAATTTTCTTAAAGCCTAAACTAAGACAAATATTTCACTCGAAGACTGCAACACGATTGGAATTGAAACAAAAAAGTTACTACGGTTCAAAGATTGTATTTTGGCTGTAAATTGTCGTCTGACACGCAATGAGAAGTTTTTACGCATTGCTTTTTATACGAGAATTTTCGGCTTAAATACAATCTTAATAAAAACAAGCAAATAAAAACTCTGATTAGAGTTGTTAAATGCAAAACTCAATTGGTAATTTATTCATTAATCTTATCAATGATAAGTCATCATCAACTTAAAATCTCTGTATTAGAAAAAACTCAAAGGCAGAAAAATAGTTTCTAACTTCAGCTTTCTTGGACACAAAGTGAAATTTTTCTTGAATATTCCGTTTCTGATTTACAGTGTATTTTTTTAATTTTACAGCATTTTTTTCGGATTTTTTTTCTTAAACTTGGCATAACGGAAAACTTAAGGGGGGAGTAGGGTCTAACGGGTAAAAAACACCATTTTTACGGTTTTTTTTAGAGCTATCGTTCAAACAAATGTATTCAAATTTTTTGCATTATACAAAGCATTGTTAAAAGAACAGTTAGTAATTTTTTCGTAGAAAAATATTGAAAAATGAGCCAGTGACGGAGCATTTTCGAGGATGCCTTTTAGAAAACAGGATTTGCGGTGGACACTGTATCTCCGCACAGAATCATCTGAAGTCAAAAAATCAGAGCAAAATATTTTTAAAAGATGTTTTTCTGGACCCCAACGATTTTGTTTAACTTAAAAAATTTTTTATGAAATTTTTGTGGCTTTTTGAAGTAAAAACTACGATTTTTCACGAAAAAATCCACCATTTTTTATCTGTAAAATCTCCCCAAAGTAAAAAAAAAACAAAAAAAGAAAATCGTTGGGGTTTGGTATTTTATATGTAGAAAATATATTCCAAATTTGAAAAGAATCAGTGAAGTAGTTTTCAAATGACGATGTTCACGGACTTTAAAAATGTGCTTTCGAGAAAAACGCGTTTGAAGTTTCTGCTCTCTCTCTCTTGCAGTATTAGATAAGAGGAGATAAAGGCCTATAACTTCTACAGTTTTGCTTCAATTGACTTGAAAATTTGACACAACATTCTTGAAATGTTTTACAATAAGAAAAAAAATCGATTTTTTGAAAGTGTTAAACCCTACTCCCCCCTTAAGAGTTTTTGGTGAATACTGTCTGATAATTTTTGTAAAAATAAACTATAAATTTTGTAAAAACCGGTTGAGAAACAAGAGAGATATATTGGTTTTTAGTCAGAAGTGTCAAATTGACACTCCAGGGACTGTAATGAGTAAAAATTTCAGGAACGAATGAGGGTTAATCAAAGCTCGCATATTTTTCGATAACTATCCTTTTGACTCAAAATATTTAATTTCTTTGCCGATGATTTTGCTTCTGTCAACATTTTGTGAAACGGAAGTTCTAAATTATGAGTGATTTCAAAGAGAATATTCAGATTCATTTCATAGCGTTTCTTTATTGAAATTGTTTGGTTTTATAGATTCTTTCTCGTTTTTCACTTTTAAAATACGTATTAGAGCGAAAAAACATTGTTAAACCAATTCAATGTATTAACCAGATTCTAGAAAAAAAATCGTTTAGTCTAAGCCATATATCAAGGTAGAAGTATCATTTTCGTTGCTCAATATGATCCTTTTTTCTTATTTAGATCGATTAAGTATTTTAGCAGTTTTTATTGGCTTCGGGAATTCTCGAGATTTTCTAGCGTTTCCCGGGATTCAGGAATTTCTGTATTTTTTCCCCGGAATCCCGGTCGACTCAGGGTATAAGAGATTCGAAAATGACCCCAAATCAACTCAGTCTTGTGAATCTGTGGACAGTTTTCTGTTCTACGAAATGTGCATCGATATTAAGAGCCCTTTATTATTGACCGAATCAGAGATTTATTTGATGTTGCTCAATTTTCCTGCGGCGATGCTGAACACTGAAATAAGGCACATTTTCTAACAATCGAATTATTAGAAATGTTTAGGTGTTTTAAAAATATGCATAGAAGACATTTTCAATTTTGTCAAACTGAAAAGCAACACTTGCAAAATGAAAACCATTCCCCAGAATAAGGAAAAAAAAACTAAAGCAATTCAAATTGCATTTCTTCTTTAAAAATGTAGATGTTTGTTTATTATTATCACTTTATTGCATTTTCGAAGGTATTCTCAATCTCTTTTTCATGATTAATTTTGTTCTAAAAGATGTTCAAAATAAAACAAAACTGTGCATTTAAGTGCCTTGTTGGAAGCATTGTGGAAACATTAGCTCAGAGTTCAGCCTTACTCCAATCCAACCAACTTGTTTAGGCTAGATCAAGTGAAATTCAAGTGGGCAAAAACATCTTCATCAACCCCAGAGCCCCCAACAGCCGAATAGACTAGACCTGGTATCTGCAAGAAAACCTCCACATTCCCCCCATTCATTCCTCACTTTTGCATTTCGCGAAATCGGCAAACGGCTCGAGGCAAAACATTTGGCCATAACATAGAAAAAATAAAAGGCAGCAGCCTCCGATTCGGCTCCAAAACGGCATTCTCTGAAGATGAGCGATCATTATCTTCTTGCTTTCGGTCTCTCCGTTGAGTGGTGACCCTTGCTAGTCCTAGCTTTAGAATAGTTGGAGCTTGCGGTTCCTTATCCAGCATCCATCTCCCTTTTTGCCATATACCTTACTCTAGACACAACCTTCTTTGCATCCCTTCTGTCCGATCACCGTCAGCATCTATGCCCATTGCCGATTTGTTGAAATCATCAAGAAATGTAAGCTGAGGTGGGAAGGAACCCAGAAAAGGAGTCGAGGGTCTTTCGGGGAGGAAAGAAGTGGTACTAAACTTGTGATGAATGTTCCAAAAGATAACCCCTGCAGGGCTCCAAAGTTTTGCTTCTTCTCTAAGCTGCTGCTCTCATCTCTTACTCGTAAGAGTTAGCCCCAAACAGGCAGCCACTTCATACCAACCTATACTCGAATAGACAAGATACGGACGGACGCCAAATAACACATAAAACCTTGCAGTTTACGAAGTTAAACTTGACTTCCCTCCCCTCGGAGCAGAACTGGGGCTGCCTGCCCTCTGGTGGTGAAGGAGAGAAGTTTTGGGAGGGGGGTTTTGGCGAAGGTTTTGCTGATTTTTTTTGCTGCCTTCCAAAGACGTTTTTTTTAACAAACTTCGTTCCCTTTCCATTTATACCTTTCGAGAGATATTCACATTCCTACTTTTGCCGATTCTTTTTATGGAGGGCCCTCAAAGTTCGACGATGGACTGGGGTAAAAAGGGAGCAGGGAGGAGAGCTAGTTTTTGCATGGTTTTTAGGTTTATGGCTGTTTTGTGGCCCCTTCTAAATTCGCGCCTAGACACTCAATTATGTCGCTTTTGGGCCCCTCGATTGTCTTCATTAGGGCTCTCAAAAACTATGCAACCTGTTAGTCGGATGAGTTTTATTTGGGGGTCGAACCCATCCTAGAAATATTGTGTCTGTTTTGAAGATCTTTTAATTTTCAGCAAAAATGCTGAATTTACATACTTTTGCATGTGGAAGTAACCTTCGATTGGCAGTCATCGTAATGTTCTGCTGCATTCGTCTAGGAAGTTGAAATCCTTCTCGTTGGAGTAAAAATCAAAATCAAAATTGCATAACTTCCAAATCGGTGCAGCAGTGAGACTCATCGAATGTGTCAGACAGGCAGGACCAAAAAGCGATAAAAGCTGAGCCAATGTTTTTTCCCCACTCCCTTGTTGTTATAAATGTCACTCGAATCGAACTCGATCCGGATCGAAGCTGACCTTTGCCGATTTCCATCGTCAAAGAGAGTCATCTTCACCATCATCAATCGGCCCCCGGTTCGTTGTAATTGGGTTAGAGAAGATTTGAAATTCAAATTTTTGTGCAAAAGTTAACAGCTCAGTCAGCAGCACTCATCTTGGAGGCGTCCGAACGTTGGCGCTGCATACAGACTCACGCAGATGTAGAGAATTTCCATTTTGTGATGTTGCTGCTGCTGCTGCGTTTTGGGACAGCTTCCTTTGCCCTACTTACTAAGGAGTCGATGATGAGCTCATTGTTTGCTTTATTAGGAAAAACAGAAGGGTTTTCAACTACTTCAAAGAGTTTGGGGGTTCACTGTAAATGTTATTAAATGAATGAGCAGGATTTAAAATTAGAGTCTGAATAACTAAGGATAGCGAGTAGTGTACATAAGGGTGGCAGCCAAATGAGTCATGTCCAATTATGCAATCCGACCAAATACACTTTGTAGATTGCCCCAAAAAACTTCACTGTGCAAAATTTCAGCTCAACCGGATTTAGGGGCGTCTTAATACGCTTAAAATTCCGGTTTTTTGTCTATCCATAATCACCCAATGGGGGACCAAAGGAAGTTGGGAAAATCGAAATTAAAACTTAAAATGCCAAGTGACTTAGAAATGCGTCAAACGTCGAGATCTGGCGTTGTCCAAAAAAATTTTGGCCAAAAATCGACTTAGTCGATATTTTGGAAAACGGCCGGTTTTCCGCAAAAAAACGTAGTCCAAAAAAGTCGATTTTTGCAGAAAACAAATTGTGTTGTAAAATTTTTATTTATGCCTCCAAAACAAAATTTTCAAGCAAGTTTTCCAAAAAAATCTTGAAAGCTTTTTTGGAACCCTAAAATACGATTGAAATCTGTCGATGTGTATGATAACATTTTTTTTTTCAATTGAATGGTATTTATGATGAAATAGTAACGTTCACAGGAACAATCACTTTTTCATTAACCGTTAATGTATCGTATTGACACTGTTTGAGATATTATGGCTTAAATAATTTTAATTTGCCGCTAGATGTAGTAAGGCTGAACATATTTTTTCATACATAATAAATACACACATAACTCTCCTTTCACCTGCTTTGTTTATTCAGAACAACCTTCAGCTACACGCAATTTTTTGATAAAGGCCATTTTTTTTAAAATTATTTTTAGTTGAAGTAAGATAGTCTTAAAACTGGTTTTAGCTCGTTGAACATATATACATTCTTTGCACTTTCGCTGGTCGAAATTCATTCTAGGTGTAATTTCTTATTGTTGAATCTTACAGTTTCCTCCAGCACAGCAGCAAACTTCTGCTGCCACGAGCAGAACCGAAACATTGTTTGTTTTGGTTCCTCTTGCTATGTTCAATTCGCAATCGAGAACAATAGATCAATGATTGCTGATGACAGGTGATGATGATAAACGCGGTACAAATGTTTGAATCATCACACGGTTAGACGAGAATACTCAAATTGGGTTTGTAGTAACACAACAGTGTTGCCAGATATTCTGGGTTAGAGTATCAAAGTACTTATTGAGAAATGAGTACTTTCCCGGTTAGGGAATATGATAAGTGGAGAGTGCGACAATAGCAATCGCTAATGAATTATGTAGTTTTGCAATGACTAGACTGACGAAACATATTCCACCACAGAAAACTGCGTTTTCAACACTAATTGTCAGAAATTCTCTTTACATTTTGCTGATTGATTTTTGTTCCAATAATTCCTAGACAATTTTCCGTTTGTTTGTATAAAGAACTTTCTTTTTTTTCTTTGAACTTCCGGCAGCAGAGTTTCTTCACTTTCACTTGAATAGTTTCGGATCATTTTCTCTTTTCTTATATTTCTTATATTTGGACTTCCATTCTCTGCTCTTTCGTTGGCCGAGTTTTTTCAAAGCTTTTCCGTTTGGATAGCAGGATCTATTTAAAGTTTTCATTTTCTCTGATCTTGCGGCAGCAGAGTTTATCGTTTTTCACTTGAGTAGTTCTTGAACGCTATTCAAATAAACATACTAACTGATCTTTTTTCTGGGATTTTCTTCTTTCGGGATAATTCATCTTGAATCAGGGATGATAACTGTCCGAATGTCATTTGACATTTTTCTGAAGCCTAAAGCGACATTCATCAGTACGAAAATGACCGTCGCAGTCATGTCCTTTTTGGATTTCGAATGTCACAACTTGCATCGAGATAGTGCTTCGATGACATTCATATTGGCAAATGTTATGGCGACATTCAACATTTTGAATGTCACAGAATATAATCGATGTCCCCGAACCACTTTTCCAATCAATTCCCATCATGTTCAGATCAAGGGCATTCTATTCATGTGTCGCAAGTTAAAGTCTAATCATTTTGATTTTTCGGATTCCGGAACCATTAAGATTGGCCGTGGCCAATGAACTTCATGACTGTCAAAGTCATAACATTTTTTTGAATTTTTCCATGACAGTCACTCAATTTAAAATTCAAAAATGTCATTCCGACAGTCAGAGGACCAACAGAATCTTCGACTGTCACAAATAAAAAATGTTATCGAGATGAATAATTCGATGACATTTTTCTGAGCGACTGTCATTGCTAAACTGAATAACATTTTCTCTAGTCGTTTATCATTTTTATTGGATGACCGTCAATGTCATTAAAATCTTTTCGAATATCATTGGAAAATGTTATGCGGCTGTCACGATCCCGACTGTCTTTTGGATGACATTTAATAATTAACTCTCTGATATTTCGTCGGCAAATTTTCTTAAATTTTTGCTTTGAAAAGAAAGAAACGTACATTTAAAAAAAAAGTTTTCTTTTTTCAGACTGTTCGTTGGCGTTTCACAGTTTAACTGTCTGTATCTCCATGGAATATGAATTTAATTCTGTTGTATTTCGATAAGCTGATAAATTCTTCCGCAATGTTTGCACAATACTCGAGCTTTCATAACGTCGTTTGAAACAAAATGTAAACAAAGAGTATTATTACGAAAAAATACAAAAACTGACATAAAATAGTCGCAGCTTCTTTCCATTTAGAATATTTATAGCCTGGACAACATATGTTGTGTGAAAATTTCAAATTTCAAAGTTGTTTTGAAAACTTTTGCAACAGTTTTCTGTAAAGATCTTCAGAAGATGTTTCATACCACGTAATGAAAACTCACTCGAGAATTATTTTTTGAAGATTTGTGAAATGTTAAAAATATTGTCTTCTCTGGGACACCATATGAAAAAATAGTTAATTTATAGGGGTCCCCCGTGAAAAATTTATTGCCGAATATAACTTTCATTTTATTTTTATTTAATAAAGTTTATTTCTCTCGAGGAAATATTGTCATATAGGTATTTATATATTTCGAAGCTAGTAAGGAAGCAGAAACAATTAAAACTTGCTAAACAGAGCCTGCCGTTCGTGAATTTCAGAATGTCCTGTCAACATTGCCGAAATCACAGAAAAATAAGCAAATTCCCGGTAATTTGAGCACATTTTTATCATAGCGTCATAGATGTCACAGATCACAGAATGCAGAACTCATAAATGATTTCGTAGATAAAAAACTTGTATTCTTCGCAATAATTCGTGAAAATTTAGTGAGATTTTGTTATTTTCTTTGACTTTTTCATATAACATGGCATGTTCAACATTACTTTTCAATGAAATTTGTCACTATTTTTTGGATAAAACACAGAGTTTTTTTTTCGGCACCCTTGTATCCTGTTAATGTCCACTGGGGTGTCCCTTAGCTAAATGGAAGCATTTGAAAGCTAAAATTTCACTGCTCCCACCTTCTATATTGATCCTTTTTTTTTCAAGATAACAAACTGTGCAAATTTTCACTGTGATTGGAAAACTCTGAGGCGACCTTCAAACGCTTTGAGTTAAGAAAATTAAAAAAAAAACGGAAAAAAATCATTTGAAAGTCATAATAAATTCTGGCAACACTTTTAAAATCTTAAATTTTATTTGTATTGATGATTTTTATCTAGGAATAATTTTCCAAAGCAAAACAGGTAAATTTGGACTATGCGACTATACAATGGCCCTTATTCTGCGCCGCGCGTGACGTGATGATAGTCGAGTCACCCAAGTCACTCTATTCCAGTAGTCGGTTTAGGTGAGGAACGTCACTTAGGATGAACTTTGTGAGTTCTTGCCCTATTCTCGTAGTCACCGTGGGTGAGAATCTTCGCATTCGGGTGATGATTTTAGGTGACAATTATCGGTATCTTTTCAGGTGGTGACAATATACAAATGTAATGAAAAATTAGGAAAATTATTGTATAGCAGAGATGTTACAGTTGTTGAAATTCAATCAAAAGTTTGTAGTGATCGGTAGATCATGTTTCGACGTAAAAGCAAAACCTTAAAGGGAACTCGACCAACAATAGTCGTCGGTAAGAGAGCTGTGCTCATGTTGTACAAAGCTTGAGATGATTGTAAAATAAATGGGTCGTTCACTTTTGGATCGATTACCAACTTAACCGAGTGTGTTTATTGAACCTTGAACTCTGAAATCTCCTCTTTGAAAATGTGTTTAAGACTTTATTATAATTCGTGTCGGTGGTCATATCAAAGTTGAAACTCCGAGGCATATCCATAATGTTTCATCTTGTTTTAGTTGACGTAACTTTTTCTCCGTTTTAATACGCATCTCAAAATTCTTTGAATTTGGTCAAATAAAGTTCTTCAAACTGAAACTAGACACAGAAATTAAACAAGGCCAAATATATACACGTCGGTTCAATGGTATAACTTATTTTTTAGGGCGACTCATAAATTGAGTATCGCATATGACTTATGTAAAGAGACGGCATATTTCATTATAGCATTTTTATTTGTGAATAAAACTATAGATTCGTTTACTAATGCCCCTATCTTAAAAAAATATTTCTAGCCAACAAACGAGAGAAAAAACATGAGTGATGATCATTTGCCAGAAAAGACTGCGTCCAAGCTTTAGACCATGGGTGGCCAACATTTTCAACAGGTGGGCCAAATTTCAGAAATGAGATTGACCGGCGGGCCAAAAAAACAAATTGTTCCAGAGTATTCAAAAAAAAAATATATCAGATTTTTGATAACGCTCTAAAGCATTTGCCTAGTTCACATCGGGTACCTATAGAGTTATCTTATTTAATAAATCATTTTTGTTACTTGCATATTCTTACAACTTTTGCTCCATTTTGAAAAATAGTAGAAATATTGCGCAGTACGAAATGAATTACCCCTCGAAACTTATGTATGCACTTAAATTTTGTCAATAGATGCAAAACCTCCTAGGTTTTTCCATCCCAGAAATGTTAAATCGCGTAACTACAATGGAGATTTAGTCAATTGTATGGTCTCCAATGCCGGAACAAATTTCAAATCCTTCTTTTGTCACTCGGAGTTGGAACATCGCGAGGGGGGGGGGGACAATAAAAAATAATGTGAAAAACAAATAAATTGGAATAAATTTCACGAAAGCTTGTATGCAACAAGGTTGCAAAAAATATCATTGCACAAAACCTAAAAAACAAGTAATTTTTATCGAAAAATTCAATAAAATCAAGAATACAAAAGGTAAAATAACTTCCATCTTCCAAAATTTGTTTTTTTTTGTTTTGTAGCTTTTTGGATTCTTGAATTTTTTTTCGAAATTTACATTAAATACTTCAAACTTTATTTATTTCCCCCTTCGGGTTTTTGGAAATTTCGAAGGGGGGGGGGGGGGGGGTGACAAAAGAAGAAATTGATATTTGTTTCAGCCTAATATAGAAAAATTATCGCCCATTTTCCGAATTTTTCATGTTCACCGTTCTCCTTAGAAAAATTTGAAAAACAAATTAAAAAAACGCCGAATGGAATTTTTGAAAAAAGTAAAGTTTACAAGCTTTTGAAATTTAAAAGATGTTTTTTTTAAATAATATTGATTTTTCAAAGTACGGACATCAACTCAATCCAACTTTTTTCAAATTTTACAGTAACTCAATTTGACAAGTCCATTGGGAAAACCTTCTAGTAACAGGATGAATACGAATTTGAATATTTTATAATCATTGCATCTTTTTTAAGTGAAAAAGTCGTTCTACTGAGCGATTCATCAGTACCAAACCGGTTCTAGTTGAACCTATTAACCAAATGTAACTTCAGTCAAGTTTTTCATCATTGTTGTACATAAATACATAGCACATTGCTAATTGAAACATATTTTGATTTGGTTTTATTTTCTTAAAAACATATACCCTTTTCTGTTAAAGCTTAGCAAAAATATCAAATTGGAAAAATTTATCATAAATTACATAAATTATTAAAATTTGAAGGATGATTTAAGTTCGCTAGCCATAAACTAAGTTGATGAAATTCAATTTGATACGATCTAACTATCTTCCTGAGGTTGTTCAAACTCCTTAAAAATAAAACTAGAGTCCGCTTGAATGCTCTTCACACCAAAATCCAATCAGAAAACATTGAAAAATGAGTGATGGAATTTACAGATAATGTATAAAATACCGTATAATTTTAATAATTTAAAAATTGTAATAGTATTTTTTTAATTCAGCGATGGATTTTTTTTAGTAAAATTATATGAGACTCTCAGAGCCAAAAGGGTATAAGCACAAGTATAAGTGCAAATTATCAATTTTGAGTAAATAATGCCAAACGATGCTCTATGATTTAAATTACATTCTGTTAATTTTTCAGATTTTTTAATAATATTCGCATAATTTTACGTGTGAAAGAAAATAGCGAATGTCCGTAAAATTTATGGAATATGCCAAACACAACAATTTTAAAGCGTGTTTTCTCGAAATAAGTTTTTATACACTTTTACCCCTTTAACTTACATCAATTCAATGAGATTTTCAGATCTTTGATTAGAATTTAGTTGGTGTAGATTCAGATATATTTATCAAAATGACAAATCCGGACCAAGAAAAACGTTAAATTCTTAGAACATTGTTTTTCAAATAGAGCTTCGCGGGCCACAAAAAAGTTGGTCGCGGGCCACATGTGGCCCGCGGGCCATGGTTTGGCCACCCATGCTTTAGACCAAATAAAAACTGAATGATCATCTTAAACTTCAAATATGGAATTAAAAATTCAACAAGAAAACTAAAGAAGAAATCTTATCCAAAAAATGGTTCTGAGGTTTGCATTTTAACCTGAAACCGTATTCTAAAAACTCAAATCTAAAACCTCAATCAAAAAATGTAATGTGATATCTGATTCGGAATTGAAATTTATAATCTTAACATTAGATCTTTTGAGGGGTGATATAATCAGGACGACTTATTCGGTATGTGAACATCCTGCCAGGTAGACTGCTGGAAATCTACAAATGAAGGTTCAAAGTTAGATATGATGGAATGAGAAATTTTTGGATGATAAACTTAGATTTATGCTAAAATATACGGTGATAAAACATAAAAAACTTACTGATCGATATACGTTCGTGGTTCGGGTCCCTTGCCATGTTGTTCATTCATCAGAATCCGGTTCCAGCATATTATCCAAACTGAGTCGTAAAAACGCAATCTTTCGACGGTTTGGTTTTTCCGCTATTTAAAATGTTAGCTTGGAGCTTTAGGCCAAACTGCTTTACATTTTCCTGGAACATAGGCTTTTCAAGGAATGGCTCTCCCAGAATGCACATTCTGGAAGTTGATGTCACTGTGGGAAGTGAATTTTGAACTAAGTTTAATTTTTCATCAATGTAAAATTGATTGTGTATACTAAAACACCAGGCTAAGAAAATCAAAATTCAATCTCAAGCTCAAATTAATGCCTTGCATGATGTCAAAATGTAAGATATGAGTATTTAAACATAAGTAAAATATTTAAAATTCTTTTTGGACAACAAAAGAAGACCCATTTAAAAAAAAAGAATAAGTTGGATGAAATTTAATAAATTTTGCCCTGCAGTTATGTTGAAAATAAGACAATAAAAATCCTAAATTCAAAATAGAAATTATGTGTACAACAAAAATTATATCATAACAATACATTCATCTGTAGGAAGTGAAAAATTTATGACATATCCTAAGTTTTAATAAATTATTTCAATAGAATAGAAATATGGAGTTAGAATTACCTAAAATTTATGTAGTCGATATTTTCATCTTCTACAACATGCCTCTTACGATTGTTTATTCCGTTTACCCGAAAATATTTTCCCAGAATGATTTTTCCCCAAATGACGCCCCAAACGCCCGAAATCAAACCCCACAATGAACCAATCCCCAGTAAAAAAATCCCCAGTAAAAAAATCTCCAGTAAAAAAATCCCCAGTAAAAAAAATCCCCAGAATGCACCATTAACCAGAATTTTTTTGCTCCATAATGGAACATTTCCCAGAATGGAACAAATCTCAGATGTTTCCTCTGATTTTTTTTTTATTTTTCTACTTATAATCTAACTTATTTTCTATAATTTCAAATGATTCGAAATTTTTCAAAATGATTTTTTTAAATGAAACACTTGTTTGGAAGTTTTCAACTAAATTTATTTTACAATCAATATTGTATTTCTTAAGGTTTGGGTACTTTTAATGAATTTATTCTAACCAGTGTGTCTTTTCGAAATCGTTTTAGTAGCCTCAGGCTGCACGATTGGATTTGGCGGACTGGGCTAGTGAAAGATTTTAACATAAAATTTTTAAAAGACAGCTAAAGCATTTTTGCGGTAGCTTAAAGTGTAAAAATGTGATAAGGATCACGTTGATTATCAACAAAAAGAGCTTAGATGAAAACTACTTTTTAGATTGATAGTAAACTTTGATTCTCACTTCAAATACAGATCAACCTTAATGTTGAAGTGATTGAAAAATATACACGCAAATTGGAGGTAATTTGATTTTAGATGCGTTGTTTAAAAACTACATTTTCCATTGAAGATTGATGAGAAATTAAGTAGCTATTTAATCACGAAAATCTTCCGGAAATATATTTCCGTAGTTAGCTTAAGAGTTGCAATTTTACATCCAAAGAGCCGCAGGTTGCCGACCACTGCTCTAGAACATCCAAACAAAATCAGGTAACCTAACATTTCAGGAAGGATATCTGCAACTTTTTGGCACTGGAAATGGCCACTGTATTCTATCTACGTTTTTTTACTTTTAGGAATGAAGTCCAGCTTATTTTGTCGTTTTCTGGAAGAATAACAAATGACGTTCAATTATAGAGCTTACGTCTGTAATCCCTCTTAAATTTAATACTTATAACATATTTGCGGTATGAGTACAATAACTATTTAACCATAAATCAGACTCTACTCCAATAATGATCTTTCCTAGAGGTGGAATTATCGGTATAAGATTCTATGCCGGACCGACATTAACAAGCTTTCTTATAACTGGCATTGTCCTCCCAGCGTAACTGCATTGCATATGTCTGAAAGAAACCGAATAAAAAATATCACATATCCTATCACAAGACAAAGCAGGATGGAAACAATCAGCCAGCAAGGATATTGCCGAATGATGTAGCGAGTGCTGTGTGTGTAAGTAAACCGGCCTTAAGAAAAAACATTCTTTGTTTCCAACCGACGGCAAAAAAAACCAGCAGCCAAGATGAGCGGCCAAACTTTCATTTGCTAACCAGCTCAGATGGTGCACTGGGTGAGGTATCAGACTGGCCAGCCGAGATGAAAAAGTTACAGTGAGTTCGATTCCCACTATATTTTTTTGGGACAAATTATCCAATAGGATGAAAATCCCATAAAATGTTCTTCTTGTTCCGCTTGAATAGAGTGGTCATGCTTCATTCTGCTTGGGAGCTCGAGTCTTTATACCAGTAGTGCTTTTCCTTTCATATCATCTTTGGCACAGTACAATTTTCAGTGCATTTTCGGCACAGAGGTTTACAACCTCTTCTATGGGTGTATAAGAAGCATATAAACAAAATTGATCAAGGGTGACAAAAGTCCAATGAGTTGTTATTTACAGAGCCATGTTTACTCCTCCGTATAAAAGTGCCACCGCATAAAATCGCCAATTTTGGTTTTTATTCAGAATCAGTTTTTCATTCATTCATGAATCGATCGATCCCGAAGAATGAATAATCCCGGAATCAAACCAAACACTCGGCCTTGTGATGGTTCCGCCGCAAAGAAGAATCGATGAAGCAGTGAAGAAAGCAAAAAAAAATCGCTTGAACAAACAACACCAGCCAACAAAGTGTGGAAAAGCGAGAAAATTGTGGAAAAATGGAAGCCGCAATAGCGCGAATTCCATTCGAAACACTTTGGCCATATTCATCGACGAATGCAAGCAGCAAACAGCAAGCAACAGCAGCAAGTCGGTTACGGATTAAATTAAAGGGGAATATAAATTCACGATGAAATTGTTACAAATTGCTCTCTTCGGGGGCTTTTAGTTTTGTGGGTGCCTCCCATCTTTCTTGGCGCGTTTTCCTCTGCTCTCCACACGACTTCCGATCGCGCTTCCGATGTTTTAATTGGCTTATCATAAGAATCGATTTTAATTTTTTGAAAATTGTATCACAAATTTTACTTAAAATACGGTTTTTATACAAAATTATATTTTTACGAAAATTAAACATTTTGTTAAGAAAAATCGAATTAAATTGTTTCTTTTCTATAAAACCAACGAAAGATTCACTTGCCCCGGTGCACAAGTCGATCCAACTCGCTCATCCCCTATAATTACCCTTTCAATTCCCATTCCGGATCGATTTGTTCTTCCCGCCCAGATGCTATCGAGCAAACAATTTTCGCCACCTTCAATTCATTCTCCGATTCCTGATTTCCGATTCAACACTTATACTTTCCATTGAAGCCTTTTTTTTACTTTGCTGTTGCTCTTATTCTTCTCCTTTCTTTGAGAGTCTCTTCCACACCTATTTTGCACCCAAGAGGAGCAGCCCATTTGTTGCATTATATTGTACGCGAAATGATTCAGCAGTTCGTAGTTTTTTTTCCTTCTGAATCCTTCCTCTCCCGTACAACATTTAGTTCGGAGATTCATTCATTCGATCTCGGTGATGAATTTCGGTTTTTGCTTTTCCGCGCTTAACCTATCCCAAAGTCCGAAGCTCTAAGACTAGACCGCGTGTTGCAGATCGGAGAGTCATTAGCGGGTGTATTATTGATGGTTCTGATTTATTTTAGCCATACAATCGTTACTTAGCGGATTAAAGATAGCCATTTCTCAATTAAACTGTCCGATTTGGAAAGAATGGAAAATCGTAAAGGGGGTAAGCCCGTTGATTTCCGAAATGAGTAATGGATTGCAGCTCATAAATCACAAATCAGGTGGGATAGAAAAACTTAAACAGAGATTAAAAATAAGAATTTTCGAACACAGTTCTGAATTTTAGATAAGATAAATAGAAAAATAGAGCCAAATTCTAATTTTGAAACGATTTTTTTTTAGCGATCGATTACTCTCTTTAAAGCAATATGGCGTATTGAACTTTATTCAGATTTTTTGTCTTTTTTTGTCTTTATTGTCTTTTTTTTGTCTTTTTTGTCTTTTTTGTCTTTTTTGTCTTTTTTGTCTTTTTTGTCTTTTTTGTCTTTTTTGTCTTTTTTGTCTTTTTTGTCTTTTTTGTCTTTTTTGTCTTTTTTGTCTTTTTTGTCTTTTTTGTCTTTTTTGTCTTTTTTGTCTTTTTTGTCTTTTTTGTCTTTTTTGTCTTTTTTGTCTTTTTTGTCTTTTTTGTCTTTTTTGTCTTTTTTGTCTTTTTTGTCTTTTTTGTCTTTTTTGTCTTTTTTGTCTTTTTTGTCTTTTTTGTCTTTTTTGTCTTTTTTGTCTTTTTTGTCTTTTTTGTCTTTTTTGTCTTTTTTGTCTTTTTTGTCTTTTTTGTCTTTTTTGTCTTTTTTGTCTTTTTTGTCTTTTTTGTCTTTTTTGTCTTTTTTGTCTTTTTTGTCTTTTTTGTCTTTTTTGTCTTTTTTGTCTTTTTTGTCTTTTTTGTCTTTTTTGTCTTTTTTGTCTTTTTTGTCTTTTTTGTCTTTTTTGTCTTTTTTGTCTTTTTTGTCTTTTTTGTCTTTTTTGTCTTTTTTGTCTTTTTTGTCTTTTTTGTCTTTTTTGTCTTTTTTGTCTTTTTTGTCTTTTTTGTCTTTTTTGTCTTTTTTGTCTTTTTTGTCTTTTTTGTCTTTTTTGTCTTTTTTGTCTTTTTTGTCTTTTTTGTCTTTTTTGTCTTTTTTGTCTTTTTTGTCTTTTTTGTCTTTTTTGTCTTTTTTGTCTTTTTTGTCTTTTTTGTCTTTTTTGTCTTTTTTGTCTTTTTTGTCTTTTTTGTCTTTTTTGTCTTTTTTGTCTTTTTTGTCTTTTTTGTCTTTTTTGTCTTTTTTGTCTTTTTTGTCTTTTTTGTCTTTTTTGTCTTTTTTGTCTTTTTTGTCTTTTTTGTCTTTTTTGTCTTTTTTGTCTTTTTTGTCTTTTTTGTCTTTTTTGTCTTTTTTGTCTTTTTTGTCTTTTTTGTCTTTTTTGTCTTTTTTGTCTTTTTTGTCTTTTTTGTCTTTTTTGTCTTTTTTGTCTTTTTTGTCTTTTTTGTCTTTTTTGTCTTTTTTGTCTTTTTTGTCTTTTTTGTCTTTTTTGTCTTTTTTGTCTTTTTTGTCTTTTTTGTCTTTTTTGTCTTTTTTGTCTTTTTTGTCTTTTTTGTCTTTTTTGTCTTTTTTGTCTTTTTTGTCTTTTTTGTCTTTTTTGTCTTTTTTGTCTTTTTTGTCTTTTTTGTCTTTTTTGTCTTTTTTGTCTTTTTTGTCTTTTTTGTCTTTTTTGTCTTTTTTGTCTTTTTTGTCTTTTTTGTCTTTTTTGTCTTTTTTGTCTTTTTTGTCTTTTTTGTCTTTTTTGTCTTTTTTGTCTTTTTTGTCTTTTTTGTCTTTTTTGTCTTTTTTGTCTTTTTTGTCTTTTTTGTCTTTTTTGTCTTTTTTGTCTTTTTTGTCTTTTTTGTCTTTTTTGTCTTTTTTGTCTTTTTTGTCTTTTTTGTCTTTTTTGTCTTTTTTGTCTTTTTTGTCTTTTTTGTCTTTTTTGTCTTTTTTGTCTTTTTTGTCTTTTTTGTCTTTTTTGTCTTTTTTGTCTTTTTTGTCTTTTTTGTCTTTTTTGTCTTTTTTGTCTTTTTTGTCTTTTTTGTCTTTTTTGTCTTTTTTGTCTTTTTTGTCTTTTTTGTCTTTTTTGTCTTTTTTGTCTTTTTTGTCTTTTTTGTCTTTTTTGTCTTTTTTGTCTTTTTTGTCTTTTTTGTCTTTTTTGTCTTTTTTGTCTTTTTTGTCTTTTTTGTCTTTTTTGTCTTTTTTGTCTTTTTTGTCTTTTTTGTCTTTTTTGTCTTTTTTGTCTTTTTTGTCTTTTTTGTCTTTTTTGTCTTTTTTGTCTTTTTTGTCTTTTTTGTCTTTTTTGTCTTTTTTGTCTTTTTTGTCTTTTTTGTCTTTTTTGTCTTTTTTGTCTTTTTTGTCTTTTTTGTCTTTTTTGTCTTTTTTGTCTTTTTTGTCTTTTTTGTCTTTTTTGTCTTTTTTGTCTTTTTTGTCTTTTTTGTCTTTTTTGTCTTTTTTGTCTTTTTTGTCTTTTTTGTCTTTTTTGTCTTTTTTGTCTTTTTTGTCTTTTTTGTCTTTTTTGTCTTTTTTGTCTTTTTTGTCTTTTTTGTCTTTTTTGTCTTTTTTGTCTTTTTAATACACTTGCACTTTGGATTCTCATTTTACGTTCAACAAACTCATCGAGCCCACCTCCAGGAAAACTTTTCCATCTTAAAGAAGACGCCGCAAAATCCTTCGCTCGCGGTATCAATTGGCCACTCATGGCAATTATTGCCGATTCATTGCCGCTTTTCGATGATTTACATTCCAATTATCGCGTTTGCCAATGGGCGGAAAGAAGGCAACGCGGCAATCTTCAACTTACTTCTTGCAATATTCTTGGGCAAAACTCCTCCCACTTTTTCCCGAGCAGAGGCCCACGATCATCATCACCCACAAAAAGTGGGAGGGAAACTTTTCCAAGCGCCGCCATCAACAACAGGAAAACGTTTCTACGGTCAAATTTATTCATTGGAAGTGCCTAGCTTTTGCTATAGTTGCCTAGCTGGAAGCGATCGGAAGTTGATAAAGGCTGCTGGCAGCTATTTTAGGGAGGAAGTTGGTAGATAAGAGAAGGAAGTGGGAAAAAAAACTAAAGAGGGATTTTCCTCCACCGAACGAGCAGCGTTGCAAGCGAGCGAAGATTACCCTTACGATTTTAATTGAACACTTGTTGCGCTTCAAAATGTGGAACAGGAACAAAGTTGCTCTTCTGCTGCCGCGGAAAATGGAAAAGGAATTTTCAAGCTTTAATGAAAAAGGTACCTTGAGTTAGTAAGCTAAGTGGCCTGAATTAAATCTTTACTTTCACAAACACATCAATTTATAAACCATTTATTCCATTTCAATATGTTGAGAACACGTACGGCTATATAAAACAAAGAAAATATTAAAAATATTATAACGGAAATTCGGATAGTTTTTGATAGTTCTTTGCCACGTTGAAAATGTATAGCAACTGCAGTAAAAATACGCGTCTTTTCAAGTTAAAATATAACACTGTGCATCGTGTACGGGGTCATTTTCTGGAACGAACTTCTCTCTAGGCTAGTTTAGAAGTACACATGAAAACTAAAAACCCTCTAGGATTTTTTTTCTAAACTCATCAAGAAGGTACTTTTTGCATATTCGAAAGTTTTATACTGAAATTTGATTATTACTGATGTTCTGAAAAACAAATTTAAATGGTTCACATTCCGTTTACTCTTCGGGATTTCTCTTTTCTTTTTTCATCTAAATTGTAGATAAAAGAAACGTAAAAATTGAAAAAAAATAATTTAAAAAAACTTTGATTGCAAACAACTTTTATTCTACGAAAAAGTTTATGGTTGAGGAATAATTTTTACCAGGTTCTTATTCGGATGTAGTTTTAACACATTTGAGTCATCATTTCCTAAATTTTGAAACAAATAAAGACTGTCTCATAGCGAGATTAAATTGTTTCATAAATGACTGAAAAATTTCAATTTTTACAAATAGTAGATTTTGTAAATATTTGTCGTTTTTCAACCTCATACCACGAACAATTTTCAGATTTTTTTCATGAAAATGGGATCAAAAGCATAATATTGACAGAAGAAGTTGATTTATTAAGCAGAACCACCCTAACCGCTTTTATAAAAATTAAAGATAAAACGACAGAACTCATACAGTTCTTATACGGCTACGCGTTTTATCTTTAATTTTTATATAAGCAGTAAGGGTGATTCTGTTTAATAAATCAAATTTCATGCATGAAATTAGGTACATATGTCATTGATTCTACTCAATAGTCAATGTCACAATATTAACGTGAAATACGACAACACCCGAACAATTGTTAAATGAAGTAAAATTTTGTACACATCCATGAATGACGTGAAGGTTTTGGATAGATTTTTAGGCCAAGGATTATTTGTATAACAGGACAAGGAACTCTCATACAAAACTATCTTAAACTGTGACACGATTCGAACAAGACTTTGGTGATTTTCTTCAAAATAGGTTTACAAGCATGATTTGACACAAATGTTAAATTATTAAAAAAAAATACCTCTCTCGATACTGCAACGGGAGGCTTCCATACCAAACTAATCGAAAACACGACAAAAATCAAACCATTTCAATGAGATATTTATGAAAAAGAAACACATACAAGTTTAAACATAATAAGATTATTTACTGCAAAGAATTATTCATTTTAAAAACAAGGGGTTCTCGTACAAAATCAACGCAACATCACGGTGTCTCTGATAGAAAATATTTTTTATCGCATATTAGTATCGCTTATTTTAGCACCATTGGAAAGCTAGGACTTTTCCCTTTTATGTGATCCCAATTTTGAAATAATCAATTGGGGGTAGAACAATTTAATTTTTGAAGATCTTTTCAAGCTTTTTTGATGGTTTATAGTATCCTGACGACTTAGCTATTGATTGTAGAGTATTTAAATATTCAGGATGGTTTCTTCACAGTCAAAAATACGTAAATTGGATCGAGATTTTCTGAAGAAAAGGGCATATATCCCGCGTGAGCTTTCATTACGTCGTCACATAAAACTGCTGCAAAAGTTATCAAAACAACTTTAAATTTTGTGCTTTACATATAGAATATGTTGTCCAGACTCCAGGCTACAAATATTCTAGTAGGATAGAAATTTTGACTAGTTTATGTCAGTTTTTGACATTCCAGGGGAAAGCCAAAAGGCAGAAATCCAAAGACAAATGTTTGTACAGTTCTATATAGGGTACTACCAGATAAAAAACAACATTTTTTGATATCAGCTAAGATATTGGAAAAAAAATATTTTCGTTAATTTGAACCAATGCGGAACTATAAGAAAACAAAATTCAAAATTTGCAAAAAATCTAAATGAGTAACAAAATTTTCAAGAAAAGCAGGAGCCACCTCTTTTCAAAATAAAAACCATTTGCTCTTTTCTACCGAAAATCTTGATCAAGTTTATGTAATACATTTATTTTTCCATGAACATATGAACATTCTACAATCAATAGTTCATTCATAAGGATACTATATCTGGTCTTGGTACAATCAGCAATGAGAATTTTGATAAGTTTTTTCGAATGAAATAATAATCCCTAAGTTTGCGACATTACAACTCTTTTCTTTCAATTTGTATCACTTTGACGTCCACAACAAAGTTGTAGCTACAGATTTTTTCTTCTAGATCATGTTATTGACATATGGAGTTGCAATAACGCTAAAGATTAGACAAGCGTTTCAACAGTGATTAGTATGATTTTACCTTTGAATAATCCATTAAAAAATCCTTTAAAAAAAATTTCTATAGCCCGCGATGGATTATTTCAATATTTTTTTGTCCCAAAGACACCGTGAATATATGATGCAACTCGAATGATTTTCAGATTTCACCATAAAAAGGGGTTCAGAAGCATTATTTGACGAAACAAGTTGATTTATTATGAAGATTGACCCCAAAAGCTTTTGAAATGGGGGCTTCTATGTAAAATTGACAGAGAAACGGACAGACCTTCAAAATTCAAAAAAATCACGTAAGCGGGGAACAACGAAAATCGCGAAAATAGATAAGAAATAGAAATGCATGAAACGTCGAGATCTGCTGTTATCTCGAAAAAAAATGTTTGCCAAAAATCCACTTTTTGGGAAAACCGACCGTTTTTTGAAAGCCCCAGAAAGTCGAGAATTGAAAAAAAAAATTATTCGAGATAACACTAAAAACAGACGATTCATGCATTTTGAAGTTATTTGGCATCAAAATCAAAATTTCGATTTTTTTCCGATATCCTTTGGTTTTCCCCTCTGGTGATTTTTGAGGGTAGAAAACCGAAGCTTTGAGCGCTTTGAGGCACCCCTAAATAAGCCTTGACCCATTTGGCTGCCACCCTAATCACCACGTATAAACGTGGTCAAAATGCTGTAAAGTTTGGAGCCCGAGAGTTGTTGGGTCTAAAATAATTTGTAAAATGTGTATTTTGAAGACCTCCCTTCTTTAAGGAACGGGTTCTCCCATACAAAATCTGCATAAAACTTTTGCACTTCTGATACTGTGGGTCCCATATAAAAAATCATAGAGAAAACGATGAAACTCATCGATTTTCCATGCGATATTCAGGAAATTAGATGCTGAGGAAAGATATTATATGAAAAAATGTTTAGAAATAAAAATGAGTGACTTTTTCCATTTTTAAAACGGGGGTTCCCAAACAAAATGAACATTAAACTCGATACATCTAGAACTATTTTCAAGTGATTTTCAAAGACATTGGTTGACATTCAATTGTACTAAATACAAATAAAAACAGTTTTGGTATTGTTGGAGGACTAATTGTATTGATACTATTTGAGGAAAGGAAGGCTCCCATACATAATCAACGTAAAACATGAGTCAACTCGAACAAATTTTAATTGAATTTAATACAATTGCCAAACAATCACGGTTTTGTACAGCATGATTATTTTACTTCTTCTTTTAACATTAATATGGCCAAAACTTGTAAGCATCCTGGAACATAAAAAAAACTTGCGTCCTTCATTTTTCTTTTCAACGTCGAATCTGTTGCATATTGGATGCATAGCAGATACAACTACGGCCAGGCCAACCATGTGATGAAAACCGCGAAAGATACAGCATCAAAGGGAGGAATAAAGCGTGAAGTTCCCTGCCAAACGCTTCATAGGATTTTTTTAAACATTTTTTATTGAACAGTAGGTTTTTAGAAAGGTAGAATAGAAGAAAAAAAAAATGGAAATATGTTGTTTAATTGATGCCATTTGGGACCATTTTCAGGCTACGTTGTAATTTCCTGTGAACTTCAGCAAATTTTAGAACATTATTGACTACAGCTTCTCCGTGGTGATATTAATATATTTTGTCCACCAAATCCAATTCACAATTGCCTTCAAAAAACTCCTTTTCCAGGTTTTGTCAATTCCAACCAACTTTTTTTCCTAAAATTTCACTGTACCACTACTTCAATAGTTTCTCGTGCACTTTCAACTTTTAACTTTCACATAAACGGTGCCTTTGGAGAACTCTTAACACCTTAATTGTATTCGGTTGTTAAAAATTTGTTGTTTTCTATGAAATTTCTATAAAATTTGCGAAGCTGAAAAAAACGCTTAGTGACACTTTAGCATACGCCTACTACTACCGCACAACATGATTGTTTTACTGAATAACTTACTATATTTTAAATATGGGTAGTCTGCCGCTATTCGCAAGACTGTCCCATATGCAAAAACAACGAACCGAGAAAAACGGCTTTAAAGATTTTTATAAACTTTCGTGGATTTCTCGGTTGAAACTTTACCTTTTCTATTTCTTTCTTCACAGATATTAAGATAATTATTGTAGAATTTTGTCCAATGCTTTTTTGCTTTGGAATTTGTTGATGCAGAGGAGAACATAATGATGGGACGGCCTTGCGAGTATATTTCGCATGCGTATTAAATGTACCCGCAAAGCTGTCCCATATTTGGCTTTTCTTTTGTCAGTTGATCATTTGATTCTCTCTATCTGCGCTGTATTATTCACTTACTGATTGTTTACTGATGAAAATAAGTTTGAAATGATGTTTATGACATATTTAAATAAATATAACGTAAGTTAATCGTAAGAATTGAGTAGGTCTAAAATAAAATGAATAACAAAGTTCCATGAATAAAACAACCTGTACCTTCATCTTTTGGAAAGTTTTTCGGTCGATTATCTTTTTAGAAAGACTATAAATACCTACAAATTAAATTAATGCTGAATCAGAAACAGCAAAGCATCTTGGCTGCAAATATTTTATGAGAAAAATCAATACAATATGACTTACGCGTGTCCTACCAGGTACCCATATTTTGGTTCATGGAATCCATGAAAGTCCAAGCAGCAAGAAACAGCATGAAAAAACCTAAAAAAAATATGGCCTTTTAGCTGACTCATTTCCATATCTACCACGAACAATTCAATAAGCTTTATGCAAAATTTAAAAAAAAAAAAGTTTGATGGAATTTACCCATAAGGCTAAACTTAGCTTGTTAAAATTATGGAAATTGTTATTTTTGACTTTACTGTACTGTTTTATCTAGTCTAACTTTAGTAATTTCAATGAATACTTATTTTGTCGCATACATTGTATGAATATTTGTAAAGTTAACGTTATTTTGCATTGCATTTTTAAGCATTCTGTGAAAATAGACATATGGGACAACTTTGCAGATATATTTCATATGGGACAGACATGACTTGGTATTTTTTTCATATATGTTGAGAACAAAGTTATGAAACTTTTTAGTCTAAATTGAAGAACTAACTGTATTTGAACGATTTTTGAGATAAACTGAAAAATGACGAAAATGCATATGGGACAGTCTTGCGAATAGCGGCAGTAGTGGTCTCTTACAAAATCACATTACAGTTTATACAAATTCAACCATTTTCCAAAAGTTGTAATCAAATTTGAAACACTTACGAATTTTGACATAACGAGATGATATTTTTACTTGTATTATTTATCAAATTTCAAGAATTAGAGAACATTTCTTCTAAATAAAAAGTAGTTATATGAAATAAGAGGAATAGAATAAACTCGAAAGAGCGGGGGGGGAGGGGTAGGGGGGGGGGGGGCACTTAAATTGGAACTGAACTGTAAGCTCTATTGACACATTCCACGCGCTTGTACCACTAGTGATTTTTATACGTTAGCGTATCAAAAATTCTTAAACTTGTCAATAATTTTGATAATTTAAATCACACAAAACCTATGAAAAAGAGAAAAAAAAATTGTTTATTTTCAAATGTTTTATATATATAGTTTCGAAAATCTTTTTTTTTTTTTTGGAAAAAATGTGAACTTTGACAAATTTTACAAAATAATTAGTTAAAATATGAGAATTGATTTTTTTTTTAATTTTTTAAATACTTTTTGAAGCCAACAAATACTGCTTCATTGTGTAGAAAAAAGATTTTTTTTTATATGCAATAGCGTTATTTTAAAAAGTAAAAAAAAACAGTCGCAAATGAGTGAATTCACGTCACAAAAAGGGAACTATTTAATTTTCAGAGAAAACTTTTGCATTGTAAAACAATAAAAATTAAGAACTTCTTTGAGAATGATTAGAGGATTCTGAAACACTAAATTTTACAGAAATCGGTTGGAATCCAACTAAGTTACAACAAATTTGATTTCTTGTAAATTTTTTTGAGGAAAATATGCTCTGAAAAGCTATTTTGACCATCCAAATGATCGGTTTTTACAAATCGAACATAGTTAAGATGATTTTTTAATCTGTTCATGACTTTCAAATAAAAAAAACGAACGTATGATTGAGATTGTGAGAAACAGTAATTTTAACGTATGATTCCTCAACATGTTGCTGTTAAAGTTCGAGTCAAAATAAGGAAAAAAGTAAGGAAAAGATACTGAAAATTAATGATTCTACAAGTCCGAATAATAAAATATCTCATTTAAAAGTGTTCATAAAATTTGAAGGCTCTCTAAAGTATTTTTTGGAATTACTTGAAATTTTGTGACGTGAATTCATTGTGTTCTGTTTTAACTGAGTGAATTCACGTCACAATTTTAAGGAGGCATAACTTTGATCGTTGTTGTTCAATCGAGAAGCCATGAACATCAAAATGTGGGAAATTTTTTCTCAACAATTTATTTGGAGACACCGATATCCTATTTTCACAGATAGAACAGGAAATCGAAGAGGTATGTACTGAAGTAAAAAATGGTCAATTTTAGCATGAATTCACGTCACAAAAGTAATCGATCACAACACAAACAACTTAAACTTTTCAATGACCATATTTTATATACATTTTGAATAAAAGTTCAATTTGCGACCGTTTGCAACTATTTTTTTTTCATTTTCAAGTAAATTTGTTGACTTATAGAATGATAACAATTCCGAAAAGTCCGGAAGAACGATTTCACGTCCCGGTGGAATGTTTCTGTTACGGCTCCAAGTTTTGACATAACAAGATAAATAATTGCATTGAAACGACTTAGCTCGAACATTTTCAGGTACTCATTTCATAAATTTTGCACACATGGAAGTTTTCCACAAAACGACGATTTATTTGTATTGACGGGTACCACCCACTTTCAAAACGGGAGGGGTTTCATCTATAATCATAGTCAAAAAAGAAGTGAAATAGTTGACACAACCATATTATATAAATTAAATTGACCAATAGAATTTATGGTAAAAAAATTCCTTTTTGCTTCTTTGATTGCAACTATCCCATTTTTTTCTGGTTTGCATTCGCAAAGTTCTGAGGAATAATCTTCCTAAAATAATTGAAGAAAACAATGTAGATACAGAACCACTTTTTACCGTTAACAATTCTAGCTGTACGCATATTAAATCAACAGATAATAATGCACTTTATCTAACAAGAAGATGCCTCTCTTCGATTGCGTCAATACGCGTCGAGTGGCCAAAATTGGAACCCAATCGAATTCGAGCCGCAACAACAGGTGCGGCCGTGTGCCGCCACTTTTCATTTCCGGAACACTGCTGAGCTGCAGTTCCGACTTTTTGGTATGGTAATTTTTCCGGATTCCGCGCATTTACTTCCCAAAACAACGCGCACCCTACAGCTGTTTGTTTCTGTTCTTCTCTTTCCTTTTTTTTCGCGTCGATCGATGAGCCGAAAATGGCTGGAAGGCTTACTCCGGCTACCGACTTAACCTGCCCGAGATATACGTTTGTAGGTTCAGTAGAATATTCAAATGCGCACCCAAATTACCGATGATAATGGGCTTCGATTCGCCGCAATTTTCTTTCCCCCTTGGTACGATTTCCGATGGCCACGCGGCTCCACACGCGGCCAAAGTGAGGGCGCCAGCAATAATTTGCTCCCGAAGTGGATTCCTCTTCGAGTTGTTTTGCTCTCTTCTCACCCTCATCATATTCCATTTGCAGCTTCCATTGCCCGGTGTCTATCTATCGGTCCAGTTCCGATATCATCATTATCTTGCTTGGGACCCGTCCGGGCAGCCGGCCAGGCAGGCATAAGACTTATTGGTTCCGGAGCCTCCATTATCAAATACCTTCATTCAGTGCAGACACACAGGTGGAAGTGCGAATGAATCCGGCAGGCCGGCCGTTCCTCCGGGAAAAGATAATGGCCTAATAGCTCTGGAGTAGAGATGCGCGGCCGGCTGCTGCGCGCACTTTTCCTTCTACATACATTATGCCGGCCCAGAGTTCGACAAACTTTGGAGCTGTTATCAATTAGAGGCGATTTTTTTTTCTTTTAGGTTTTCCTGTTCGGAAAATTTACAGTTCCTGAAATTGAATCTACATAAATAGAGACCTACCTGGGAGGAAAATTCAAGAAATTGAAGCTAAATTATCATTGAATCCAGTTTGAGGTTAGCTTTTCAATAGGCTGAATTTATTAATCTTTGCTCAAAGCAATTTATCTCGTTTCGGAGTATCGTATTTTAAAAAATATATATTTTCGATGGTCTATTAAAAGTTAAACTGAACAATATTTTATTACTCTACCTTGGACATTTCAAGATCAGAACAGAAAATACCGTACAATGGGCTGAATCGCGCCAGTTTTCGGACTATTTTCTTTATATTTCCGTCGAATTCAACTATTTCTGCTCACGATTCGCCTCAAATGATGTATTCAGTGTACCACAGCGAAACACGATCAAATTATTAAAATAAATAGAACTTAGCATTTTATACTATCAATTTTAGAAAAGTGAATAGAAACAAAAGCTTGTTAGAAAAAACTCGTAAGCCCAAGAACTGTGAAACAATAAAAAAAATGCCTTTGAAGCTTCCTGTCGTGATTTTACGAATCTCAGATCAGAGATTTACTCAAACATGTATGTCGCTCACAAAAATAGATTTTGGCCAGTGTTGCCAAAACAACAAACGTTGCCATAGAAATTTATGTGATTTGATTAATCTTGAGTGTACCGAGTACAACTATTAAGAGAGCCTTTCAAGGATGTCAAAATTTTTGCTCTGCGAAAAACGTTTTCCCAAACGAAATAAACTAGTATACAAGTAGTTAAATTGAATTTTGAAAAATAGCAAATAAATAGAACTTACAATCGAAAATTCAGCATAAACGATTTTTTTTTATTTCTAGCGAAAGCTGAGAGCCAAACTCTTCTGAGATCAACTTGATAGTACATTTTCTATCATTTTGCATTATTTATTTACATGGCCCTTAATTTCAAACTTTCTAACACCACCCCCTTAACCCCCCCCCCCCCCTCTCCCTCTCACCTCATCAAAGATAAAACAATACTGGCAAAGTTTTGGCTCATTCGGAAAACTCTAAAGCGACCTTCAAAAACCTTCAAATAAGGATGAAAAAAATGAAAATTTTGTATGCAACAAGTGAAAATTTTCAAAAAAAATCATAATTAAATCTGGCAACCCTGTAGAACAACACAAACTTGGTTAAGTAAATATTCCTTTTGTCGCACATGAGAAAAGTTACAGGTATTTCAAGGATGCTTTTACTTTTCCATCATTTTTTAATATAAAATCAACGGGAAAGTAACAGCATAATAATAATGATGGGAACTGTTTCGATACTTTCTCAGTTGTTTGGTATCTTCGATATATATTTTTTTCATTTTATGTTATTCGTCAACCTTTTTAAGTTAAAATTACAATTCTACAGTGCTGCCAGATATTGAATATTGCTATTTAATTACATATTAAAAGTAAAGATATACATACATTAAATTACAAAATTTTTAACAATATTACAGTATTGGTCATAACTTAGTACCCACAAATTGAAAACTAGCGAACTTGACAAGGCCGCTTCTGAAATAAAAAACTCTTTTGGCTTCACCCAAAAACTAATAAAACTAAGCAGCTTTAATACTACATCCAATGTTTGGCTCCTGACTCTCTTGAAACTCTTTTTGGATGATAATGTTTCAACCAAAAAACACAGTTGGAATGAACGGCCAAATTATGAATAACAAGCTACAAATTACTAATGCTATACGGAAAGTCAATACAAGTGAAAATATCAACAGGATTTTTTTATCTAAACAAGCAACTTTTTTTTTTATTCTTTTTTTCTCAGGGGTTTTAAACTCTAAACAAGCAACGATATTACATATTTAATTTGTAACTTTACAAAATCTCTATTTATGTATTTCCTTTAAGATTTAATTCTTCAAAAAAAAAACTAAAATTATATAAAAACGACAATGAATTCAAAAAAGACTTAATGTTTTTTAATAGATTATTTTAAACAACATATAACAAACAGGTTTTAAATTCATTCAGTAAAAAATAGACATAGTTCTTACAAAAAATACCTACGAAAAACAGTGTGCAAATCGTGGTGAAAACAGATAATAAAAACGCGAAAGAGCAAAACCAATCAGCTCAACTTTAACACGTTCGTCGCCACGCTCATTTTGGTAGTTTTACTAGCCGGGCCCAAAGAAATTTTCAGAGAGAGAAAGCAAAGAGGGAGAACTCCCATATTTGAAACGTGTGGCGAAGCTGAGCGATAAACTTATTTAGAGAGCGTCACACGCTTTTTGATGTGACGGGGCCCCCCAGGAAATACACCCGTCACCCGAATATGGGTGCCGTGGCGACGAACGTGTTAAGCATCGATAAAAAATTAGGCAGTAAATAGAGATTCCTTTATACTGATGACTCTTACTGAAAATCACTTTAAATTTTTTTTCAGACCTTTCAAACATTTCTAAAAGTTTCAATTTCAAGATTCATGGTTAAGGATAAAGATGTTCGAAGCCTAAAACATAATTAAAACTTAGTTTTAAGTTTTAATTTTTCGAATTTATCCCTAGTAACAATTTTAGCACAACTTCGTTAGAGCTATAGCATTAATCTTCGTAAAAAACTAAAGCGCATTCTACACTTCACCAGAACTCCAATAGTGCTTAAATCTGGAAACGTCATCGTCCAACTTTTTTAATTTTCGATAAAATCATTATGTTGTACCCATTTTATGAAAGTTTTAAACGATTATCAATAATATACATGTTTGGAAAGAAAAGGCAATGCCGCCATCTTGGATTTCAAGATAGCGTCAGAATCAGTGGTCGGAAAATCGCTCAAGAAAAGCAATCAGAAATGGTTTCTAGCTAGAATGATGCTACCTCCGAGTGCTGTGATACGCACGTGGTAAAAGTACCCATTGAATATATGTCGAAAATCAACACTAACTTGATACAAGAAGATATACCATGCCCCACCGGAGGCTACCGTTGCTATTCGTCACGTGGCTAATCGACGGTGATCGACATACTTGGTGATACATTTTGAACGTCGCTCCCTCAATCATTCCCGAACGTCTATTCTTGCATCATTGTTCATAATGCTCGTTATTGATAGACGATCATTAATGTTTCAAAAGGAAAAATCTGAATAAATACCAGGACCACATGTTCAAAAAAGCTGTAGCACATGCTGGACAGTTCATTGCGGTTACCTAGTCATGATTTTGTCCTTCTAGGCAAAGCGAAAAATAAAAAATCATCTGATAGCCTACATAGATCGCTCAGAACTGATACATATCAGTTATGATCCTAAAGGTTGAAAGTCGTTAGGGGAAGGAAATCAGCATCGAGACGTTCGTTGCTGATAGTCTGCGTCCTTTTTTACCTCATCATGTATCGCAAAAGTGTTTCAAATACAGAAGCGTCGTTGTCATGCATGATTGTTTGTATGATTTGGTTGAAGAAGGGAAATTTGACTGCTTTGATTTTTTGGCTCTGAATGTAGTCAAGCATGGCTCAGTGAAAATGATTGATTTTCGGAAGCATGGTCAGAATTCCATTTCATTTATTTGACAGTGATTTACAGCATTTTAAACTTAAGCGGAAGCCGCTAATTCGACTTTTTCTTGTTTAGTCTTATCGCCCGATACCCACATTATGGTAGTTCCAAGCAATTATCAGTAATATTAGGTTTGAAAAGAAATGGTTTTAAGATGGTGTCAGATAGCAAAATTAGACTTGTACTCGTTGAGCTCTTTCGGCTAATATCCATATTTCGGGGGTTTCATGCCATTTTCAGACATTAACAGCATTTTAAAGTTGAGCGAATGAAACCATTTTGGATTTCAAAGTGGCGTAGGACAATGAAATTCGAATCCTTTTCATTTAGCCTTTTCACCCAATACTCATATTGTGGATATTTTATGAGATATTCAGTCATTTGAAGTTTTGGAAAGAAAAATGAAAATCACCATCTTGGATTAATGATACCTTCAAGCATCAAATTTTGTCTCCAACTAGTTAGATCCTTTTACACAATACTCATATTGTAGAGATATTCATACAAATACCGGTGATTTGAAGCATTTCAAAGATTTTTATATATTTTTCTATTTAACTCAAAAAGTACATGACTTATCAAAAATGTGTATAAACGGGAATACGAATTCAAATATGTGCAACCTAGCCTGAGCGTGTCCTGTTTTGACATCTTAATGGAGAAGTGTCACCTAACTTAATAACGGTTTCAAAATAAACACTGAGTGTCTTTACAAAACATCAAACATGCTAGGAACAAACTTCTTAGTTTATGTTTTGTAGGAGTTTTAAAAGATCATTCAGGACTCTTTCTGAACAACTTAACAGTATATTTAGTAAAAGATTTATTAGCGTTTTCAAATCTACCTGAACACAAATGGTTGAATCAAGAATCTAAGCATTTTTCATAACTATAATTAAACATTTATAAAACTAGCTGCATATAAATTGCCATAATAAAATCATAAATAAACACTCAAATGCTAGTTGGCTTAATCTGTGTTACTTGGCATATATCCCCATAGAAAAGGTATTGAAAAATATAAACGAAAAGGTCTACAACTACTAAGAACTTATCATGATATGCTATTTTTCTTTTTGAAATAACTGATGAAAATCATTTAAGACACTTCTGCATTTTTCTTGACGAAACGTTGTGCTTAAATTCCTTCATTTTTTTCATTCAGATGTAATCGGCATATACGTGCACTGAATTCATATTGCCTTCGTTGTAAGCACTAGTGGCCAGCCAGAATGCTGTTTTGATTTGTCGAAACCCTTGATCAACGTTTAGAGAAAATAAACCGTGAATGTGAATCTACCGAACAAGAATTTTTTCGTGAAAGATACTCCAGGATACTTTGGAAATCTCTATCCTGTGGACATCTGCATTGGAATTTCAGCTGGACAAGATTTGGGAGCGATGAAATTGAAAAGAAGATCCTACAAATATGTCCTTCTTGAAGACTATTTTTAAGACTATTCTTTAATTGAAATATTATTAAAATTTAAAAAAAAGTATTTTGTCGTAAATAAACATTAATTTTATTTTCAAATTCCTAGCTAAGAGAGGTTTATAACAAATGAGTTCATTTTCGACATTCGATAACTTAAAGATGGATATGTAAATCATCAATTTATGTTTAATTTCGAATTGGAATCAGTTGCCGGAATCTGCCACAAACGGAAATGATCATTAATTAACTGACCCGGAATTATGCTTGATTTTTTTTTTCTAAATGGAATGGGAGAAAGGATTGCTGGGTAACCTACTCGGTGGCGTGGCTCGGATATCTGTACCTGAAAAATATAATGATGCATGAGCTGATCTCACTGTTAGGAATCTTTGAAAGAGGTTGTAAAATCTCTCCAGAAGCCCAGGCGAGCATCAATTTTATCCTTTTGCTTGCTTACATTCGTTACACTCACTGCTGTACTTAGGTGCTGGACCCTGCGTTTTTAGACTTGATTCTTCTTAAACTTTATTGACGAAGAGAACGGCTTCACCAATCTTGAATTTCATTGTTTACCTTATTCTTAAAACATCAAAATGTCAAAGGTATCCTTGATCATTTCAGAATAGGCAAAAGGAATTCGCTTTGCGAAAAATCAACCGATTTTTGTTCTAAGTGTCCTGTCTGTTTGTCTGTGGTGATATAGGGGAGATGAGGGCATAATGAGCACCCGAGGCATAATGAGAACTACGCTTTTCTACGAAAGTGCGTATTTTCTTAAATAAATTTTCATGAGGATTTGTTTCGTACTTCCTATAGTATTAATTTTTCACAAAAAAAGGAATCTCCTTATCATCTTTACAGAGAAATTAAAAAAAAACTAGCTTGGTTCTCAAGTTACGAAAATATTATAATTTTTGAGCACCACGAAATAAGCTCTTATGATCTTAAAATAACCTTGATCTATAATGTACGCACTGCAACATGATGTGCACATTGTTTCTCAATTTTTACCATCAAAAAATTTTTGATTTTTCACTTTTATCAATTTTAAAACACGTTTTTACTTAAATTTGTTGACTAGGGGCATATAGAGCACCATATTATAGAGGCATAATGAGCATTTTTTGCCGTAGAATCTAGCAGCGAATTCAAATTGATTTATAGCGCCAGACCTTGACTAGTTTTCATTCGACGATTTAGCCTATTGGTAAGATGTCGGAGAGGTAATCAAAAGACTAAAGTTAGATTTCTGTTCGAGGTGATTTTTTTCCATTCACAATTCATGATCGATTTTTTTATTGTTACATTATACGGCTAGTAGCATCATCCTCCGAACAAAGCACTTAATGTATGAGCGTGCGTGTATTCTACAAACAGACCTAGATTATTTTGTTATTGCTTTGTTTGATGAATCTACGACTCACCTGACTTCATCGAATTGAATTCGCTGCTATATTCCCCGGCAAAAACGCACAATTTTCCCCTATTTAATGGTGCTCATACTGCCTCAGGGGGGGTTCTCATTATGCCTCCACAGTGGCTGGTTTTCAGCTTTTGGCAAAATTTTTTAAAATGCATTTTTTAACGTTTTCATCTAGTTTTTCAAGTTTCAGCCCGTTAGGGAATAGGCTTTTCAAGTGTCTGAATACGAAACAATAATGTAACCTCCATATTATAGCTATTTTCTATGGTTAAATAACCGTTTTCCTTAAGGTGGCCATTATGCCCCCATCTCCCCTACTACATAATCTGCGCTCGAAAATTAAAATGATTCACTTATTTTGATTATTTTACATGATCTTTCTCAATTTTTTTTAAATCAATCTATGAAAAGTTTGAAAAATGATTCGAAGTAGCAGGTAAATAGCTGAATTATAATGAGCAATGTTAACTTAATTAGTATATGCTTCGTGTTTCAATATTTTGAACTAAACTCTGAGTTCCTTATTTTTATTTCTATCACCTCTCTATACTGCCGCTGCCGGCAAATCTGTCCCATATGTAAAAACAACGAACCGAGAAAAACGGCTTTAAAGATTTTTATAAACTTTCGTGGATTTCTCGGTTGAAACTTTACCTTTTCTATTTCTTTCTTCACAGATATTAAGATAATTGTTGTAGAATTTCGTCCAATGTTTTTTTGCTTTGGAAGTTGTTGATGCAGAAGAGAAAATAATGATGGGACGGCCTTGCGAGTATATTTCGCATGCGTATTAAATGTACCCGCAAAGCTGTCCCATATTTGGCTTTTCTTTTGTCAGTTGATCATTTGATTCTCTCTATCTGCGCTGTATTATTCACTTTACTGGTTGTTTACTAATGAAAATAAGTTTAAAATGATGTTTATAACATATTTAGATAAAGATAACGTAAGTTTATCGTAAAAATTGAGTAGGTCTAAAATAAAATCAATAACAACGTTCCATGAATAAAACAACCTATACCTTCATCTTTTGGAAAGTTTTTCTGTCGATTATCTTTTTAGAAAGACTATAAATACTAACAAATTGCTGAATCAGAAAAGGCGAAGCATCTTGGCTGCAAATATTTATTGAGAATAATCAATACAATATGACTTAGGCGTGTGCTACCAGGTACGCGTATTTTGGTTCATAGATTTTATGGCATGGTATAAAAAAAACAGTTTTGTGGAATTTACCCATTAGGCTAATCATAGCTTGTAAAAATTATGGAAATTGATATTTTCGACTTTACTGTACTGTTTTATCTAGTCTAACTTTCGTAATTTCAATGAATGCTTATTTTGTCGCACACATTGTATGAACATTTGTAAAATTAAAGTAAATTAGAAAACCAATTTTAAAGCATTCTGTAAAAATAGACATATGGGACAGCTTTGCGGGTATATTTCATATGGGACAGACATGACTTGGTATTTTTTTCATATATGTTGAGAACAAAGTTATGAAAGTTTTAGTCTAAATTGAAGAACTAACTGTATTTGAACGATTTTTGAGATAAACTGAAAAATGACGAAAATGCAAATGGGACAGTCTTGCGAATAGCGGCAGTATAGATCATTCAAGAAATCACCTTGTACATTGGTAGTTTAAGCATTCAATGATCAATGGAACATGTTGTTCAATAGAGCCATCAATTGAAATTTTAGAAAAATTTTGAATTAAGATGATTAATATCCAACAATTATTATCTTTTTGCTGAACAATTTTTAAGTATGGGTTTTGATTTCTTTTTAAATCTGGTGTTATATTTTATATATTCTATTTCTGTGCAATGATTCTTACTTCCGAAGCTTTAAATTATGGTTATATTTATTGGTATTGTTATTACTTGTAGCATTTCAATTTCAATTTCTGATTCAAGACACATCACGTTATTCAAAGTAGGCTGTGATTTAATGAATTCCCTTCATGCACACACGTGCCCCGGGACAAAACTCGACTTTTCCGCTCATGCTGAGCCGAAACTTGCGTTCATTTTAAGCGGGCTGTAGACCACACCACATTTGTACAAATGCGATGAAATTCGATGAATCTCTGTCGTAGTGAATGCGATTTGCATAGTGTATGGTACTGTTTGAATGATCGCGCAAACGGTTTGAGTAAAATCGGTCGAGATCGAAATATTTTGTACAAACCACAACTGAACCGAAGGAGATGTAAATTGGAACTGCACATCACTATTTCCAATGTATTTTAAAAAAAAACACTTGTAATGGAATGAAATTTCGCAGTGCTTTCATTTTTTTTAGTCTGGATTAACCTCATTTTATGCCTCAAATTTTTCAAGTTGGATTAGTAAATGTGAAAGGATTATATATTCAAATAAAACTCGATGGACCAGACAGTTAGCTGCGTACACCCACAAATCAAACTCTACTCCAATAATGGACTTCCTTGGAGGTAGAATTATCGGTATAAGATTCTATACCAGACCGGCATGAATATCTGGAATTGTCCTACCAACGCCACCGCGTTGCATATGTCTGAAAGAAACCAAATAAAACATATTCCACATCCCATCACAATACAGAGCAGGATGGAAACAATCAGCACGGATATTCTCCAATGATATACGGAGTGCTTTATGTGTATGTAAACAGGCATTAGGACAAAAAGAACCTTCTTGGTTTCCAACCTACGCAAAAAAAAAAACTACCAGCCAAGATGAGCTGTGTGGGTGTATGTAAACCGGTCGGTAATAAAAAACAGTTTATAGTTTCCCGTTTCCACCCCATTAGCCTCCCATTCTCTTCCCTTTCCGATCAAAGACAAAAAGGGATAAAAAAACACTGGCCTAACGGCAGGCGGCAGTTGCCGGTGGCAAAAGGACTATGTCAATAAACTTTCATTTGCTAACCAACTCAGATTGTGCACTGGTTAAGATATCGGTCTGGCAAGCCGAGGTGAGATGTTACAGTGAGTTCGATTCTCACAATTTTTTTTTTGGGATGAATTATCCAATAGGAGTAAAATCCCATAATATGTTTTTCTTGGTTCACTTAAGTGTAGTGTTCATGCATAATTTTGCTTGGGACTCAAGTCTTTATGCCAGTAGTGCTTTTTCAATTATTTCATCTTTGGCACAGTACACTTTCCAGCGCATTTTGGGTACTGAGATTTGCTAAATAGGCATTGGATTTTTGCAACCATTGTACCTTTCAATTCCATATGGCAACAATTTGGTAACTTTGACTCGCCTGTTTTGAATTTGAAAGGATGATAAAAAAAAAGTCGTACCCGTAATAAGAAAAAAAACTGTCTTTATTTTCGGCACAATCGCTCAATCACCTCGGAGAAAGACACGCCGATTCACGCAGCGCCTAAGTAGAAACTAATCCGACCAGGCGGCCTGCATCAACATTGATAATGATAGGAAATTCACTATCACTAATTCTATTAAAAACATGACTATCTATATTTATTTGAATCGAAGCGCCGCGCTGTAAGCAACTGTTAAAAAGTTCGCTTTCCTATCGCGCGCTCGGCTGAGAAGTGTGGCTCAGTTAACTATTTTGCAAACAAAAGAAATAATACCAGATGATTTAGTACGGGTAGTGGCAAATTCAACTTTTAACTAATTCACTCGATGCTGACGGTAAGCTGCCAGAAAAGTTTTGCAGGTATTAGATCCGTATTTAGTGTCTGTCCGGTGTTACTGTCCAAGAGGTTTTGGGGCCTCTTTTTTTTCGCGAACTTTTCACATCTTCGCTCTGTCTGTCTCTTCTGCGTCTAATCTTCGCAAGGGTTCGCCGTATTAATTAGACAAGAAATGAGGCGATTTATGGGTTTCCGTCCGGGCAAACTCTTGCACTGCTGCTGGCAACCTTCGTTGTTGGTTTGGTGCAGAAATTGACCTGCCTTTTGGCTGCTGCTGCTAGGATAGAGTTTAGACTTTTAGAGGTACTAGCCGATTTTTTTTTAATTTTGCTGTTACCTTTTGCCTTAGACTGGACCGGTTAGTTTTGTCAGGTTTTTCGCGCCAAGTCGAGGCCTTGGCAAATTATTTGCTGGCCCAGGGTTACTTCTTGAACCTCTAACACAACCTCCTAACACGGCTCTTCGAATGGTTGTTCCGAAGCTTTGGGAAGTTTTATTTTTTGGGTTTTTGGGCTTTTGGATGGTTCGCAAGCCCAATATAATTTACACCACACACTTTACAGAGGCGCGTTTGCTGCAGATGTGCAGATTGTGAAAGGGAGCACTGGGCGGAACGTTTGATAATTTGATTGCCGTAATCAGAAGAAGACCGAGAGAAAAAAAAGCTGCCCGCGAATTTCGTTCGCGAGAAGATCCGTTTTCGGTTTTTCGGAGTTACCCAATGCGATAGTATTTATTTTTTGCACTCAGCCGGGCTTTGAAGAAGTTATAAAGCCAATTGAGCCGATAAGGAAAGCTGAAAACTGTGAAACATATCTCATCTATAGGGAAGAGGCCATAACTCATACACTTTAGCTTCTTCGCGCTTCATATCTGACACTTTTCTAGTTGAGAGGTTAGGCCATTATCTCCAGCGCTAGGTTCTGGCGAGGTAATCAGCCGAGAGTAGAAACAGCACTGCCGCTCATAGCAAGTCCGTCCCATTTGCGTTTTTGTTGAAATGAGAAAAACGGCATTGAAAATTCGTAAAAAGTCTTTCGATAATTCGGCATTTGTATGCGTTTTTAATCAAAGTAATCAACAGAATCTGACTCAGCTACGGCTTATGAAAGGTTCCCGCTTTCGAAGGATTATTTTTTGGTTTGAATTTTGTTGAAAATCATTTGCTGGGCCCTTATGGCTGTGGGACCGACTTGCGATGATTTATGCCATATGGGACCGACTTGCGATCATTCGTCCAATGGGACAAATTTACTTGAGGTTTTTTTAAATGTTCTTCAGAACAAAGTACTGACAAGAAAGTTTTCTCTTGAAACAACATATAAAATTAAAGTGTTTCCAGCGATAAACTGAAAAATGATGAAAACGCAAATGGGACGGACTTGCTATGAGCGGCAGAGCAGCTATGGGTCACTAACAACATCGGATCCCCGTTGCTTAGAACTCATTAGGCGGGCCGAATTTTCCAGCTAGCCCAAAAAATTAGCATCCCTTCCCCTTCGTTTCCAATTTATCAGAAACTTCCGACCGGCCGGCCGGCCAGAGAATGAGCATTCAATCAAACAATCCCCCAAATGCAGACTCCGAAGTATATCAATATACAGTGAGCGAAATAAGAATAGCACCACAATGTTTTTTGCTTGTTAAAAGATGAATGATTGAAAATTACAAAAATTTTCTTCCACAGATTGTTCTGAATTGCTTAACGGATAGGTCAAGCATAAGTTTACTTTTTTTGGACGTAGCAATTGGCGTTGAGGACCAAAAATGTGGAAAAGGGGTGCGAAATAAGAATAGAACCACTTGTTTTTTTCTAACAAAAACATGATTATTTTCAAAAAATTATTGTTTAAAAGTGAATAATAATGCTTCTACGAGTTATTTGAACCAATAACTGCATTTTAGGAGTTTTCCAGAATTACAAAGGATTACAAAGGTTTTAAAATGGAGGTTTTAATAGATGCTCCTCTAGCGTTAAGGAATTAAATATTTGAGCTGTAATTCTTTATCAAATTACTAACTTTCTTCATTAAAATGACGTGAAATAATGAAACAAATATTCGGAATTAATTTTTAATCAGAAAAAATAGGTTGGAAATCAAAAACTTTGATTTTGTTCAGTAAACCACACGTTTTTCCAGCAGAGGTGCAAAGCATCGCATCATTTTGTTAGCAACGTTTGACTTTTTCCCGACCACATCAAACTAACTTCATCTTCGGAAGCGTCGGCTTGCGAACATAGCACGCCGACTTTTGATTGCAAATGAACGCATCGCACCGACGCTGTGGCACGATTGGTTCAAATGACTGCATCTCTTAAGTTCATTCCGATGCTTTGCGAACAGTTCGCCTACTGATTTTAAGGCGACGTCAACCGAAGGATCCGTTCGTTTGAATTTATCGGGGATAAGTTAAAACGACCTTATCGAGATAGGGTCGTTTGAACATTCAATTGAATGTTCACTTTTGAACGTTCAATTGAATGTTCGTCTGATGCGTTCGGCAGCCTAAGACAAGACGCCGAGCCGTGTTAGGATGGGATGGATTATTGATATGGTGCATTGCTTGCGTGTGGTGTTCGGACGTCGCCCGACGATAGAGGGTGTCGGGTGTCTTGTAGCGCGCGGATGATTATGTTAAGAGAATGAGGCGCAGTTACAGTTTCATTTAACGGTCCAATTTTACTGAATAAAATGCAAACTACGGTTGGGCTTGTAAGAGATTGTTTATTCTTTTTCATTCCAATTCGCGGATATTGGTTGTTTGCTTTAGTTCTGAACCTAAAACTAAAGCAAACCATCAATATCCGCGAAATTTAATTTCAGGATCAGTATTCATGAAAATCTGTTTTCAGATTTCAGAGTTTAGATTTCAGATTTCAGATTCAGATTTCAGATTCAGATTTCAGATTCAGATTTCAGATTCAGATTTCAGATTCTATTAATTAAGATTAATCACCGTGATTTATGTTTGGAAATTAATTTTTACGGCCTTATCGGTGAAAGTTATGTTCTCATAGTGAGAACATTTCAAGAATTGAAAATTATAGATGGATAGAAGAAGATTAGAAGAAAATTATAGGTGTTGAAATGAGCGGGTAGAATTTTTTAAGAAGCATTTTCACCACATATTGACACTTAAGAGCGAATTATGGTAAAGGTGTTATTTTAGATTAATTTAAATATTTTTTCTTTAAAAGTCAAATGTCTGAACATCATAAATAGGGAGTCAGGCAAAAATAGTCTGTTTTGCAAACGCCTTCGATACATTTCGAGAACAAATATCGCGAAACCGTTGAAATCCAATAGTTTTTTTTTAATTAAAATTTGTCATATTTTATTAATTCATGTGTTGATCTTCAATGATGTTTGTTGAATTTTTCAAATCTAATTTGAGGACCTATATTCATATGGTACTCAGAGATTTAATATGGAGGAAATTGCATTATTCTCTTTATTGCTCAGAAAATTGGGAATTTAAATTCTCCTTTAAACACTATCTTTCAGGTAGAATCGAAGAAAATTGTTGACAATTTAACGTCAACCTAGCTTTGCCTCTGGTCCGAATTTTGTGGTGGCGTTTCGAGCAATTTATAACCGCGCCTAAAATTAGCAAACATTAGAGGCCGCCATTCCTTTTCTATTTTCAGCCAACCTCTTGCTCCATCGCGAAAAATTTTAGGCTTCAGGTACCCCGCGCCTTGATCTGTTGCCGCTGCTGTGCTTATTCGTCATCGTTTTTTTTCTCTCCGGCCTCCAGTTCCGAAAAGCCCAATCTGGAAAACTTATCCTACGCGAACAGCAATTAGCACATTTGTTTTAAAAACTATAACTTGTTGCCAAGTTGCCCATCCGCACAAAGCCTAGCAATTATTCGGCAGCCATTTCTAAACGCGCGCGCAAAAATAAAAAAAAAACTAAAAATTTAGATACAAGGTACTAAAAAAAATGCCGGCGTTATCATTGCTCTCTTTCACCTCGGTAGTGTCTATGGGGCCAGTAAAATTTTCCGAATCTTCCACGACAACTGAAGCAATAGGAGGAAAAAAAATTGAATACCAAACTACCCAAACCTTTCAATTTTTTGGTTCAGTTCAGCTGAATATGTTTTTATCGCTGATTTTTTTGGTCGTTGGTTGGTGTTATTATTTTGGTTGGCCGATCCTCCACAAGCCCGGGTCTTGTTTCAAATTATTTTCCGAATGGTTCACGGAATTGGCTCGGGTGCTGACTGGTCTCACTGGTCGTGTAAATGGTAAATTGTTGATATCTTACTTTTGCGGCATCCGTCATTAATTATTCAAAACCATCGGGAGATATTAAAAACCGTTAGCGTGCGAAATTTCGGCTTCGAAACCTTTCACTCTCCAGACGAGGGGGCCGCACGGATTGCTTCAAGAGGTTTTGATCCGGTCAAATGTTAACCCCGGAAGCTAATGGTTGAGATAGTTTAAACTGCTTATAAATGGTTGCATTTAAAGTTTAAAGTTGTTGTCAAATGCGATTTTTGTCGCATTTGAAGAGTGATGAAATATGAGTAATAAATATTAGTATGAATATTTTATCAAAATAACAAATCTTAGGAAAAAAGGCGCATTTTGGCCTTATTGTTGCCGTTGTGTACCTGAAAGTTAATTCTTTGATGGCCTTCGGTTTCGAAAATTATTTCAATATTGAGAGAAAATACCAGGAACGGGATTATGTTTAAATGCTTGAAGTTAGTCAAACCGATATGAACGCCAAATTTAACTAAACAGAAGTGATTCCTAAAATCATTATCATTCACTTAAACTTTTCTCATAGGTTCTAGAAATGATACACGCAGAAAAACCCTAAGGAGTGTATTCGAAAAAAAACCCACATTTGTTTGTGAATAACTTTTGGATAAAAATTTATTAAATTTTTAGTGAAGCTACCTTGTAATGTAATGTGTACGTGTTGAAAATTTGGTGACAATCTGTCAAGTGCTTTTTGGGCTAGCTTCCATTACTGAAGTTAATTGACAAAATTTTTTGGGCAGAAGCGAGATAAATTCAGAAAACTCCCAGTGGGAGTTCCAAAAACAGCTGGAAGTCAACTATTCGACCAAAGTTCACATGGTAAATCGTTCGAGGAGTCCTAGAGATCCCAATAATGAGATAAAATTTGAATAAAAGTGAAGTTTATTGATTTCATGAAGTGAGAGGAATGTGAGAAGCTTTTCAAGCTCAATCCGAAAATATGAATAGAGGAAGTGATAAAAAAGTCAAATTTTTCTGATTGGTTCGTCTAGCTGACTTATAAATAGGCTTGACTTCATGTCTACAAGGTAGAAAAGCTACCCACCGGTAAAATAAACAAAATACGGTGGTTAAATCGTGCGCAAAATATATGGACTGCTTGTGGGGAGATGTTTTGAATAATTTAGTATCTTGGGCCAGTTCTATGGTTCGTAAAAAGATTTGAACCGTTTTCTAAGAAAAATCCTTTTTTTGTTCGAAGCGCTGCGATGGTGATTTTCGTCATCACTTCCACGTAAAAGTTTTATGGAGCATAACCATAGCGATTTTTTCAGTGACCATTTTCGAAAAGTTTTTTCACAATTTATTTAAATTTTTTCGTGCAGCCTCCTTTTTTTCAATAAACAGGGTTTTTTTTATTTGTCCTGTAGGAAATTATTGCATTGAGATAATGAGTATGATTTCAAAATCATGAAAAATTCATTATTTCATAAATTTTCAACCAGGTTTGTCAATGTTACAGTTTTCATTTTTGATTAGATTTTTTTTACAGATTTCATAAATTTTCTTGATTTTATTTAGATTCCTCTAGGATAGGCTTTCTGAAGATAAATCATGAAAATCTTTTGACTTTGGTAATGTGGATTGCTTATTTTGAAGTTAAATAACATTTTAATATAAATCAATGTTTGGCATGATTTGTCCATGAAGTTTCTGAAAAAAGGCATAACACAAGACAACAAAATTCACATTTTTCCGAGGTGCAAGGAATCTCAGAATTGATGTCGACGTATTTGGAGGTGCTGAATCAAAATATTCAATTACTTTTTGTTAGGTCGTATATTTGACTAGATAATTTAAGAAAATAGATAAAAAAATCTGTTATTCAATTTGTGTAATTTTTTGACAAAACTGTAAAATACAAATACTCATTGTCTCAATGATCAACTTTCTCAAAGACTGCGAGTAATTTTGAATTCTGAGAAAAAGTAATGAAAGTTTTCATTTTGTGTTTTTTTTTTCTAAAACCTGGATTCCAAACGGGAATTTTGACGAAATTTTAAGAAAAAAATTAAACTCAATTGAATTTTATATTATTAAAACCGTAACAAATAATTTTTCCGACCGGGATGATTTGAAGGTTATGTAATGGCTTTTCGGTCTTATCGGTAAGTTATTATAACACTTTTATTTGTGCTTCATCCAACGTTTTAAATACATAGTATTTGAAACGTTGGATGAAGCACAAATAAAAGTGTTTTAATTACTTACCGAAAAGACCGAAAAGCCATTACATAATCTTAAAACCGTAAGTCAAATGATTTCGCAGTCTTCAACAAAGTTATTTAATGAAATAGAATTTTTAATGTTCAATATTCAAAGATTTTGTTTAATGATGTCAAAAGAAGTCGTAATCTAAACTTTGAAATTTCTTAAAATTTAAGAATTTAATTTTTTGAAAGCATTGTATCTCTGACAAGAATACCTGGGCAATATCTGAATCCTTGATTGAATAAATTGTAGTGAATTATTAAGCTTTGGGTTTTTATGTAAGTTTATTGGTTTATCAGTTATGACAAATCGATTATATCTTAAACTGATCGATTTAAAAATTTCCACTCGCAAACAACAGACAAAATCTGTTAAATGTTTTGAACGCCGAAATCTTACAAAATCAGATATTGAATCATAGGCAAAAAAAAGGCTGTTGCCCTGTGTAATCGTTACAAACTTTTTGCCTCTATTTTACTTCATTTTTCGTCAATTATCAAGAATAAAAATATTTTTTTTCATCATTACAATTTTAACTTTGCTTGAAACGAAAAATAATGACTTAACTTAATGCTATATTATGTTATTCCAATAAATAATATTGCACCCATTCATTCAAAAGAACTCAATAAAATGCATAAATCCTACAAAAAAGTTAACAATTATTATAGGACAAATGACGTGCATATAAATATGATCAAGTTATTGGTAAATAATGTTTTTGGTTTAGTAAGAACTGCTATTTTATGAAAATTGACAATACTTCGTAGAAAAAATCGAAAAATATATTTAATTTGGATAAGCCGCAAGGATATGTCCCGAGGGCCGCGGTTTGCTCATCCCTGCTTTATACCGTACATCCTGACAGCAGGGTTGTCAACTGTTTTTCGAAAAAGTCTGGAAGATTTTATAAAAACTGTGGATTTTTAATTAAATGACTGGATAGCTTACTTTTCAAAATGGTGACCGTTTATTTTTGGTCGCCAGATGTTGCCGATAGCCACGAATCGTTTGTTCCTGTCACTATCAGTTACGTGTTCGGAGCGTTTGTCATTATTAATAGCTTTCAAACACTACTGAATTTATAATTTATACTTTCTTATCATTTCGTGTCATATTATACCACGAACATTTTGAATTTTCGTAGTTTCTTAGAACAATTTATGTCCTGACCTAAAAGTCTGGAATTGTCTGGAAGATATGTCAAAATTCTGGAAGTCTGGAAACTTGAAAAAATGTCTGGCAGAAGTTCAAAAAGTCTGGAAGATCCAGAAAAAATCTGGAAGGTTGACATCACTGCCTGACAGTATGCGAGAGAGCGCATGTTTTTCGCATGGAATAGCGATTTGCAATAGCATTGTTAACGAGTTGAGATATCATTTCATATGCGATTCTATGTTTGCTGCGGTGATTGTTTGAAACTCCTCCCGATTTGCAATTGGAAGATAGGAAGAGGTGAGGGGGCCATACAATTTTTTGCAATACTCGATAACTGATCAAGCGAAGGGAATCAAATTTGGCATGCGAGGGTATTTGGGTGAACAAATTGTTCCCAAGACGGTTTGAAGCTCTTCTCACCTTTCATTTGGGGGGGGGGGGGGGCGAGAACTCAAACGATTTTCAAACGATGATGATCAATTTTGGCACAAAAAGAAGTGTTGAGTGTAATGAAATTATTTAATGTATTATCTTTTTTTGTTGATTTGAGATCTCCTCCTTCCTTCTAGAGGAAGATAGAAAGAGGGGAGCTGAGATCTCAAACCTTTTTATTACATAACTTGAGAACTTATCGACGAAAAAAACAAATTTGAAAAGAGATGGTATACATTTCCAATACAGTTAAAATCCGAAGTTTTAGCGGGGGTGATTGGTAACCTTGCCAACCAGCGAGGATGAAAAAATCATCAAACACCTCGGCAATTGTCAACCGTTTCTTTTATTTGGTTCTGACACTTGGAAGATGTTTGATAGATGTCTGGTCTACATGAAATGTCGTCAGTGATGTCCCCGTCGCTGAATCTGATGTTGATGGAACCTCCGGTTTGGGGATTCAGCGAAAATTTTTTAAAACGAATAAAGATTCTATGATTATTTGTCCCCTCCCCCATGCTTTCACAGACATTGGATAGGGGGGATAAGGATTCTCATACAATTTTTTACATGACCCGAGAGCTAATCAAGCAAATGGAACCAAATTTGGCATGAGAGGGTATTTGAGTACGAGAATTAATTCTATGATCATTTCGATAGCTTATTTGAAAGAAATTTGCAAATGATGGTTAAAGTATATGAGAAAATATTTCTAGGACTGTTCGATACCACTAATTTCTTGCAGAGGGAAGATGAGAAAGAAGGAGGGAGATTCCAATCCATTTTCGGATATCTATACCTGAACAAGCAAAAGAAATCAAATTTTCACCGGAACAAATTTCAAATTCTTCTTTTGTAAGCCTCCCCCCTGTAAGGTAGCGAAAGTGGTACTCAAGAAGAATGTATAACCTTTTGTATCCGAGATTTTTTTAAGTTTTTGGTCTAAAAAAACATGATTTTTCGTTTTTTTTGTAATGTACCGTAAACTGGGGGAACTTTGATCAGCGGAGTAACTTTGATCAACATGAAATTTTTGCAGATATTAATCATTAACTAAGTATAAAGTTAAAGTATCTGAAAACTGTTTACTACGTTTGAAAGCTTATAAATTGAGTTACAAATAAGCTAAATCTCGTTATTATAAGGAGATTTTTAATGTTACTTAAAATATAATTTTAAAATCTTAAAAATCTTGGTATTTTGAAGGCTCACAAACAAACATCTCTCCTGATCCAATCTAAGCATTTAGGAGCAAATGGGTAAATTTATGTGAAATTTCAACTTTTCTCTTGGTTAAGGTTTAGTTTAAGTGTTATTTTTATGGTCATTCGTTGATAATTTTTGGATGTTGAAAAAAAAGCGGTCATTTTCCATGAAAAAGCTCGCATAGAAAAAATGGCTAAAAACCCTATTAAATGGTTCAATTTGAAGAAAACAATAACATGGGAACAGTGCGAGGACTTAAGGAATTGCATGAAGGTTAAATTTCATTTGTTTTTGAGGTCAACAAAATATTGAAAAGTGTTAATAATTTTTGCCCCTAAATATATGCAGCAACATTGTCCATCTTTTGAGTATACTTGTTTTGAAAGAAAATGTTGAAAAATTCAATTGAGTCCAAACCAAAAATTACGGTTATCGATGTTTTGAGCTTTCTTTGCTAATTGGCATCAAAACAATAAATTTTAATATGTTGAGATACGTAAAAACGATAGTGATCAAAGTTACCCCAAAACTCGAAGTCTGGTTTTGTAACAAATATTTAATTATTACCACCAATGTCGTTTGAATTAACTGCAATCAATGATCATGTTTAATACTCCTCACCTCAGTAAGTGTTTTAAAGTATTTTGGTGTTACGAAAAAGCAACCCCTTCCAAAACATTCAAAAATGAATGAAAAAAGTGATCAAAGTTCCCCCAGTTTACGGTACGAACATTGTATACAAGTTTGTTGCATGTAAGCTTTTGTCCAGTTTTTTTTTTCTAATTTATTAACAGTTTTAATTACATATTGTCGATACTCACCGTTTTGATTTGGATCATCCAAATTTGGGCTTGTGATATAGCTCAGTTGGCAAGTCAGTTGCTTTCTGAGCCGATGTCCATGAGTAAGAACCCAAGAGTAAACATCGATCACAGTTGTACCGGATAAGTTTTTCAATGACTGTCCGCCAACTGCATCGTTGATATAAGTTGCGAATGACATAAAGATGTTTCAACAACTATAATCGAAACAATAACAACTCGATTTTTCGTGTTTTGCAATGTATGTACATTGTATACGAGATTGTTGCAAACAAGCTTTTATCCAGTTTTTATAATTTATTGACAGTTTCAATTACATATTGTTGGAACTCGCCGTTTTGTTCAGATCCTCCTAAGGAAATTCGGAGTTCGAACTACGATCTCAAAACTAATCCCATTTGTACCATTATTGCCGAACGACATTTTTTGAAGCTACTAATACAGGCATGAAAATGTTCAAACTATAGTTCGACTGTCGAACTTAGTTTTGCGGTTGCCCAGTCGATCTCAAAGTTGAGGGCTGCCACCGAAGTGCTGTTGAAACCAAAACCACCTAATTTTTGGTTTGAAAAAAAGGATCGTGTACAGCAGTGGTTTTCAAAGCGTTGAGAGCTTCTAGGGGGGCGGTGTGATCAATTTTGAGATTTTGGGGGCGTTGGAAGGGCTTAGGGGGCGGTGAGGTCATAATTCACAAATCACGAAGCAACGTAGATTTTTAATAAAAACGAGTAAATTCGATGCTAAACAATGATATTACGTTACAAAACTAAACATCAGGCTCAAGACTAAAATATCGATAATATCACAGAGCTGCAAGCAAATTTTTGTTCCAGTATCTCAGTTTTTTTTCTTTTAAAAATGTATCTAAAAGATTCTTGGAAATTGTCACAGGTTTTTTATAGGCTCTTCATGTTAGTCTTGTTTTGTATAATTATTTAGGTTTTACTTAAAAAGATTAATTTTAGATGGCAATGCTTGATAATTTAAATAAAGTGTTGTCTTAAAAAATCTGCTAAACAGACAAAACATTCGAAAAAATCTGTGTAAAAAGTATTCATCTGTGATGTGGTGATAGCTATTTGGAACGAATATGAAAGAATTATTTTAAGTAAGTTAATTTTAATTTTACGTTTTTACTTGTTTATCTTTATTTCAATTGGTTGAAAAAATCAATTATGCCATTTGCAATGAATAAACTTTTGATCCATTCTGTTATCACTGACATTGCCAGAATTCAGTTATTCGAATCTAATTTAATCTTCAAACCCGTGAATGCTGCATAACTTTGAACATGACTCAATTTCAGATATCAAGAATTTATACTGTTTTTTACGTTATTTCATCGACTGGACAGTAATAAGTTTGTATTAAATAATACAAATTAATGGTAAATATAGAATTTTGTTTACAAAAATTTAAGATATTTGATTTTATATCAAAACAATCAATAAATCAGTTTAAGTAATTGTCCAGGAAATTTCCCATTTTTTTTTCGGAAAAATTGAATTTTTATTTTGGAGGAAATAGTATGAAAATAAAGTTCTAAAAATCAGAAAAATCACGAGATAAAGTTTGAAATATAGAGAACCGTTTGACCATTTCTACACTTATTATACCCCCAACTGATTCTCTGTGATTTTACCCCAAAATTCTGTGACGGTTTCCGGTGATGTTTTTTCCATTAATTTCATTCAAAAATCATGTCATATTGCGATTTTTTCTACATATAACTTAAGAAAAAATCAATTAAAATTACCAATTTTATCATATTTTCCCCATTCAAAGATAATTGCCAAAAAAATCTATTGACATAAAAAATTAAATTAAAAAACATACATCCAAAATTTTAAAATTTTGTGAAATCTGTGAATATTTCTAGAATTCTGTGTTTTGTGAAACAGATTCTGTGACGAAAATTGGCAAAAAATTCTGTGAAATTATAGTTTTTTCTGTGATTTCGGCAACTTTGCTCCCCACCCCTTGGCTTTGAGGGCCTCATATAAATTTGAATGAATTTTGAGTTGATTCTTACATCAACATGAAGCCAAAAGCTGAAGATTTTTCAACGATCCAGATTATCATTTTTAAAGAATTTCTAAAAATTTACTCAGGGGGGCGTTGAGTTGAAAAATTTTGCAAAAGGGGCGATGAGTGAAAAAAGTTTGAAAACCACTGGTGTATAGGGTGCAATGTTTACATCATCCCACTGTGAAGGTAAACAACTCAAACTAGGTTTGTGGTAACGCAGCACTGTTGCAAAATATTCTGTGTTGTTAACTCAGAATATGTATGTATGTATGGTTCCCCCATCGGTAGCAAGGTCCAGCCTATGTCTGTGTGGCTTGGCCCTCGAATTGCTTCTCAGGCTTCCACGGCCGATGGTTCGTCCAACCTTCACAGACCTACAATGGTTGGCAATCCACTCCGCTTGCAATAGTCTCTTCAGATTAGCCCCAGATGCATTCCCTCTGAAATATATAATTATTTATACAGTAAAAACCCATCTTACCTGTCGGCAACTTATGGGATTCGAACCCAAAAGTTTTTCTTGCCGATACCGGGAATCGAACCCATTACGCCTGGGTTACTAGACTCGCGCCAGCCTATCCACTAGACCACACCAGTGCTCATACCTGTGTTGTTAACTCAGAATACCACACATAATTGAGAGCATCGATAAGTGAGAATATCGCATCATTATAGTAATGCAAATAGCCAAAAGCTATGCAAATAGATATACTGTATTCCATCACTGAAACCTGAGTTTCCAACACACATTTTTTACTATCGTGATTTTTCAACACCATAATACAAAAGAAGGATTTTAAATTTTTTCCAGCCTAAACCAGGAACGCATAATTTTCGTTTCATATCATTGTAAGAAGGCTTGAAGTTCAAAAACAAATAAATAAATGAAGTTTAGATTAAGAAGAAATACTTTCTGATTGTTCAGTTCCGAAGTCTTGTATTGAAAATGAAAAAAAAAATTTATAATTTTGTTTTATGTTTAAATTTGAAATCATATCCTTAGCTCAAATACAAAACACTGTCCAGCTTCATAATTCAAAATTCAGAATTGAGGATGAAGATTGACATCCAGAATTCAAAATCAGCCAGTTTCGGAATTCAAATTTTAATTCAAATTCATTCATGCTTTGATTCACAAAACTAGAATGATGAGTATATGGGTGATTCCTACTTGAAAATGTTTCAAATTTAGAATTTAGTACTTATGTTTTTCGACGGTTTTGTCTGAAACACAATCTTAATGTGAGTTTCGGAGCTAAAAGTAATCTTCTTATAAAGTATTCTGAATTATAAAGTAATTCTGCCTCAAACTCCACATTTCCTGCGATTATTATGTAATAAAGGTCAAATTTTAGATTTTTTATATTTATATTGGGACATTATTTTAAAATTCGGGATTAAAATGTACGATAGTAAAATAAAGTATCGAAGCAAACTTTGAATTAATTTTCTTTTGTAAAATTATTGTACTTTCTGTTCCATTTAAATTCCCATTTTCAGTTTTTAGGTAGTTCTTTGCAAATAAGGCGTGTTCAAACATTAATGGATTACTTTTTTTTGTAAAATTAAGTTTCAATATTAAAAGCAGAATGTCAAACCGCCAGGGATTGAAATGCTCTTGCTCAAGCGGCTGAGCATCAATGCTCTTGAAGCTCGAGAGCGAAGAAAGCTGGAGCCAATTCTAGCCCAACAATAAATGCTCAAATTAAGCTCATACCTCTTCGGGCTCTAGGAGACAAGGTTTTGCATTTTGCTTTGAGTTTGTTAGCTCAAGGAGCCGAAATTTCTTGAGCTTGCTGGCTCAGCAAAATTGTAACACTTGAGCTTAGTGATGTGTATTGACTTTGCCATTGTAGTGCAGTGTGAGCCAACGGCGTTTTTTTGTGCACCAGAAACTGTGAAAGTGGTTGTTGGGATTATTAACATGAATGTAAAAGATTTCTTGTAACTGGTAAAAGTTACCAGCACTAGTAACTATGAAATAGTAAAATTTACAATTTTTCGGGAAAAACGCGAAATGAAAGGGCTTTTTGCGAGGATTATTAAAATCAATGTTAGAGAGTTCTAGTAACTAGTTAAAGTTACCAGCACTAGTAACTATGAAATAGTAAAATTTACAATTTTTCGGGAAAAACGCCAAATGAAAGGGCTTTTTGCGAGGATTATTAAAATCAATGTTAGAGAGTTCTAGTTACAAGTAAAAGTTACCAGCACTAGTAACTATGAAATAGTAAAATTTACAATTTTTCGGGAAAAACGCCAAATGAAAGGGCTTGTTGCGAGGATTATAAAAATCAATGTTAGAGAGTTCTAGTAACTAGTTAAAGTTACCAGCACTAGTAACTATGAAATAGTAAAATTTACAATTTTTCGGGAAAAACGCCAAATGAAAGGGCTTGTTGCGAGGATTATAAAAATCAATGTTAGAGAGTTCTAGTAACTAGTTAAAGTTACCAGCACTAGTAAGTATGAAATAGTAAAATTTACATTTTTTCGGGAAAAACGCGAAATGAAAGGGCATTTTGCGAAGATTATAAAAATCAATATTAGAGAGTTCTAGTTACTAGTAAAAGTTACCAGCACTAGTAACTATGAAATAGTAAAAACTAAAATTTTTCGGAAAAAACTCCAAATGAAAGGGATTATAAAAATCAATGTTAGAGAGTTCTAGTAACTAGTTAAAGTTACCAGCACTAGTAACTATGAAATAGTAAAATTTACAATTTTTCGGGAAAAACGCCAAATGAAAGGGCTTTTTGCGAGGATTATAAAAATCAATGTTAGAGAGTTCTAGTAACTAGTTAAAGTTACCAGCACTAGTAAGTATGATATAGTAAAATTTACATTTTTTCGGGAAAAACGCGAAATGAAAGGGCATTTTGCGAAGATTATAAAAATCAATATTAGAGAGTTCTAGTTACTAGTAAAAGTTACCAGCACTAGTAACTATGAAATAGTAAAAACTAAAATTTTTCGGAAAAAACTCCAAATGAAAGGGCTTGTTGCGAGGATTATAAAAATCAATGTTAGAGAGTTCTAGTAACTAGTTAAAGTTACCAGCACTAGTAACTATGAAATAGTAAAATTTACAATTTTTCGGGAAAAACGCCAAATGAAAGGGCTTTTTGCGAGGATTATTAAAATCAATGTTAGAGAGTTCTAGTTACTAGTAAAAGTTACCAGCATTAGTAACTATAAAATAGTAAAATTTACAATTTTTCGGGAAAAACGCGAAATGAAAGGGCTTTTTGCGAGGATTATTAAAATCAATGTTAGAGAGTTCTAGTAACTAGTTAAAGTTACCAGCACTAGTAACTATGAAAAAGTACAATTTTTCGGGAAAAACGCCAAATGAAAGGGCTTTTTGCGAGGATTATAAAAATCAATATTAGAGAGTTCTAGTTACTAGTAAAAGTTACCAGCACTAGTAGCTATGAAATAGTAAAAATTAAAATTTTTCGGAAAAAACTCCAAATAAAAGGGCTTGATGCGAGGATTATAAAAATCAATGTTAGAGAGTTCTAGTAACTAGTTAAAGTTACCAGCACTAGTAACTATGAAATAGTAAAATTTACAATTTTTCGGGAAAAACGCTAAATGAAAGGGCTTTTTGCGAGGATAATCAAAATCAATGTTAGAGAGTTCTAGTTACTAGTAAAAGTTACCAGCACTAGTAACTATGAAATAGTGAAATTTCAAAATTTTCGGGAAAAACGCCAAATGAAAGGGCTTGTTGCGAGGATTATTAAAATCAATGTTAGAGAGTTCTAGTTACTAGTAAAAGTTACCAGCATTAGTAACTATAAAATAGTAAAATTTACAATTTTTCGGGAAAAACGCGAAATGAAAGGGCTTTTTGCGAGGATTATTAAAATCAATGTTAGAGAGTTCTAGTAACTAGTTAAAGTTACCAGCACTAGTAAGTATGAAATAGTAAAATTTACATTTTTTCGGGAAAAACGCAAAATGAAAGGGCATTTTGCGAAGATTATACAAATCAATGTTAATGTGTTAAAATTTTTTAAGTACAGACCCCGTTCGTTTTTGGCAACATGCCCGAACATTTTGTGTTGCCAAAATCGAACGGTTTTTTTTTTCTGAAACCTTTTTCTCTTATTTTTTTAAAATAACTATTTTGATTATCATTAACGTTATTTTAAGTCAATTTCCGACCGTTTTTAGATTTTTTAAAAGTTTTTTTCTCAGGTTTTTGATGCATTTTACACTACTTTTTTTTTGTTTATAATCTTTGTTTTTTTTAACATTTTTGCTGTTTTCGTCATTCTTTATCATTTTTAAGATGATTTTGTCATTTTTAGTCTTTTGTTTGTATTTGTTTTTGAATTTTTAAAAATTTTCAGGTTTTTGTAATTTTTGAGTACTTTACATGTACTTGTACATGTAAATGTGTATGTACATTTCGTTATTGTATTCTATCACCATTTCTGAATGTCTAAATTATATGGGTCCTGTTATAGAGAAAACTAAAAGGCAATGTCGCTTCTAAAAACCGTTCGATTTTGGCACATGTGCCAAAATCGGATGTTGCCAAAATCGAATGTTGCCAAAATTTTACTATTTCATAGTTACTAGTGCTGGTAACTTTTACTAGTTACTAGAACTCTCTAACATTGATTTTTATAATCCTCGCAACAAGCCCTTTCATTTGGCGTTTTTCCCGAAAAATTGTAAATTTTACTATTTCATAGTTACTAGTGCTGGTAACTTTTACTAGTTACTAGAACTCTCTAACATTGATTTTTATAATCCCTTTCATTTGGAGTTTTTTCCGAAAAATTTTAGTTTTTACTATTTCATAGTTACTAGTGCTGGTAACTTTAACTAGTTACTAGAACTCTCTAACATTGATTTTTATAATCCTCGCAACAAGCCCTTTCATTTGGAGTTTTTTCCGAAAAATTTTAGTTTTTACTATTTCATAGTTACTAGTGCTGGTAACTTTTACTAGTAACTAGAACTCTCTAACATTGATTTTAATAATCCTCGCAAAAAGCCCTTTCATTTGGCGTTTTTCCCGAAAAATTGTAAATTTTACTATTTCATAGTTACTAGTGCTGGTAACTTTTACTAGTTACTAGAACTCTCTAACATTGATTTTAATTATCCTCGCAAAAAGCCCTTTCATTTGGCGTTTTTCCCGAAAAATTGTAAATTTTACTATTTCATAGTTACTAGTGCTGGTAACTTTTACTAGTTACTAGAACTCTCTAACATTGATTTTAATAATCCTCGCAAAAAGCCCTTTCATTTGGCGTTTTTCCCGAAAAATTGTAAATTTTACTATTTCATAGTTACTAGTGCTGGTAACTTTTACTAGTTACTAGAACTCTCTAACATTGATTTTTATAATCCTCGCAACAAGCCCTTTCATTTGGAGTTTTTTCCGAAAAATTTTAGTTTTTACTATTTCATAGTTACTAGTGCTGGTAACTTTTACTAGTAACTAGAACTCTCTAATATTGATTTTTATAATCCTCGCAAAAAGCCCTTTCATTTGGCGTTTTTCCCGAAAAATTGTAAATTTTACTATTTTATAGTTACTAATGCTGGTAACTTTTACTAGTAACTAGAACTCTCTAACATTGATTTTAATAATCCTCGCAACAAGCCCTTTCATTTGGCGTTTTTCCCGAAAAATTGTAAATTTTACTATTTCATAGTTACTAGTGCTGGTAACTTTTACTAGTTACTAGAACTCTCTAACATTGATTTTAATAATCCTCGCAAAAAGCCCTTTCATTTGGCGTTTTTCTCGAAAAATTGTAAATTTTACTATTTCATAGTTACTAGTGCTGGTAACTTTTACTAGTTACTAGAACTCTCTAACATTGATTTTAATAATCCTCGCAAAAAGCCCTTTCATTTGGCGTTTTTCCCGAAAAATTGTAAATTTTACTTTTCATAGTAACTAGTGCTGGTAACTTTAACTAGTTACTAAATCTCTCTGATATTGATTTTAATTATCCTCACAACAAGCCCTTTCATTTGGCGTTTTTCCCAAAAATTTGTAAATTTTACTATTTCATAGTTACTAGTGCTGGTAACTTTTACTAGTTACTAGAAATCTTTAACATTGATTTTAATTATCCTCGCAAAAAGCCCTTTCATTTGGCGTTTTTCCCGAAAAATTGTAAATTTTACTATTTCATAGTTACTAGTGCTGGTAACTTTTACTAGTAACTAGAACTCTCTAACATTGATTTTAATAATCCTCGCAACAAGCTCTTTCATTTGGCGTTTTTCCCGAAAAATTGTAAATTTTACTATTTCATAGTTACTAGTGCTGGTAACTTTTACTAGTTACTAGAAATCTTTAACATTGATTTTAATTATCCTCGCAAAAACCCCTTTCATTTGGCGTTTTTCCCGAAAAATTGTAAATTTTACTATTTCATAGTTACTAGTGCTGGTAACTTTTACTAGTAACTAGAACTCTCTAACATTGATTTTAATAATCCTCGCAACAAGCTCTTTCATTTGGCGTTTTTCCCGAAAAATTGTAAATTTTACTATTTCATAGTTACTAGTGCTGGTAACTTTAACTAGTAACTAGAACTCTCTAACATTGATTTTAATTATCCTCGCAACAAGCTCTTTCATTTGGCGTTTTTCCCGAAAAATTGTAAATTTTACTATTTCATAGTTACTAGTGCTGGTAACTTTTACTAGTAACTAGATTTCTCTAATATTGATTTTAATAATCCTCCCAAAAAGCCCTTTCATTTCGCGTTTTTCCGTTACTAGTGCTGGTAACTTTTACTAATTACTAAAACCGTCCAACATTTATTTCAAAAATCCATGCGACAAGCCCTTTCATTAGTTACTTCACTTGTGCACAAAAAAGCAGGCGTTGGCTCGAACAGCAGCAGTGAAAACAAGCTCAACGATTTTGAATCGGTTGAGCCAACAAGCTCAAGCTCCTCTGGAGGCATGAGCTAACGGGCTCACGAGGGAAAAAAAGAGCTAAGGTTTCTTCCAAATAAGAGCTTAGCTATACGAAGCTCCGGAGACAAAAACGATAGGAGCTTCGTCGATTGCTTTGTAAGCGGAGCTATGGAAATAAAGAGCTATGAAGCTCGCTCAAATAAGCTTCATTTTCAATCCCATCCCCGATAAATTCAAACGAACGGATCCTTCGGTTGACGTCGCCTTAAAATCAGTAGGCGAACTGTTCGCAAAGCATCGGAATGAACTTAAGAGATGCAGTCATTTGAACCAATCGTGCCACAGCGTCGGTGCGATGCGTTCATTTTTTTCAACCACAAATTAGGCGTCGTAGCTGATCTTAACCTTTTCAAGAAATAATCAGCTTGCGACTTTTTCTCGACGACGTTTGCGCTGAACGTTCATTTGCACCTCTGTTTTCCAGTTTCAAGTCGTAGATGGAAGCACTATCTTGCAGTTAACACCAAATTTTGTCTCAATATTGATTTTACAGGTTTATTCAGGCCCATATTCATCATTTTGAGGTATTTTACCATTACAGTATTGTGGAAGGTCACGCTGCAGAAAGCTTTTCCGAATTTGCAAAAGAATCACCAGCACAAAAATGTACAGTACCGTTCATAATTGTATAGAAATTGGAAGCACGCGCACTGTCACTTCGACTTTGAACTAGCATAACTTTTTACTCTGATGATATTTTTTGATCAAATTTTTTGCGTTATATTGATCAACTATCACATTAATATATCACCAAATTTGAGCTTTCTGAAGTTTGTGTGGCCTGAGAAAGAGTAATTCTACAAAAATCGGACTTTTTGGACATTTCTCATTCAAACTGCAATATTTCTGAAACTACGCCATATTTTTAATTGAAATTTTGCAGAGTGATTGCTGAAATATAAAGCTAGCTTGTCTGAAGTTTTTGAAAAGTTCTATCGATGCGATCAAAAGTTACGCGAGGTGCAATGTTTCAGGCATGAACCTTGAAATGCGATTTCTATAGAATTTTGGACGATTCATGAGAACAATATCGTTTCCTCCACCAACCAGACAAAAAATGTCTGTAAAAAGCAATGAAGAAAAGAAAAAATGGAATAAATGATCCATTTGTGTTTTGAAATCAGAATCTCGTGATATTGTTGTGATTTTTTGGTTGAAATAGATTTACTGGATGTTAAACAGAGAATATGATTTTCCTATGGAAACATTCGTCCAAAATTCTATAGAAATCGCATTTCTTCATCCATGTCTGAAATATTGCACATCGCGTAACTTTTGATCTCATCAATAGAACTTTTTGAAAACTTCAGACATACTAGCTTTACATTTCAACAATCACTCTGCAAAATTTCAATAAAAAATGTAGCGTAATTTCAGAGATATTGCAGTTTGAATGAGAAATGTCCAAAAAGTCCGATTTTCGTAGAATTACTGTTTCTCAGACCACACAAACTCCAGAAAGCTTAAATTTGGTGATATAACAGTGTGATAGTTGATTTATTTAAAGCAAAAAATTTGATCAAAAAATATCATCTCAGTAAAAAGTTATGGAAGTTCAAAGTCGAAGTGACAGTGCGCGTGCTTCCAATTTCTATACAATTATGAACGGTACTGTACATCCGCCAAAATTCCTGCTCATCTCAACTTCTGATTCAACTGCAAATCATACCAATAATACTGCTAGCCGTCTGGTCCATCAAGCTGCATCCCAAAGTTTAACTTTATTATGATAATCGGTCCAAAAAATTCACTTTTAGTGACCTTGATGCAATTCTATTTTTTTGGATTTAGTGATCTTAAAATTTCCAAAGCGTTCACACGGTACATGTATTTATTTCTTGACCAAAATCGTCCAGCACACCCTAATTAATCCCAGATATTCGAAAATGGGCATGAATTTGGTTTAATGGCAAGATAGTGCTGCCATCTATGACTTAAAACTAGAGAAATAGTGTTTGATTATCAAAAAAACATTAGTATTTTTGAATTACAACCTGCTTTTTGGATTCAAACTCAGCCTCAAATCTATGTTTCATCATTTTGCATCATACTTATGAATGTTAATGAAGAAATCAAGCAGTTTGATGAAGTTTTATAGCTCAAATATCTAATTCCTTAACGCTAGAGGAGCATCTCGTAAAACCCCCATTTTAAAACCTTTGAAAACCTTTGGAATTCTGGAAAACTCCTAAAATACAGTTATGTATTCAAATAACTCGTAGAAGCCTTTTTATTTACTTTTACACAATAAATTTTTGAAAATAATCTAGTTTTTGTTGGAAAAACTCAAGTGGTTCTATTCTTATTTCGCACCCCTTTTCCACATTTTTGGTCCTCAACGCCAATTGCTACGTCCAAAAAAAGTAAACTTATGCTTGACCTATCCGTTAAGCAATTCAGAACAATCTGTGGAAGAAAATTTTCGTAATTTTCAATCATTCATCTTTTAACAAGCAAAACACATAGTGGTGCTATTCTTATTTCGCTCACTGTAGATTTAACTACCAGATTGAAAACCAACCAGAAAAAAACCTTCACCAAGCTCAAGTTCATTGACAGCTCCCCAACGCTGAGTGGCGGTGCATCGGAAGCTATATTAGCACCTCATTTTGCTTATAGGTTTTCCGCCGCCCACCTTACGCCTCAATCATACACTATTTCGACAGGTGCGGATGTTTAATTGACTCTTCCGCCCGTTTTTTTTATCGTTGTTCCTCCCGGTTCCGGACCAATATTGGCGGTTCGGCTAGCTGGACCGATTCAGAAATAATGGAGGCAAGCAGACAGACAGACAGGCCCAAAACAACGCTATACGCACTAATATCGAAATCCGTTTTTCCCGGGTAGGTACGCAAATTGCGCGCTAAGCCGGAACGATTCATTTTCCAGCAACCAGTTTTTCGCCTCATTGCCAATGAAATGTTGATTGAGAATAGAGCTACAGAAGGTTTCAAGGTTTGGAAGTGAAAATCTTTAGCCTTTACAATTGATCAGAATTTCTTGTTGGTAAAAACGCTTTATACTGTTTGTTAAATATGGATGATAAAATTTAAAAATAAGTGTTGAGTTTCTCAATAAATTTGGTTCACTCAAACTTTTATTTTTAAGATCTTCTCATAAATAGCTATTCAAATCATACAAATAAAGTAAGGTTACCAGCATTTTTCACCCACGTATCCGGGCGAACAAATGCAGGCTATTTCAACTTGAAACCTTGCAAAATCCGGGTATTTGATTTAAAAACTGTCAACCCAAAAACCAGGCAATATCGGGGTAAATTTTGTTTAAACCTTTTATTTTTCAACAAAAATCAAAAAGAAAAGCACTTAATTTGTTTATTGAAACACATTATCACTTTTCAAATCATATTATAGACTTCCAAAAAGCCGTTCATGGTTATTTTGATAAAACTTTGTCATCAAATTTCATTTTCTTACGCATAAATCAGAAAAATATTAGTAGGTATTTCTGTTTGATTTTGTTTTTAATTTTGCAAATAAAGTGAATAAATCGGGACAAAATGTAGGCCGAACCTTTCCCAAATTTCTCATCGAATATCCGAGCAAGTCCGGATAAAACCGAGCAATCTGGCAAGCATAAAATAAAGGGAGTTCTAACCAAAATTAAAATTCTCTATAATAAAGACCAAAAAAAGGAAGTTCTATATCAAATTGAATCTCAATATTAAAAATGAATATAAAAGCTAAGTTCTTTTAAAAATGGGGAATTTTTTTTTGCTGATAGCTCATTAACTAGTAATCGGACATTCAAAATTTTGACAGCATTCTGCTGCCTGTGAAAAGAATTATCCTACCTTTTTTCAAAATTTGAAAAGTTACGCGTTTTTTAAGATATTTACGATGCAAGAGAAAATGGAAAAAATAATTTCGCACAGTTTCTTTCAAAATCCATCATTTTCAAATAGATAGCTGACAAAACCGTTGATTATTCAAATAATTACTGTGTGTAGGTGGAGGAAAAGTATGCAAACACTGTCAAAAATATCCAGAAAGTTCAAATCAAGCATTTGGAGTGAAGCACTACGGTTAAGGGTCATTAGGGAAGTCAAGTCTCACTCAGAATTTTTAATTTTCAATAAGCGAAAAACTAAGTGTAGGTCGCTGAAATGTCCAACAATTTTTTCTCCGATAAGCTGGAAGCGCTGCCCTTATATAACGAGTCATGTAAACCTAACCTCGAACCACACATTTTTGATAGTCCCAGAGCTCGCAAACTGTATAAACTGTATAACTGTTTGACTGGACGACAAAACTTAATACAATCCCTATTTCAAACAAATTCCATTCAAATCCTATAACATGTCTGCAATTTGCAAGGTCCCCATGCAGATTAAAGTATCCCAAGCAACCAAAAGTCCCATAAAACAAGTACAAACACGCTTACTCAGCCCCATTATTGATATGAATTACGTTCTATGCAGCTCAAAATTTAAGTTATTATTGATACTTTCAAGTTCCAAAACAAGTCTTAATGATCTTCTATTCAGCTTCCAGCGGCCTCTTAATTCAGCTTCCGAAAAATCGCAAAATGAGCAAAACATTCTCTTTCTATCTCAACTGAACCGTTGGCTTCGGTTCATATCAACTTGTCTTGATTATTTACTGTGTTCTGTATCGGTGCCGCCATGATGCCACGCGCCGGATTTCAAATTCGACAAATTGCTCAATTGCTTCTTTCCTACATTTCCTTCATATATCTCATCAGAATGGTCACTCAAGTACAAAATTACTTATTGAAAAAAACTTGCCCGGCTTGGGGATCGAACCCCGACCTTCGTGGTGAGAAGCGAACACGCTACCACGAGACCACGCCTAGATGTTGTTCTAACTGAAACTAAAACTCGAAAAGGTGATTTGATTTTGAAAGCACATCAATGCACTTTTTGTGACTTTTCAATACCCGTTTGAGCACTTTTGTGCCCTTTATGCGACTTACCAAATCCCGTATTGAGCACTTTTGTGCCCTTTATGTGACTTAAGTCCCTTATAACGTACGTATAGATCACTTTTGCAGCTTTCAAGTTCGTTAATGAGTACATATAGTTCACAAATGGGAATTGGGCAAAACAAGTCACATACAACGTACATAATAATCACTTTAGCAACTTTCAAGTTCATTAATGAGTACATAAAGTTCACTAAAGGGAATTGGGCAGTTGATTCTCTTTGTCAGCCAATATGTAACTTTCAATGCCTTCATTCAAGTAAATATGTGACTTTTGGTTGCTTGGGATGTATTTGCTGATTGTTATGTAAAAAATAATGACTTGTTAAGATTCCGCTCCTGTGAAATAGACAACAATTTTCAAAACGAAAGCTTTGGTTTTTGCTGTTTTTTAAAAGTCCAAAAAGAGTGATCTTGTATGTACCCTTCGAATTCTACTATCTATACAAACCAATTATACTTTAATGTAAATCTCATAATAGTTTAACTTCGTTATTGTAAGCAGTTTGCTAGCAGAAAATTCATTAAACACGCTTTTGAATGGTTTAAGTTATGGGAATTGTTTGTGGAGCAACGTAATTGCTTGAGTCTTGGAGGCATCGATTTTGATTTTCCATGTTTTGGTATCCTAGTTAAAAAAAGGTATTTACGGGTTGTAGTTTGTTTGTGATTTCACGGAGCTTTCTTCCCTTAACGGCATTTGCAGTGTCACCCGGATGTAGGTAAAGCAGGTCTCCGAGGGGAGGAATGTCAGAGGTGTAGATGATTTAGAGTATTTAGTGGGCCCAACAAGCTACCTTGCGGAACACCTACCAGGATGAATATGATGTCTGATTAGCAACTATTCAACGACACCCTACCTTTGCTGAAGATATTTTCGGGTAATTTTGATGAGATGTACAGGGAAATTGAGTAAGCATAGGTTGTAAACAGTCCATCATGCCAAACATTGTCAAACGCTTTCTCGACGTATTGTAGGGCCATGGCTGTAGACTTACACAGATACAATTTTGTTCCTTCTGATGTTGTTTATCATCCGAACTAGCTGGTGTGAGGTTGAATGCCCTTTCCTGAAACCAAATTGCTCAGAAAGTATAATATAGTGTTCCTCCACAAACTTTGCTCAGCACTGAAAGAAAACTTATAGGTATGTATCTTGAAGGCAATTTCGAACTTTTCCAGGTTTACGGGTGGGGATGATTTTGGCTGTTTTCCAGCTAATTGAGAGGTAGTTGGTATACTTGGTTGCTGAGATTTTTAAGAATGAGGTTAAAGATACCGTCAAACCCAGGGGTCTTCATATTTTTGGAAAACTTCAGCGCTGAGCAAACCTGATCAGCAGAGATTTTGTCTGATAGAGGGACGATACAAGGGGAGGGGAGGAATCTAAATTGCAGACGCATTTTGCAACCTAAGATTCTTGCGCGCTTTGGACGTTAGAGTCAAGCAAATGCGAAGTAAGAATATGGTAGCCCATGGCCTTTGCCTTTTCTTCAGGGGTGACAAGAATTAACTCAGCAACTGGTAAAGGGTTTCGACGGTTTTGCCACAGGGGTCAATACTTGGCCCGGTCCTGTGGAACATTGCGTACGAATGAGCCTCCCATCAGGGGACTGAACTCGTAGGATTTGCGGATAATGTAGTCCTCTTGGCGAGAGGCTCCTCGACAGCGGAGGTACAGCTGCTTGCCACAGTAGCTATCCAGGCAGTGGAAAGCCGAATGCACTCAAAGTTCCTGCGTCTAGCCCACCAGAAAATCGAGATGGTGCTGATCACCAACCTGATCTCACTCCTAGCTGGTACCATTGCAATTGAACCGTGTGATACCGTGTCCAATTAAGTACCTAGGGGTGATGATCGACGTCAGACTCAGATACACGAGTCATGTCGACTACGAGTATAAGAGAGCGGCAATAGTCTCTCCTCAGAAATCAGAAGAAGCAAGAGGAGGATACTGTCAATCGTGACCCCGTCAATCTTTCGGGGTGGGCTGGGGGTAGGCCTAGGGAAGACAGTGTAACCTGCAAAGACTTCGCAGCGTTCTGCGGCTGATAAACCTGTAGGTTATCAGTGAATACCATGGAACCACCTGTGTAGTGGTGGGTGTCATGCCCATCTCGGTTTTGCTAAAGGAGGATGTCTATTGCTACGACAATAAAGACACGCCCAACGTACGAGATCTCGCCAATGAGAACTCCTGGCAGTATCTATATGACAGCTCAGCGAGAAGAAGATAGACCCATCGTCTGATCCTGCAAATCAGGAGCTGGATCAAAAGGGGACACGGTGAAGTTAACTTCCATATGACTCAATTCCAGACTGGATGCTTCATGAAGTACCACTACCGGTTTGGACATGTGGCTTCGCCATATTGCCCAGATTGTACGAAGAGGAGACGCTCAAACACTGGGTGTTTGCCTGTCCGAAGTTTGCGGCGGTATGTTCCAACGACCGAAGCTGCGGAGATAAGACTTGATCTTCTTCGAAATGGAAATCATTGAGAAAGGGTTATTCCACGATCGGGGATACCCACGGGTAGAGTAGTTCTCGACGTCGGGTGAACCATTTGAGTCGGAGTAGGATTAAAGGTGGCAAAGTCGGGCTTCGAATCGTAAGAGGAGAGGTCAGGCCTCGAGTCTTCAGGATCAGAGGTTTGTGTGGTCAACCCCGAGTCTTTACGATCTTCACAGCTTCTATTAGTGATGGTTTGTTTAGCAAACTTTGGAAATGTGTTAACAGATTATCAAACCAGCGGTGAATTAATTGAATGATTAATGGCATTTCGGTGAACTAAACATTCTAACAGGAAGAATATCAAACGAAAGTAATGAAAATTATAGACGGATAGAATAGATTAGGAAGCATGAGAAGTGTTGAAAATGAGCCGAGAGATTTGAGAAAACTTCTTGCCGCACAAGACCATTTGTCCCGCACCGTATCATATCTTACTTTCATTTGATATTCTTCCTGTTAGAATGTATAGTTCACCGAAATGCCATTAATCATTCAATTAAATCATAAAACTTTGGAAAATCTCACACATTTTGCCGATTCACAAAAATGGTTCAAAACTGCCCGCTGAAAACTATCGAGGGTTAGCAATTCTTTCCGCTGTACCAAAAATGTTCGAGAGCATAATTTACGACCAGATGTACCCCGGGGTTAGAAAGAAAGATATCAGATGTTCAGCATGGTTTTTTGAAAAAGCCATCAACCGTGACTAATTTAGCAGAATTTGTTTCCCGAACTTCTTAATGGATGACGCAGGGTTCACAAGTAGACGTCATATACACAGACATGTCTAAAGCTTTTGACGTTATCAATATCCATATCAACACCAATTGAAAAAGTAAATCACTATACATATCTAGGTCTTGACATCGATTACAAGCTGAAATGGAATTACCATATTCAAAAGCTCCTGAAAGAAATTAGCTCAACCTGTGGTTTACTCTGGAGAATGAAAAGATTCGTCCCCAAAAAACAGCTGATCGTGTTGTACCAGGCGTTCGTACAATCAAAACTACAGTATCTAGTATTCATTTGGGGTGCTGCAGCAAATTCTCACTTAAAGAAACTTAAAGCACCTCAGAACCGCTGTCTCAAAGCTGTCTACAATCGTCCTTGGTTGTACCCTAGTAAAAACTTGTATTCTGAAGCAGATGGCAGTATAATTCCAATTCAGGCGCTGAGAGAGCTACAAGCCACATCGATAATCCACTCACATTTGAACGATCAAGTGATACATAACAACGTAGTGTACGAGCAACCCAACCACGCGTACGAGCTTCGTAATTCAGCCGCCCTTTCAATTACTAGACCCAACAGCGAAATGTCAAGGAAAGCATTCCCTTACTATAGCAAGGTCCTTTTTAACTCAGTACCCAGAAGCCTCAGAGAAGAAAGAAACCCACGAAAATTCAAAAGCAAGCTGAAAACTTACATCAGAAATAAAATTGAATCATATTTCCATTAAATCTGATCCCGGAACATCCGATGGTTAATAACTGTAAACAATAGCCAGCTAGCGCTTCCTTAACAGAGATTATTCTCGCTGGAAGCAAATTCAACTCTACCTTCCCATCATTCGATACCCCGTAAACGTTCCAACCACATTCATCTAACCACAAATGTATTATTTTATCTTCTCATTCCCGCCAAATACCACCGCCGCCAAAAACCTCCACCACCCACCACTACCGCCCACCGCCATCGCCCGCCGCCACCAACAAGTACCACCAACAAACGCCACAAATCGTCACCAAAATTAAGTGATTTGAAAAATTCAAGTGTTTTTGAAATGAATGTGCATAACTAATTGTAAAATCGAATTGAAAAAAGAAAAAAAAATAAAAATGATGAGGTTTTGCGCCCACTGGAGAAGGAACATGGAAGAAGAAGTTCCACTCCCGCGGGCTTTTCCCTGCTCATAAAAGAAAAAAAAAATATTAAAGCTCTTTTGTCAGTGCTGTGCAAAAATGGGATTACCGGTGTTAGTCTACAATGGATACGTTCGTACCTCATAGAAAGAGTTCAATTTGAAAACTTGGGAATTCGAGATTCAACGTATTCCTGGTCAACAGCGGCGTACCACAAGGGAGTCACTTGGGACCCCTACTTTTTATTACTGTAATGAACGAGTTCCCCGAAATGCTGCGTGACGCGTTCGTGTTGATCTACGCGGATGATTTGAAAATGTTCCTTCCTGTTCGGTATCCCACGGATTGTATGGTTCTACAGAATGCGCTTAATAAATTTTCTGAGCGTTGCAACCATTTTGGTTTGAAAATTTAGGATTTGTCACGAGTTGGACAATCCTTACACTATCGTCTCAATTTATGTTGGACTTATCCGGACCACTATCGAATACGCTAGTATTGTGTGGCAGCCATACTACAATGTTCATAACATTGTAGGCAACGTCGCTAGAACTGTTCTCGCATAAGGAAAGCTCAGTAGGCCCATGGGTTGCTACGTTTTTGCTCGTTTGAAGTGTGCGTAAAAACACGCTCTCAAACCACTGGGCTCGCTATACATGGAAATTCTCTTTCTGGGTTTCTCATGTATAGTAAGCTAGTGCAGAGCAAAGGCGGGAGCAACTCATGGGAGCTTTTCATCAACATGCCTTCTAGCCTAAAATTTCAACACCTATCAAGCTTTCTCCTACTGGCGCACTAATGCCTGTCTATCCACCTTTCTTTCAAATTCTATAAAATAAATTCTCTCTTGTTTTCATTCCGCCGCACATGCCATTAAAATTATAATCAATGTTCATAAGAATAGAATTGAAAGAGTTCAATAAAGATTCTAAGGTACGCCTTGGCTGTCAAAAAGATGTGGCAGAATATCCAGCTTTGTGTAGCTAGTTGGCTTGGACTCACTGGAAAATCGCAAAAATCAATCGACAATTTCTTCGCAAACCTGGATAGCTAGATCTGTTCTAACAATTTTGTATCGAAAATTGAGGAGGAATTGATAAGGAACTGTTAGAACTAAAAAAAAAGTGCTCGCTGCAAAAAAAAATATCAACTTATAATACCAACCTCAAAAACTTCACAGGTGGCTGTGCAGATGAGATGAGGATTGTACAGAAAAAATAATAATTTAAAAAAATAAATAAAACAAATATGTGGCAACACTGGGATAGAAGCTTCAAAGTGTTAACAAAAACACAAGTCAGTTACTGCTATAATCTTGTGGAAGACGGCCGTGTTTAAGCGAGATCCTGAATAATGTTTAAATTAACCAGTTCACCAGTCAGTTCACGACAATGGCGTAGTTGGTACGATGAGCGCAGATTTGAAAAATTGCTGCATTGTTTATTTTGAAATGAGTCCAGTTTCGGCCTATAAGAAGAACTGAAGAAGTGCAGATTTGGAAGGCTGCTGCTTTGTTTGTTTTGAAATGTCGCACCTTCCGGTAAATAAGTCGGACTGAAGAAGCGCAGATTAGAAAGGCTGTTTGCTTTGTTTATTGGAAAATGATTCCAGTTTCGACAAAAAAAAGACGGTTGCAGACTGGAAATGCTGCTGCTTTGTTTGTTCTAATATGATGCCATTTCCGGTGATCAAGACGGATTTAAGAAGCGCAGATTTGAAAGGCTGCTGCTTTCTTAGTTTTAAAATGATTCCAGTTCCAGTGAATAAAACGGACTGAAGAAGGGGAATGATTCCAGTTAGAAAACCCACCTAAGAAAAATTCCTTAATCTCTATGAGCATAGTTCAGGTTTCGTGGGCTTTCTCGTTAAACTTCTAAACAAGTATGGTGACTGATAAAAACTTCAAAAACTCTACTGGGACTTGATCTTCCAACCTCAAGCGCTAAAAATTGGTCCAAAACCGCATACAGTATTAAAAAACCTCAAGCGTTTTTGCAACAAAATGTAGGGCATCTAAATTATTTTCGATTGAAACTATAGAACGACGGACTCAAAGTGAGGAGCTTGGTTTAGAACGTTCGAAATTATCTAGCCCGCATCAACAACATTGTTTTGGTACTTCAAACAGCGCGTCCAGAAATGATACGCGCGACGGACGCTCAAATGTGGGTTCATGTGTGAGTGTCAGTTCAAAAATGTGCCAAAAGCTTGAGTTTTTTTTTTCATTTTGCAACAATGTTGCTGCCCCTAAACGATTAAACTAATCCTAATTCTAAAAAGCGGGGACGTGTGTAGAGGAAACGGTTTCAAGAGAGCGCTCAGCGGGTTGTTTCAATTTTGCCAAAAATGATCGTATCGTCATCACACCAAAACGATTGGAATCGACGATCATCATCATATCTGGATCTAGTTAGAAGTAGCCAGCCCCGTGCCTGTTTATCTGTCTTCGGCCAGTAAACGGGCAATAGTATAGGTTAGTTTTTGCAAATCATTTTGGCACGCTTGGAACCTAACCGGTCAGGTTTGTTGTGCTTTTTTTCTGAGCGGGTTTTCGAATTCGTTGGGCAGACATTTTTGTTTGGGTAAAGCTTTGGAGAATTTGATATATTTCGAAGTAGTTCTTTTATAAACTTTGACAATTGGCGAAAGAAAAATTCATAACAATCTTAACTGCTTTTGAAAAATCGTCAAGAATCTGTCTGCATTATGACAAAAAGTCATCCTGAGTCATCCTGATGATGATCGTTTCTGCAAAGTGGTTTGATGGCAGAGAGAACAGAAAGGTTGAATGGTTGGTTTTGTTTCGTTTGGTTTCGAATGGTGATCAAATTAGGGAGGAATTTCGGGGTGCAACCGGTTGATCACATTTTTGCATTCAAATTTGGGCTGGGTCAGCTCGTTTGGAATCGCCAGGTGAAGGTCTTACGGATTTGCTCTCACTTTTGGGCGTAGGCTTTTCGATACACTTTCATTTCAACGTGTCTGGAATTGATTTTTTTTATTCCATCCAAAGACGGAAATTATCAAAATTCAAAGTAAAAATAATTAACGGAATTTTTCAAGTCCACATTTTAGACATGAGATGAGATGAGATTAGATGAGATTAAGAAAATAAAACAAAATAAAAGTTGTATTCGGCAACACTGTAGAAAGACGCATTGACACAGGGAGCGCAGACTTTTAAGGTTGCTGCTACGATTTTTTTTTCTGATTTAGCCACCGGTAGGAAGACGGATTGGCACAGGGAGCGCAGTTTTTTAAGGCTATTGCTACGAAAAAAAAGGTTCCGATTTAGCTTCCGGTAGAAGGACGCATTGGCACAGGGAGCGCAGTTTTTCAAGACTGCTGCTAAAAAAGAGTTTTTGAAAGAGCTTCCTGTAGGAAGATAATTTGGCACAGGTAACGCAGATTTTTAAAGCTGCTGCTACGATTTATTTCTGATGCAGCCTCCGGTAGAGTGATGGATTGGCACAGGGACCGCAGATTTTCAAGGCTGCTGCTTCATAAAAAAATTTCTGATTTAGCTTCCGGTAGAAAGACGGATTTGCACAAGGAGCGCAGTTTTTTAAGGATGATGCTACAAAACAAAAATCTGATTCAGCCTGAAGTATAAAGACGCATTGGCACAGATAGCGCAGCTTTTTAAGGTAGCTGCTACAAATTTTCGTTTTATGATTCAACCTCCGGTAGAAAGGCGCATTGGCACAAAGAGCGCAGGTTTTTGAGGCTGCTGCTACAAAAAAAATTTGATTCAGTCTCCGGTATAAAGACGGATTGGCTCAGCGAGCGCAGATTTTTAAGGCTGCTGCTACGAAAAAAAAAGGATCTGAAACAGCCTCCCGGTAGAGAAACGGATTGCCACAGGGAGCGTCGATATTTAAGGCTGCTGCTACGAAAAAAAGTTTCTGAATCTGCCTCCGGTATAAAGACGCATTAGCACAGGAAGCGCAATTTTTTTTAAGCTGCTTGAAAAAAAAAGTGTTTCTGATTCAGCCTCCCGCAGAAAGACGGATTGGCACAGCGAGAGCAGATTTTTAAGGCTACTGCTACGAAAAAATGGTGTTTTTATTCGGCTTCCGGTAGAAAGACGGCTTGGCACAGGGAGCGAAGGTTTTTAAGTTTGCTGCTGCGAAAATAAGTTTCTGTTTCAGCCTCCGGTAGAAAGACGGATTGGCACAGGGAGCGCAGATTTTTAAGGCTGCCGCTACGATTTTATTTTCTAATTCTTCCTCCTCCTGTAGAAAGACGGATTGGCATGAAAAGCGCAGATTTTGTAGGCTGCCGCTACGAAAACAAATTTTTTTATTCAGCCTCCGGTAGAAAAACGGATTGCCACAGGCAGTGCCGATTTTTTTAAATTGCTGCCACGGTTTTTTTTTCTAATTCAGCCTCCAGTAGCAAGACGCATTGGTACAGAGAACGCAGATTTTTAAAGCTTCTGGTAAGAAAAATTTTTTGATTCAGCCTCAGGTAGAAAGGCGCATTAGCACAGGGAGCGAAGATTTTGAAGGCTACTGCTACGATTTTCTTCTGACTCAGCCTTCGGTAGAAAGACGGATTGGCACAGAGAGCGCAGATATTTAAAGCATAAGCACAGGAAGCGCAAATTTTTTAGGCTGCTGGAACAAAAAAAATGTTTCTGATTCAGCCTCCGGTAGAAAGACGGATTGGCACAGCGAGCGCAGATTTTTAAGGCTACTGCTACGCAAAAAAGTGTTTTTATTCGGCTTCCGGTAGAAAGACGGATTGGCACAGGGAGCGAAGGTTTTTAAGTTTGCTGCTACGAAAAAAAAAGTTTCTTTATCTTCCTCCGGTAGAAAGACGGATTGGTACAAGGAGCGCAGATTTTTAAGGCTGCCGCTACGAGTTTATTTTCTATTTCTTCCTTCTCCTGTTGAAAGACAGATTGACACAGGAAGCGCAGATTTTTAAGGCTGCCGCTACGAAAACAAAGTTTTTGATTCAGCCTCCGGTAGAAAGACGGATTGGCACAGGGAGCGCAGATTTTTAAGGCTGTTGTTAAAAAAAAGCTTCTGATTCTGCCTTTGGTAGCAAAACGGATTGGCACAAGAGCGAAATTTTTTAAGGCTGCTACTCCGATATTTTTTTCTTATTCAGCCTCCGGTAGAAAGACGGATTGGCACAGGGAGCGGAGATTTTTAAGGTTGCTGCTTGCTTGTATTATTTTGACCTATCTAAACCAAAAAAAACAGATTGGCATAGGAAGCTCACATTTTTTATTTGAACTTCCGGTTGGAAAGGTTGTTGCTAAAAATATTTTCAGATTGTTCCGATTCTGGTAAAAAAAACAGAACCGAAGAAAGACACAGTTTGTGAAGGCTGTTTCTAATAATGTGTTCGGATTGCTCTGACTCTAAGTTTTTCAGCCAAAAGTTATGCAATACTTTCCTGACCATAAATTAATTTAGATTCTTAAAAAAATTGGTATATTTCAAAATGTTCCCAATTTTAGAGATCATAATGTCCTAGTAGGAAAAAAGATTCTCCGAGGACTTCAAAAGGGTGGGTCGAGGTCTTCCCGAGACCCGTGACGCTCTAAAAAGGCTGACATTTATTGCCTGTTCCCACCGAAAAAAGTGACTGGAGTCCAATAGTAGGACTAGGTATAGAGTGAAGACGATTTTCGGGCTTTCATTCACAGCGGAGTATATGAGAGGGAATAAAATGGAATAGTAAACCCCGAAAAAAAAAACCGAAGCAAAAAATGACCACATCGAAACGTTCGCGACAATGGGCCATTAAGATCTAATGCAATTAGCGAAATTGCTGATTAGTGTCTGTACTTTTTACTCGCTCTCTGGTCAACTCGAGCCATGGGTTGTCAAATTCTGTCGCAGACCGCGGATTAAGTTAGGAAGTTTTTTTTCTCTCCAACCTTTCGGTGCGTTTCTTCTGCTCCAAAAAAAAAGTTTGCAAGTAGACACTACTGTAGTAGGTAATAGAAGGTTACAAAAATGTTTCAAATCTAAAACAGTTGCTAGCTACCGTTTCTTATTGGCACCGCACGGTGGAAATTTGCTAGTTGACGGAAAACAGGGTCAGTTCGCGGGAGAAGGTACAGAAAACATCAATTACAAAAGTGATTGGTAGATTCTGACTATTGCGGGACCCTGGCTGGCTGGAGTCGTAAAGTTTGTTGAGTGCTTATTAGCGAACTTTTCCGTTTTCTCCCTCCGGTTTAGAAGAGTAGGAGGCTCAAGTGCAGTTATTCGGGCCACGTTTTTCCCGATTGAGATTTGAGGGAAAATTCCCGTCGCAGATTGTAAACAAATTTTTGAAGGTCTAAAAGAGATTCTTGTTATACGATCCTTATGTTTTCTACCATAAATAATGTTTGTTTTGGCTATCAAAATCTAAATTTTTGTATAAGATGTAATGCAAAAAATATTTTTGTCAAGCTACTATATTCGGAATAAATCCTAAACAAAAACATAGTTTTAAGTTGAAATGATAAATATGTAATGATTCGTTTTAAAAAACGTTAGAAACTAGCTTGAAACGGTGCATAAATGGCTTTCGGTATGATTCTAAGAATAATTAAGAAAAAATGGTTCGGTTAAACTTTTTCTAATGATGTTTTTCCGTTTTATTATTCTCGTTCCATGCTACATCATCGAATCGATCGGATGGTTCCAATCACAGGTAAGACACTAAGATCTTGTAATAGTTTTTATGAAATTTGAGGTAATTTTCTTTTGGTCTAACACAAACTGAAATATTGTTCAAATGATCACTTTAAAGCTAATTGAAAACAAAACTCGCCTTTTAAAAAGATGCAACATTGAAAAATCTCTCTGGAGCAAATCATCCCCCCTTACCGTTCACATTAAATAACCGTGTGCAAGAAAAAGCGCAACTAGTAGTTGGTAGACAAATCAAACAACCAATTGATTTGAACATACAATTTCAGGCATTATAGAGTGGCCATTACATATTATTACTTTAACGAATTTGTACTTTCCTCATATAATCCGATCTGGGCCGTTAGAAGAACGCTCACAAGGATTGAGGATTTTGGTGACACGTTTTCTGAGTAGTTTTTTATGATGGTTCGCACATAAATGTCAAGTGAAAGACAGAATTTAAGTTTTCTTTTATAATTGTATGCGGTTTCAAAAAAACGCCGTTGGCTCACACTGCACTACAATGGCAAAGTCAATACACATCACTAAGCTCAAGTGTTACAATTTTGCTGAGCCAGCAAGCTCAAGAAATTTCGGCTCCTTGAGCTAACAAACTCAAAGCAAAATGCAAAACCTTGTCTCCTAGAGCCCGAAGAGGTATGAGCTTAATTTGAGCATTTATTGTTGGGCTAGAATTGGCTCCAGCTTTCTTCGCTCTCGAGCTTCAAGAGCATTGATGCTCAGCCGCTTGAGCAAGAGCATTTCAATCCCTGGCGGTTTGACATTCTGCTTTTAATATTGAAACTTAATTTTACAAAAAAAAGTAATCCATTAATGTTTGAACACGCCTTATTTGCAAAGAACTACCTAAAAACTGAAAATGGGAATTTAAATGGAACAGAAAGTACAATAATTTTACAAAAGAAAATTAATTCAAAGTTTGCTTCGATACTTTATTTTACTATCGTACATTTTAATCCCGAATTTTAAAATAATGTCCCAATATAAATATAAAAAATCTAAAATTTGACCTTTATTACATAATAATCGCAGGAAATGTGGAGTTTGAGGCAGAATTACTTTATAATTCAGAATACTTTATAAGAAGATTACTTTTAGCTCCGAAACTCACATTAAGATTGTGTTTCAGACAAAACCGTCGAAAAACATAAGTACTAAATTCTAAATTTGAAACATTTTCAAGTAGGAATCACCCATATACTCATCATTCTAGTTTTGTGAATCAAAGCATGAATGAATTTGAATTAAAATTTGAATTCCGAAACTGGCTGATTTTGAATTCTGGATGTCAATCTTCATCCTCAATTCTGAATTTTGAATTATGAAGCTGGACAGTGTTTTGTATTTGAGCTAAGGATATGATTTCAAATTTAAACATAAAACAAAATTATAAATTTTTTTTTTCATTTTCAATACAAGACTTCGGAACTGAACAATCAGAAAGTATTTCTTCTTAATCTAAACTTCATTTATTTATTTGTTTTTGAACTTCAAGCCTTCTTACAATGATATGAAACGAAAATTATGCGTTCCTGGTTTAGGCTGGAAAAAATTTAAAATCCTTCTTTTGTATTATGGTGTTGAAAAATCACGATAGTAAAAAATGTGTGTTGGAAACTCAGGTTTCAGTGATGGAATACAGTATATCTATTTGCATAGCTTTTGGCTATTTGCATTACTATAATGATGCGATATTCTCACTTATCGATGCTCTCAATTATGTGTGGTATTCTGAGTTAACAACACAGGTATGAGCACTGGTGTGGTCTAGTGGATAGGCTGGCGCGAGTCTAGTAACCCAGGCGTAATGGGTTCGATTCCCGGTATCGGCAAGAAAAACTTTTGGGTTCGAATCCCATAAGTTGCCGACAGGTAAGATGGGTTTTTACTGTATAAATAATTATATATTTCAGAGGGAATGCATCTGGGGCTAATCTGAAGAGACTATTGCAAGCGGAGTGGATTGCCAACCATTGTAGGTCTGTGAAGGTTGGACGAACCATCGGCCGTGGAAGCCTGAGAAGCAATTCGAGGGCCAAGCCACACAGACATAGGCTGGACCTTGCTACCGATGGGGGAACCATACATACATACATATTCTGAGTTAACAACACAGAATATTTTGCAACAGTGCTGCGTTACCACAAACCTAGTTTGAGTTGTTTACCTTCACAGTGGGATGATGTAAACATTGCACCCTATACACCAGTGGTTTTCAAACTTTTTTCACTCATCGCCCCTTTTGCAAAATTTTTCAACTCAACGCCCCCCTGAGTAAATTTTTAGAAATTCTTTAAAAATGATAATCTGGATCGTTGAAAAATCTTCAGCTTTTGGCTTCATGTTGATGTAAGAATCAACTCAAAATTCATTCAAATTTATATGAGGCCCTCAAAGCCAAGGGGTGGGGAGCAAAGTTGCCGAAATCACAGAAAAAACTATAATTTCACAGAATTTTTTGCCAATTTTCGTCACAGAATCTGTTTCACAAAACACAGAATTCTAGAAATATTCACAGATTTCACAAAATTTTAAAATTTTGGATGTATGTTTTTTAATTTAATTTTTTATGTCAATAGATTTTTTTGGCAATTATCTTTGAATGGGGAAAATATGATAAAATTGGTAATTTTAATTGATTTTTTCTTAAGTTATATGTAGAAAAAATCGCAATATGACATGATTTTTGAATGAAATTAATGGAAAAAACATCACCGGAAACCGTCACAGAATTTTGGGGTAAAATCACAGAGAATCAGTTGGGGGTATAATAAGTGTAGAAATGGTCAAACGGTTCTCTATATTTCAAACTTTATCTCGTGATTTTTCTGATTTTTAGAACTTTATTTTCATACTATTTCCTCCAAAATAAAAATTCAATTTTTCCGAAAAAAAAATGGGAAATTTCCTGGACAATTACTTAAACTGATTTATTGATTGTTTTGATATAAAATCAAATATCTTAAATTTTTGTAAACAAAATTCTATATTTACCATTAATTTGTATTATTTAATACAAACTTATTACTGTCCAGTCGATGAAATAACGTAAAAAACAGTATAAATTCTTGATATCTGAAATTGAGTCATGTTCAAAGTTATGCAGCATTCACGGGTTTGAAGATTAAATTAGATTCGAATAACTGAATTCTGGCAATGTCAGTGATAACAGAATGGATCAAAAGTTTATTCATTGCAAATGGCATAATTGATTTTTTCAACCAATTGAAATAAAGATAAACAAGTAAAAACGTAAAATTAAAATTAACTTACTTAAAATAATTCTTTCATATTCGTTCCAAATAGCTATCACCACATCACAGATGAATACTTTTTACACAGATTTTTTCGAATGTTTTGTCTGTTTAGCAGATTTTTTAAGACAACACTTTATTTAAATTATCAAGCATTGCCATCTAAAATTAATCTTTTTAAGTAAAACCTAAATAATTATACAAAACAAGACTAACATGAAGAGCCTATAAAAAACCTGTGACAATTTCCAAGAATCTTTTAGATACATTTTTAAAAGAAAAAAAACTGAGATACTGGAACAAAAATTTGCTTGCAGCTCTGTGATATTATCGATATTTTAGTCTTGAGCCTGATGTTTAGTTTTGTAACGTAATATCATTGTTTAGCATCGAATTTACTCGTTTTTATTAAAAATCTACGTTGCTTCGTGATTTGTGAATTATGACCTCACCGCCCCCTAAGCCCTTCCAACGCCCCCAAAATCTCAAAATTGATCACACCGCCCCCCTAGAAGCTCTCAACGCTTTGAAAACCACTGCTGTACACGATCCTTTTTTTCAAACCAAAAATTAGGTGGTTTTGGTTTCAACAGCACTTCGGTGGCAGCCCTCAACTTTGAGATCGACTGGGCAACCGCAAAACTAAGTTCGACAGTCGAACTATAGTTTGAACATTTTCATGCCTGTATTAGTAGCTTCAAAAAATGTCGTTCGGCAATAATGGTACAAATGGGATTAGTTTTGAGATCGTAGTTCGAACTCCGAATTTCCTTAGGAGGATCTGAACAAAACGGCGAGTTCCAACAATATGTAATTGAAACTGTCAATAAATTATAAAAACTGGATAAAAGCTTGTTTGCAACAATCTCGTATACAATGTACATACATTGCAAAACACGAAAAATCGAGTTGTTATTGTTTCGATTATAGTTGTTGAAACATCTTTATGTCATTCGCAACTTATATCAACGATGCAGTTGGCGGACAGTCATTGAAAAACTTATCCGGTACAACTGTGATCGATGTTTACTCTTGGGTTCTTACTCATGGACATCGGCTCAGAAAGCAACTGACTTGCCAACTGAGCTATATCACAAGCCCAAATTTGGATGATCCAAATCAAAACGGTGAGTATCGACAATATGTAATTAAAACTGTTAATAAATTAGAAAAAAAAAACTGGACAAAAGCTTACATGCAACAAACTTGTATACAATGTTCGTACCGTAAACTGGGGGAACTTTGATCACTTTTTTCATTCATTTTTGAATGTTTTGGAAGGGGTTGCTTTTTCGTAACACCAAAATACTTTAAAACACTTACTGAGGTGAGGAGTATTAAACATGATCATTGATTGCAGTTAATTCAAACGACATTGGTGGTAATAATTAAATATTTGTTACAAAACCAGACTTCGAGTTTTGGGGTAACTTTGATCACTATCGTTTTTACGTATCTCAACATATTAAAATTTATTGTTTTGATGCCAATTAGCAAAGAAAGCTCAAAACATCGATAACCGTAATTTTTGGTTTGGACTCAATTGAATTTTTCAACATTTTCTTTCAAAACAAGTATACTCAAAAGATGGACAATGTTGCTGCATATATTTAGGGGCAAAAATTATTAACACTTTTCAATATTTTGTTGACCTCAAAAACAAATGAAATTTAACCTTCATGCAATTCCTTAAGTCCTCGCACTGTTCCCATGTTATTGTTTTCTTCAAATTGAACCATTTAATAGGGTTTTTAGCCATTTTTTCTATGCGAGCTTTTTCATGGAAAATGACCGCTTTTTTTTCAACATCCAAAAATTATCAACGAATGACCATAAAAATAACACTTAAACTAAACCTTAACCAAGAGAAAAGTTGAAATTTCACATAAATTTACCCATTTGCTCCTAAATGCTTAGATTGGATCAGGAGAGATGTTTGTTTGTGAGCCTTCAAAATACCAAGATTTTTAAGATTTTAAAATTATATTTTAAGTAACATTAAAAATCTCCTTATAATAACGAGATTTAGCTTATTTGTAACTCAATTTATAAGCTTTCAAACGTAGTAAACAGTTTTCAGATACTTTAACTTTATACTTAGTTAATGATTAATATCTGCAAAAATTTCATGTTGATCAAAGTTACTCCGCTGATCAAAGTTCCCCCAGTTTACGGTACATTACAAAAAAAACGAAAAATCATGTTTTTTTAGACCAAAAACTTAAAAAAATCTCGGATACAAAAGGTTATACATTCTTCTTGAGTACCACTTTCGCTACCTTACAGGGGGGAGGCTTACAAAAGAAGAATTTGAAATTTGTTCCGGTGAAAATTTGATTTCTTTTGCTTGTTCAGGTATAGATATCCGAAAATGGATTGGAATCTCCCTCCTTCTTTCTCATCTTCCCTCTGCAAGAAATTAGTGGTATCGAACAGTCCTAGAAATATTTTCTCATATACTTTAACCATCATTTGCAAATTTCTTTCAAATAAGCTATCGAAATGATCATAGAATTAATTCTCGTACTCAAATACCCTCTCATGCCAAATTTGGTTCCATTTGCTTGATTAGCTCTCGGGTCATGTAAAAAATTGTATGAGAATCCTTATCCCCCCTATCCAATGTCTGTGAAAGCATGGGGGAGGGGACAAATAATCATAGAATCTTTATTCGTTTTAAAAAATTTTCGCTGAATCCCCAAACCGGAGGTTCCATCAACATCAGATTCAGCGACGGGGACATCACTGACGACATTTCATGTAGACCAGACATCTATCAAACATCTTCCAAGTGTCAGAACCAAATAAAAGAAACGGTTGACAATTGCCGAGGTGTTTGATGATTTTTTCATCCTCGCTGGTTGGCAAGGTTACCAATCACCCCCGCTAAAACTTCGGATTTTAACTGTATTGGAAATGTATACCATCTCTTTTCAAATTTGTTTTTTTCGTCGATAAGTTCTCAAGTTATGTAATAAAAAGGTTTGAGATCTCAGCTCCCCTCTTTCTATCTTCCTCTAGAAGGAAGGAGGAGATCTCAAATCAACAAAAAAAGATAATACATTAAATAATTTCATTACACTCAACACTTCTTTTTGTGCCAAAATTGATCATCATCGTTTGAAAATCGTTTGAGTTCTCGCCCCCCCCCCCCCCCAAATGAAAGGTGAGAAGAGCTTCAAACCGTCTTGGGAACAATTTGTTCACCCAAATACCCTCGCATGCCAAATTTGATTCCCTTCGCTTGATCAGTTATCGAGTATTGCAAAAAATTGTATGGCCCCCTCACCTCTTCCTATCTTCCAATTGCAAATCGGGAGGAGTTTCAAACAATCACCGCAGCAAACATAGAATCGCATATGAAATGATATCTCAACTCGTTAACAATGCTATTGCAAATCGCTATTCCATGCGAAAAACATGCGCTCTCTCGCATACTGTCAGGCAGTGATGTCAACCTTCCAGATTTTTTCTGGATCTTCCAGACTTTTTGAACTTCTGCCAGACATTTTTTCAAGTTTCCAGACTTCCAGAATTTTGACATATCTTCCAGACAATTCCAGACTTTTAGGTCAGGACATAAATTGTTCTAAGAAACTACGAAAATTCAAAATGTTCGTGGTATAATATGACACGAAATGATAAGAAAGTATAAATTATAAATTCAGTAGTGTTTGAAAGCTATTAATAATGACAAACGCTCCGAACACGTAACTGATAGTGACAGGAACAAACGATTCGTGGCTATCGGCAACATCTGGCGACCAAAAATAAACGGTCACCATTTTGAAAAGTAAGCTATCCAGTCATTTAATTAAAAATCCACAGTTTTTATAAAATCTTCCAGACTTTTTCGAAAAACAGTTGACAACCCTGCTGTCAGGATGTACGGTATAAAGCAGGGATGAGCAAACCGCGGCCCTCGGGACATATCCTTGCGGCTTATCCAAATTAAATATATTTTTCGATTTTTTCTACGAAGTATTGTCAATTTTCATAAAATAGCAGTTCTTACTAAACCAAAAACATTATTTACCAATAACTTGATCATATTTATATGCACGTCATTTGTCCTATAATAATTGTTAACTTTTTTGTAGGATTTATGCATTTTATTGAGTTCTTTTGAATGAATGGGTGCAATATTATTTATTGGAATAACATAATATAGCATTAAGTTAAGTCATTATTTTTCGTTTCAAGCAAAGTTAAAATTGTAATGATGAAAAAAAATATTTTTATTCTTGATAATTGACGAAAAATGAAGTAAAATAGAGGCAAAAAGTTTGTAACGATTACACAGGGCAACAGCCTTTTTTTTGCCTATGATTCAATATCTGATTTTGTAAGATTTCGGCGTTCAAAACATTTAACAGATTTTGTCTGTTGTTTGCGAGTGGAAATTTTTAAATCGATCAGTTTAAGATATAATCGATTTGTCATAACTGATAAACCAATAAACTTACATAAAAACCCAAAGCTTAATAATTCACTACAATTTATTCAATCAAGGATTCAGATATTGCCCAGGTATTCTTGTCAGAGATACAATGCTTTCAAAAAATTAAATTCTTAAATTTTAAGAAATTTCAAAGTTTAGATTACGACTTCTTTTGACATCATTAAACAAAATCTTTGAATATTGAACATTAAAAATTCTATTTCATTAAATAACTTTGTTGAAGACTGCGAAATCATTTGACTTACGGTTTTAAGATTATGTAATGGCTTTTCGGTCTTTTCGGTAAGTAATTAAAACACTTTTATTTGTGCTTCATCCAACGTTTCAAATACTATGTATTTAAAACGTTGGATGAAGCACAAATAAAAGTGTTATAATAACTTACCGATAAGACCGAAAAGCCATTACATAACCTTCAAATCATCCCGGTCGGAAAAATTATTTGTTACGGTTTTAATAATATAAAATTCAATTGAGTTTAATTTTTTTCTTAAAATTTCGTCAAAATTCCCGTTTGGAATCCAGGTTTTAGAAAAAAAAAACACAAAATGAAAACTTTCATTACTTTTTCTCAGAATTCAAAATTACTCGCAGTCTTTGAGAAAGTTGATCATTGAGACAATGAGTATTTGTATTTTACAGTTTTGTCAAAAAATTACACAAATTGAATAACAGATTTTTTTATCTATTTTCTTAAATTATCTAGTCAAATATACGACCTAACAAAAAGTAATTGAATATTTTGATTCAGCACCTCCAAATACGTCGACATCAATTCTGAGATTCCTTGCACCTCGGAAAAATGTGAATTTTGTTGTCTTGTGTTATGCCTTTTTTCAGAAACTTCATGGACAAATCATGCCAAACATTGATTTATATTAAAATGTTATTTAACTTCAAAATAAGCAATCCACATTACCAAAGTCAAAAGATTTTCATGATTTATCTTCAGAAAGCCTATCCTAGAGGAATCTAAATAAAATCAAGAAAATTTATGAAATCTGTAAAAAAAATCTAATCAAAAATGAAAACTGTAACATTGACAAACCTGGTTGAAAATTTATGAAATAATGAATTTTTCATGATTTTGAAATCATACTCATTATCTCAATGCAATAATTTCCTACAGGACAAATAAAAAAAACCCTGTTTATTGAAAAAAAGGAGGCTGCACGAAAAAATTTAAATAAATTGTGAAAAAACTTTTCGAAAATGGTCACTGAAAAAATCGCTATGGTTATGCTCCATAAAACTTTTACGTGGAAGTGATGACGAAAATCACCATCGCAGCGCTTCGAACAAAAAAAGGATTTTTCTTAGAAAACGGTTCAAATCTTTTTACGAACCATAGAACTGGCCCAAGATACTAAATTATTCAAAACATCTCCCCACAAGCAGTCCATATATTTTGCGCACGATTTAACCACCGTATTTTGTTTATTTTACCGGTGGGTAGCTTTTCTACCTTGTAGACATGAAGTCAAGCCTATTTATAAGTCAGCTAGACGAACCAATCAGAAAAATTTGACTTTTTTATCACTTCCTCTATTCATATTTTCGGATTGAGCTTGAAAAGCTTCTCACATTCCTCTCACTTCATGAAATCAATAAACTTCACTTTTATTCAAATTTTATCTCATTATTGGGATCTCTAGGACTCCTCGAACGATTTACCATGTGAACTTTGGTCGAATAGTTGACTTCCAGCTGTTTTTGGAACTCCCACTGGGAGTTTTCTGAATTTATCTCGCTTCTGCCCAAAAAATTTTGTCAATTAACTTCAGTAATGGAAGCTAGCCCAAAAAGCACTTGACAGATTGTCACCAAATTTTCAACACGTACACATTACATTACAAGGTAGCTTCACTAAAAATTTAATAAATTTTTATCCAAAAGTTATTCACAAACAAATGTGGGTTTTTTTTCGAATACACTCCTTAGGGTTTTTCTGCGTGTATCATTTCTAGAACCTATGAGAAAAGTTTAAGTGAATGATAATGATTTTAGGAATCACTTCTGTTTAGTTAAATTTGGCGTTCATATCGGTTTGACTAACTTCAAGCATTTAAACATAATCCCGTTCCTGGTATTTTCTCTCAATATTGAAATAATTTTCGAAACCGAAGGCCATCAAAGAATTAACTTTCAGGTACACAACGGCAACAATAAGGCCAAAATGCGCCTTTTTTCCTAAGATTTGTTATTTTGATAAAATATTCATACTAATATTTATTACTCATATTTCATCACTCTTCAAATGCGACAAAAATCGCATTTGACAACAACTTTAAACTTTAAATGCAACCATTTATAAGCAGTTTAAACTATCTCAACCATTAGCTTCCGGGGTTAACATTTGACCGGATCAAAACCTCTTGAAGCAATCCGTGCGGCCCCCTCGTCTGGAGAGTGAAAGGTTTCGAAGCCGAAATTTCGCACGCTAACGGTTTTTAATATCTCCCGATGGTTTTGAATAATTAATGACGGATGCCGCAAAAGTAAGATATCAACAATTTACCATTTACACGACCAGTGAGACCAGTCAGCACCCGAGCCAATTCCGTGAACCATTCGGAAAATAATTTGAAACAAGACCCGGGCTTGTGGAGGATCGGCCAACCAAAATAATAACACCAACCAACGACCAAAAAAATCAGCGATAAAAACATATTCAGCTGAACTGAACCAAAAAATTGAAAGGTTTGGGTAGTTTGGTATTCAATTTTTTTTCCTCCTATTGCTTCAGTTGTCGTGGAAGATTCGGAAAATTTTACTGGCCCCATAGACACTACCGAGGTGAAAGAGAGCAATGATAACGCCGGCATTTTTTTTAGTACCTTGTATCTAAATTTTTAGTTTTTTTTTTATTTTTGCGCGCGCGTTTAGAAATGGCTGCCGAATAATTGCTAGGCTTTGTGCGGATGGGCAACTTGGCAACAAGTTATAGTTTTTAAAACAAATGTGCTAATTGCTGTTCGCGTAGGATAAGTTTTCCAGATTGGGCTTTTCGGAACTGGAGGCCGGAGAGAAAAAAAACGATGACGAATAAGCACAGCAGCGGCAACAGATCAAGGCGCGGGGTACCTGAAGCCTAAAATTTTTCGCGATGGAGCAAGAGGTTGGCTGAAAATAGAAAAGGAATGGCGGCCTCTAATGTTTGCTAATTTTAGGCGCGGTTATAAATTGCTCGAAACGCCACCACAAAATTCGGACCAGAGGCAAAGCTAGGTTGACGTTAAATTGTCAACAATTTTCTTCGATTCTACCTGAAAGATAGTGTTTAAAGGAGAATTTAAATTCCCAATTTTCTGAGCAATAAAGAGAATAATGCAATTTCCTCCATATTAAATCTCTGAGTACCATATGAATATAGGTCCTCAAATTAGATTTGAAAAATTCAACAAACATCATTGAAGATCAACACATGAATTAATAAAATATGACAAATTTTAATTAAAAAAAAACTATTGGATTTCAACGGTTTCGCGATATTTGTTCTCGAAATGTATCGAAGGCGTTTGCAAAACAGACTATTTTTGCCTGACTCCCTATTTATGATGTTCAGACATTTGACTTTTAAAGAAAAAATATTTAAATTAATCTAAAATAACACCTTTACCATAATTCGCTCTTAAGTGTCAATATGACACTTTTGGAAGTTTGGCGGCTTGTAACTTTCTCCGGGTGCATTCAAATAATACAATTTATTTGGGGACCTCCTCAATGAATTCTTGAAATCTTTAATTTTGTATCATTACTTTTTTATGGACGCGCCCTGGAAGCCCAGGAAAAAAACTCCCTAATCAGAGCTTGAGTGTCAATTTGACACTCCTCACTCAAAACCGGTATATCTTCCTTGTTTCTGAACTGATTTTTACAAAACTAATATTTTTCGAAACCTTGACCATATTCAACTTCCGAACTTCAGTTTTCCATTTATTCAAAATCAGAAAAAAAACTCCGAAAAACATGCTTTGGAAAAAAGACTGAAAATCAGCTACGAAATACTAATAAAAAATCACTTCGTGTCCAAGAAAGCTGAAGTTTGAAGCTATACGTTGGGCATATCTATGATCATGACCACAAAAAATGTAAAAAAGTGGTGTGAAAATCGTACTTTTCAATAAAAATAAATTTTGAAGGATTGGAAAGTTGACGTAATTTGGCATAGTTTTGCGTTTTTAGATTTTCAAAATACAAAACATATTTTAGTTACATAACAAGGTTTCCAAAAATATAAATTTTGTATAAATCGGTTGAGAAACAAAAGAAATGTATTGATTTTAGTCAGAAGTGTAAAATTGACTCTCCAGGGACTGTAATGGGTAAAAATTTCAGGGACGGATTAGAATTAACAATAAGTAATCATCGAAGCTGATACTGTTAAAGGCTTTGCTCAGTGGTTTCAATACCCAAGAAATTATTTGCGGTCTCCTTCTAGGAGGTCTATCCAAACTTGCTCAACCAGGTTTTGTTTACTAGTCTTGGTCCCGATTCTGATTTCAATAATGGTTCTAACCTCTTCCTGAAGCTGATCTGCTACAAGATTGAAATCCTCATTAATCCAGATCAAGATCCTAATTTCATACCAAATCCTGACTGGATACTAATCTTAACTGGTTTCAAACCCTGAAATCTATGTAATACTGGTTCTTTATCCTGGATCTTATTCTTGGATTTAGATCATAGGTGATGATCCAGATTCTGATCTCAGATACTGAACCTGAGACCTTGAACTCGGATCCTTATCTTGATACTGTAATTTGGTTCATGTTCATGGTCCCAAATCCTAGTCTTCAAATCGTGATCATCATATGTAAATCTGAATCTGAGTCTTATTATCAGAATACTTCACTCTGATCATAAACGCCTGGTCCTGATCCTGAACATTGAATCCTAATCTCGCATTCCAATCCTGGAGGCTGAATACGTGACTGGATGTTGTCTTGAATCCTGATCCTGAATCTTGAATCCTTGAATCTTGACTTGGTTTCTGATTCAGAATCCTTATTTCGAGTTCTGGCCATGATCCTCGACCTTACTTCGGATCCAGATCCCAAATTCAAATCGCGCTACTGATCTCAGATTAAAGATATTTGATTCTGATCCCAATCCTTTTGTAATCCTGTCCTGATCCCGATTTCTGATCCTTGATATTGAACAAAGATTCTAGTATTGTACGCTGATGCTAATTCTGGAGCATGAATACGACTTCCAATCCAGACTCCAGATTTATATACTTCCGGTTTTCGGATCCTGATCCTGCATCTTGATACTGACTCTTTATCCCAAACTCTGATCCTATTCATGGGCAGGTTCCGATCCTGCAATTTAAATATTTATCCCGCTTTTGATTCCACATTTAGTTTCTTCAATTCAACCTAAATTATATAGCTCGAAGCTATAAAATGTATTTAATTAGGATAAATATTATTAAAAAAGGGTGTCCACGATGAAATTTCCACACTATGAAATTGCTCTAACTTTTTAACCGTTGGGTAGAATGAAAATTTGGATGGATTTAGTTCAGAGTGCATTGTTCACATTCTGCAAGTTTTAAAGTCCTGTGATCTCCCGAATATCGAGTCGAAAGAACAGCTCGTGCGTGATAAAATCTTGCACATTCATCACGAGAACAAGGATCTCTCGCATCGTTCTATCGCTAAAACGTTGGGAATCTGTGCTGTAAGGTGCAGCTTCTAAGCCACGTCCCGAACGGAGGCGTTCCAGAAGGCCAAACCTAAGGCTGGGCTTCGAACTTTCAAGGAACAAAAGGCCCCTAATCGCGACGAGAAGCAGAACAAGTCCGCCAAAATCCTTGCCAAGAAGTTGTACCTCAACATGCTGACGAAAGATGAATGCTGCATCATGGACGACGGAACATACGTGAAGGCCGACTTTAAACAGATCCCCGGCAACCTGTTTTTCACGGCCAAGGATAAGTTCAGCGTTCCGGAGCATATCCGCACTCAGAAGATGTCCAAATTTGCGAATAAATGTCTGGTTTGGCAAGCCTTCTGCACGTGCGGGAAGCCAGTATTTCTCAATTGGGCGGAGCTCTGGCGTGTTGGGAGGGTTCTTGTCCTTGGGAACCAAAACAGTACGGAACAACCGTGTTTCTTCAGGAAAGGCAGCAGACGTTTATTCAAACACTTTTTCACGTAAATTTCTTGGTTGACAGTCCCGGAAGCTATGAAAATGCTGCTTTTCAAGCCACAGGTACAGATGGCTTGCCAAACCAGATATTTCTTCGCGATCTTTGACATTTTCATGTGCTTGAAAATATCTGCTACCTTTCCCCTTTCTTTTGCCGTATAAAACTTCTGTCCCGGAAGTTGCTTGTAGTCGGCTTTGACGTAGGTTTCGTCGTCCATTACCACGCAGTCAAACCTCGTCAGCATCGTCGTGTACAGCCCCCGGGATCGCGCTTTGAACGTCGTATTTTGTTTATCATCGCGATTTGGAGTCACTACCTTCTTGTACTGAAGAGTGAATTCCAAAATCAGAATTGGAGCAACATTCTACACACACACCTTCAAAATGAGGGGTGTTCAGGTTTTTTTAAATGCAAAATTAAAAGAAATACGTCAAGTTTATATTGACCAAATTTTGACCGTATCACCCTTTATGGCCGAGGTTAAGGCCAAGGTGTGGGCATTTGATTATGAACTGTGAATAAATTACGAGTAAAATGGTAAAATTAAATTTTATAGTTATTTTTCAACCCCAGAAATTTGATGGCAATCTGATGAAAACTTGCGAATTTTGCGAATCATTTTTTTTCTTGTGTGGCAATTTCATCGTGCACACCTTTTATATAATAGGGTGGCAGCCAAATGAGTCATGTCGAATTTCGCAAACCGATCATAACGCTTTTGTAGATTGGCCCAAAAAAAAATGACCTGTACAAAATTTCAGCTCGAAATGATAAAGCGCTCTAAGATTCGGGTTTTTTACCCTCAAAAATCACCAAAGGGGAATCAAAGAAATTTTGGAAAAAAGAAATTTTGATGTTTATGCCCAATGACTTAAAAATGCATGAAACGCTGAGATCTATTTAGAACAAAATTGCCAGAAATTGACATAAGGATCGGGATAGGTTTGTTAAAAAGCATCAAAATTTCATGGAAAACTTGTTTGAAATCATTTGCTTCATTCGTATACCTTTATTAAAACATCCTATCATTGAAAGGAGCAGCTTTTCAGTAAGGCTTTTAACGTTAAACCTCAGTCATGTTCCACCTACGCCCCTTAACTTAATTTGATAAACCATTTATTTATTTTTTCTCATTCAGGCTCTCCAGCTCGTCAAGTAACTTACTTAGGGTAAAACTGTACAAAACGCACCAGCTAAGCATAATTGCTATTTATAGCGATACCAATCATTTAAGAACCAACTTGAAAGTTGACGACGTTTCAAGGATAAAGTTTACGTATTATCGAATAGAAAAAATATGATAAAAACTCGATTTTGACTATATTTTCGTAAAAAAACTAAAACAGCCAGAAAACAAACCGCGGGGTAGAACGCCAAATGTAGTGGACAGAACGCACCAAACAGGAAGGGTGGTAAGAAATAGAACAATGATTATACGGAATGTAATTATTGAAATACCAAATTTTTAATTACATGTTCATCGTATTTTTGTAAACTACCATTCTTTGGCTAAAAATCATTAAGTATTGCTAAACTCATCGAAAAATTCGCTTTTCAAAATACACTTTTTAATATCCTTATATATAAAACGCCTTCAAGTAGGCAACGAAATTCGATATTTTGGCCTGATATAGTGATATCGCGGCAAACATGGCGGCCGATATTTTTTACGAATCGAATATTGGTGCACCGTTTTAACTCGAACAAGGACGAAATTTGTTATAATTATGAATTGTTATCGTTAATAGGGAGTCAGCAAATAAAAAGAATGGCATTTTGTTTTGATATTCGGGTTTTCTCAAAAGTTAACAGCATTCAAAATTTGAGCGTAAAACACGTGATCTTGAGGGCATTCTGCCCCAATTTTCATATGATTGATTTTTGATAAAATTTGTAGGAAGTTAATAAAATACAACGAAATATTTACAGTCTTGCGAAAGTGTACATGAATGGTAAAACGATAAGCTGTAGTTTGGTCAGATTGCGCAGGCTGTTTTACCATGAAACCTTCTATGGTACTTATGAAAATTAACAAGACTCGCGCTGATTCCATTAATTCCTCTGTTTCTAAGAACTAAAGTAGATTTTGTGAACATTTCATCTATTGAATGATGAAAAAGCTTGTTTGCTACAATAAAAATGAAGAAAAACATCATTCGAAGCCGTAGGTTAGTGTATATTTGAGAAAGAATGACATGGGCCATCTTACCCCGCTGGTGCGTCTTGTACACTTTTCCCCTACTTATTCGATGCAAACGTTTACCGCGCGGTTCTCTTTTTCCTTTTTTTTTCTCCGCCTTCCTATATCCACCAGAAGAGCGGAAAAACGGAAGTTTAATTGTTGTTCGTTCGTATTTATACTTAGTAGGAGTGCTGTTTGGGCGCTGCTGCTCGTCGATTCTGTTGCTAATTTGCTAAATGCCGACCACTACCAGGCCCACCTCCACCTTTCGTGGTTCCGATCCCGATCCACGGCTCGAGAATGGTGAATGGAGTTGTAAACTATAACTTTGCGTCCCGTCCTGTTCCATACTACCTACTTCCTGAAGCGTCGCCTCGCCGGGTCAGTTCGGGTGAATGAATTTTCAGTTTCAGTTTAGAAGAGAATTATCACATCGGCCGAGCGATTAGGCTAAAACTATTCGCGTAGTAAGTTCGTAGTCCATTTAGTTGCCGTGTGCCTAGCAAGTGGTGCGATTAAATTCTTACCCTAATTAATCATCTAGCCATGGTTTGAGACGGAGCAAAAAAAGGCATTTGCCAAAACCGGAAGTGGTGCTTCTTGAAATGTAAAAGCCATTCTTCGTTACTTTTGACGAACTGTTTCGAGCGGGGGCTTATGAATTGTAGATTTGCTTAACTATGCAGATTAATAGAGGGTTAATTTTTTGGAATTGGACTCAATTTTCGAGATTTTATTGGTCCGGAATATTCATTACAATCGAGTTTGGGAGCATCATTTGGATTTAAGCTACACCGTTGAATATTCAATGGTGGATCCTAGATTTTTTGAGAAATTTTCTAAGATAAAGCGCTCAGTGTTGAGCGACTTTCGTCTCGTATCATAAAATTATGACAGCCAAAAAGGAGGAAGCGCTTTTCGTGACTCCCTAGAAATCCGCTTGTCGTTTCTCCAAAAATAGATACATCATACTATTTCACGGTTATACTTATGAGATATTTCTTTTCCCCCGGAAGTTCCATTTGGTTTTCTTTCTCAATTGACAGAGGAATCCCAGCCCAGAAACGTTCACAGAGATAATGTACTGTTAATTCCCAAGCGAAGCTAATTGTACCTCCCACTCACTAAACTTCATAGTAAAACCAAAAACCAAGCCCAATTGGGGGTTGGTTTACAATCTGTGGCCAGGGCTAGCTGTCAGCTTACGGTGTGGTGGACCTAGTTCGCTTGGAAAACCACAGCCTAAACCCAATGTGGAACCTCCATTCTAAGCCACAATCGTCATAAACAAACTAGCAGTGGTGCCTTCTGATAATTGAACCTCCAAACTACGCCAACGCCATAGGGAAAGTGGCGACCGCGGTCAATTAGAGATTTGCACTAATCGCTCTAATTAGCGCCAGGAATGGGTCACCTTCAAAAGTCTCCCCAATCTAGTTATACCGGTAAAATTCTGTTTGTTAGCTACTTTCTTAAGCGAGCGGTCATCAATTTTCTGAGAAATTATCGAAATTTGATTAGAAACATTTAAGAGCTGCGAATTTTAACGATGGCCATCATCCGACTAAATAGTTGGAACATAAACAACAGCTCTAATGGTAGCACCAAATAGTACCTGTTTACGTATAGAGTGTCCTACCCGAGATTTCCCGAATTCCCGGGAAACGCTGAAAAATCTCGGGAATTCTCGAAGCCAACAAAAAGAGATAAATTACTAAAAAATTACACGATCTTCATTGGAGAAACTGCTTAGATTGAACACGGAAAATGATATTTCCACTTCAAAAAATGGCTTAGACTTAAAATTTTTCCTTTTTTTTTTAATTTGATAAAAATGTTCATCCGTTAGAAAACTTAGTGTAAAACTAAAAGCGACAAAGAATCTATAAAACGGCGAAGAAATGACATATATTGAAAGAAAAGGATAGTTATCTGAAAATTTACGAGATTTGATGAATAACCTGAAATCAAGCTAATCAACGTCTATCGATAGTGAAAAATCTTTCTGAATTATCTCAATTTTTTGCTCCAACATTCAGTCAAGTTTGTCGATTAAAGTACTTAGTTTTTGAGTCTTGGGTTTTACTATTGCTAATTATATTTTTGAAGCATTGAAAAGTTTGATTTTTTTCAATGCTTTTACCTAAAAATTGAAAAGTAAAGAAAGTTTTCGTATGCAGTAGAATGTAAAATTCTCCATTCTCAATTTTTCCAGGTACCCCGAAAATTCCCGGGAAAAGGATCGTCAGATTTTCAGAATGGACACTCTATAATAACGTACCTGATTGAATTCCTTCTCAAACTGTATAAATTCTGCCTTTAAATTTTAGTTACAAATCGTATGTTTGTTCACTACGAGGCATTACGACGACTGTGAATCATGTTGGAATTCATTTATAAACATTAATATTGAAATACATATTCTACATTTTCCTCAAATACTTTGGAAGAGTTTATAAAAAAAAGTTTTCTCAAAAATGAACACATAAAGTTATCAAATTTTAGGAATTTTAATCAAATTGGAAATTCTTCAGATTATCACATGCTGATCGATGACATATGTTTCTTCTAATTTATTTCTCTTAAATTTTCCTTATAAATTATTAGAATAAATGATTTAGAAAAAGTAAAAAACAAATCATTAACTTATGAAGATCGCTACTGTCTTCAGACTAATCCAATTGCTACAGAAATGTTATTTGATTGGAATGTAATCACATTTTTTCGGATCATGTTGACAATATACAAACAACTGTATTCGATTCCACTTCATTTGAATGAATTTAATCTTACTTTGGTCGTTGCATTTTTTCACTCAAAATGTTTTGATTCATCTAAAATTCTGATTTAAAAAAATATTCAAACAGGTTCTGAGAATTTTTCCCTGTTTTTGTTGTTTTTACATTCCTACAAATAATTACCTTAACCTAGCCGGATTGGAACGAATTCGCAACCGGACCGATTACTGTCAAAATATTAGTTGCCAGTTTAAATCTGTCCGGTTTTTATTGGAATTCTGTTAGATTTTCCTGACCATTTGGTTGTTTTGCCAGCTCAATCGCAAAAACTTAGCGTCGTCAGAAAAGTCGTGTCACCACCAATTCGGTTGGATTTCTGGTTAGATTTTTTACCGATTCTCGGGTTGAACGGACTGAAATCCAACCGATTTTGGTCCAATTTTCCGATCCGGGTATGTATGGGATAAATTTATCTACCTACTTGATCTTTTTAGACTTTTTAAAATGTATTTGAATCTCCGTGTGCGTTGACAAAGTCATTGTAACAACGTAATCCGCAGAAATAAGACTGTTACAAAACAAGTTTTGTTTTCAATTTCTGTTTTTTTTTATTAAAAATATCAACTGCATCCTATTTTATTTTATGTTAAATATGATCCTTCAACTTTCCCTTTCTCACTTTTAAAACATTGTTTTCAGTTTTGTAAAATTTCGTTCAAAAGATTCTTTAGATTTACTGGAGGGGATTTTTTTTTAATTTGACGGGTTTACGTGTATCTTCAGATCTTGCCCAAAATTTGGTTCATATTTTTTTCAGATTTCTAACATTTTTATTTACTCAGTAAGATTCGGTATGATTTTTTTTGTTAATAAACTTAAACCATATTTCAAAGACACATAACTTTGTTATTTTTGAGTAATGACCATAAACATGAAAAATGTAAATAAGCTTTAAATGGTATCTAAAAGTACCGTCTGCATCACCGGATATTCTGCGAATAATAGCAATGTATAGCCCAACTTATGATGCAACTTTCATCGAAAGACACCAAAGTGGCCCAACAACTCTTTTGAGAGTTATGGAAGAAATAATAAACAATGAATCTCTCTTTTTTTTGCTTCGAAAACAAACAATGGACGAACAATTACACTCACATACTCATAAAGCGCGTGGTTGAAACTTGAAGTAAGTTTGCTGCAAACACTCTGCACAGCACGAAAAAATAATGCTTTTTTTACCTGATTTATTAACAAATCTAATCGAATCTTACTCAAAAAATAAATAAAAATTGAAATCTGGAAAAACAAGTAATTTGAAGTCGTAGTATTTTAAAGACAAATACCCGAAATCAAACCCCAGAATTTATAATTTTCCAGAATTTATCATTTGCCGGAATTTTTTTCCCAGAATGCACCATTTACAAGAAAATTTTTCCTAGAATAGACCATATCTCTAAAAAAAATTTCCCCTGAATGAAACATTTCCTAGAACCCTACTAAAACTAGATTTTTTTTCTGTAGTTTTGTTTTCTCCTCTAGTTTAATCTTATTTGCTTTTTACTTACAATTGTATGAAAAAATTCCATCTCAATTTATTTATGAATCATTAATACTGTATACACTTAAAGTTTAGGAACATTTATTTTATGCTAACAAGGGTGCCTTTTAAAAATTATTTTAGTTGGTGACTACTCACGCTGAGCGTTCGAACTTGAAAAAATATGGTACATTCGAAAAAATTTCTGGGTAATGGTTCACCTAGAGAAAAAAATCTGGAAAAGTGTTTTTCTGGTGATTGAAATTCAGGGAATTTTTCATTCTGAGCAAACGTAAAATGGAGTACAACCACAAAACACTGCATCTGGGACCTACTAGAATTTTTGACAGGAAAAAAAATGTCTTCATGTGTTTATTTCTGACTACGATTAACATAAATATGCAAAATCATAAGTTTTAGATGATATCCAAATACGATGAAATACTGGTATTTCATAAAAGTCCAGAATCGAGAAAGAATATTGGTATTTATAAAAGCGTTTGTTAATTCTTTAGTCCTAAAAAATAGTAATTTATTTATTTTCATAGTGAACGGGTGTATAATCGACCACCTAGAAAATCGGACCTTGAGGATCGTTATCATTCCATCTTTAACGAAAAAAACCCGATTTAATACACTTAACAGTGGATTTGAGCCTTTCTTTCAGATTCAAAACGTATTTGTTTTGCGTGTTTTAATCCATAACGGTAGAATGTTTACAAAAATCACTTTTGTAAATGATTTTCGTTAAATGAAGCTCTCAAACGGAATAAACTATAGGGGATGAAAAAAACTATAGGGGATAAAATTTGTCAAATTTGCCAAATTTGTCAAATTTGCCAATTTTGTCAATTTTATGAATTTTGCAAATTTTGTTATTTTTGTCGATTTTGTCGATTTTATAAGTTTTGTAATTTTTGTCAATTTGATTCAGTTTTGTCAATTTGGTCAATTTTGTCAATTTTGTCAATCTTCTCAATTTTGTCAATTCTGTCAGTTTACTCAGTTTTTAACATTTTGTTAATTTTGTCACTTTTATCAATTTCGGCAATTTGGTCAATTTTGTCAATTTTGCCAATCTTGTCAATTTTGTCAATCTTGTAATTTTTGCCAATCTTGTCAATTTTGTCAATTTTGCCAATTCTGTAAAATTTGTCAAATTAGTCAATTTGGTAAATTTTGTCAATTTTGTCAATTACAATAATTTTATCAAATTTGTCAATTTGGTCAATTTTGTCAATCTTGTCAATTTTGTCAATTTTGTTAATTTTGTCAGTTTTGTCAATTTGGTCAAATTTTTCAATTTCGTCGATTGTCATTTTGCGATTTCTGTAAATTTTGACGATTTGGTCGATTTAATCAATTTTGTCATTTTTGTCAATTTTAACAATTTCTTCAATTTTGTTCAGATCTGTCAATTTTGTCAATCTTGTCAATGTTTACAATTTTCTCAATTTTGCCAATTTGGTCAATTTTTTCAATCTTCAATTTTGTAAATTTTGTCAATTGTGTCAATATTGTCGATTTTGACGAAATTGTCAATCTTGTCAATTTTGTCAATCTTGTTAGTTTTGTCTATTTTGTGAATTTTGTCAATCTTGTCAATTTTGGCATTTTGGTCATTTTGTCAGTGTTGTCAATTTGGTGAATTTTGTAAGTTATGCCAATTTGGTCAATTTTGAAAATTTTGTCTTTTTTGTTAATTTGATCATTTTTTTCAATCTTGTCAATTTTGTAAGTATTGTCAATTAAGTCAATCTTGTGAATGTTGTCAATTTTATCAATTTTGTCAATTGTGTCGATTTTGTCGAAATGGTCGATATTGTCAATTTTGTCAATTTGGTGAAGTTTGTCAGTTTTGTCAATTTGGTCAATTTTGTCAATCTTATCAATTTGATCCATTTTGTCATTTTGTCGGTTTTGTCAATTTTGTTAATCTTGTCAATTTTGTCAATCTCATCAATTTCGTCAACTTTGTCAGTTTTGGCGATTGTGTCAATCTTGTCAATTTTGTCAGTTTTGTTAATTTTGTCAATTTAGTTAAATTTGTTTTTGGTCAGCCTGGTCAAAATGATTAATTCGTATTTATGTGCATTTTCCATAAAAAAATCCGAAATGCTCCAAACACTACTATGGAGGACTTGGTGGCGCTACTGTTGGGATTGACTCCCAAGCCGTTTTCGTCAGACATCAACCCCAACAACAAAACGCAACAATTGCACAGGTTTTTCTATGCGAACGAAAAGCTTTCATCGCGTTACGTTAGATCTGAAGAGAGGAAGAGAAAAGGGAACGAAAAAATTAGCCCGAGAGCTTAAAGCTCGAGAGGGTTGAATAGCATTTGTCTAATTAGATTTGCTTCCACGGGCGAAATTCTCTCCTGTCGTTCGTGCTTAGGAAGAAGCTTCCTGAGCACGAACGGAACGTGAGAAGATGAGATGGTGTGCAAACATCGTCCGCGTAGCCGTGTTGTTTTCCCCTTCTCAGAGCAATTTGTGCCTGAATATAATGTTGGGCGAAGTTACTATCGCTTTCGTACCATGCAGTGTGGGCATCACGTACTCATCAACGACTTCAATTATTATGGGGTCGTACCCCTTGGTGAAAACCATTTTCATGTTTAATACTTCGGAGCTTCGGTTCCGAAATTTTTGAAATGGTTCAGTTTCAAACTGAACCATTAAAATGATAAAAATACAATCTTTGCCGGGAAAATTTGAACTGTCGTCTTCTCCTCCTCACGGTTGCTGTCACGATGACATCAAACCTGAGTGGGAGTGAAGCCTGTCTGTTCTCCCTACCACACATCGACAGATCCATACTTTTAGATAGCATGCGCGTATCTATGACGTCACGTATAATTTGACGTCATAGACACGATAATCTTGATTTTAGTGATTGCTGGTTGTGACTAGCAAGCCAAATTAACACGTTTTTTGGAGTGATGATTTGATGATAATTACTATGAAAATGTATTTTTCAAACTATTTTGTTTTTTTTTTCTTTCTTTTATAGGACGAAGAAGAAAAAAAACAAATTTTTTAAGATAAAAATCATTTTTATTGTACTGCCCAGTTTTGCAAAAACGTGCAAAAAAAAGTTTACAAAAAATCACACCAATACACACAAATACACAGACATCGCCTGAACTCGACGAGCTGATTCGATAGGTACCTATAAAGGTATATCTAAGACCCATAATTAATGATCTCCCAAATCGACCGATAACTATACCTTTCTGAAAGAAAGGCAAAAACATTAACAAAAAATAATCCAAAAAAGGACTTAAAGTTTCATAGTTCATAGTTTTTCAACTTTAATTTTTAGAATTAGTTGACGCAGTTATCATCAAGCTAATTAATCCAATCGATTTATTTATTAAATGTATAAATGCAGATTTATGACATTCAAAGCATGAACTTCTCTAGAATTGTGAAAAAGTTATTCGAATAAGCCGAATATTTATTTCTACAAAACATAAAATAATAGATTTGTCAAAATTTCCAAATGATTTTGGACAAATTATTAAAAATCTAAAAGAAATGTTGAAAAAGCTACACCATCGTCAAAAACTTATGGTAACAGTAAAACATCTTAGGTGTATCTGTTGGTCGTACAGGAAAATGCTGGTTTGCCATAAAACCTTATATATTACCCATGAAAAATTACAAGTTTCTTGCTGATTCCATTAATCTTTCTGTTTTAAAGAACGTAAGTCGTTTTTGTGATCTTTCTATCTAATGAATGATGAAAAAGCTTGTTTGCTATAATAAAAATTAAGAAAAACATCAGAAAAAGAATTGAGAAAGCCATCTTAGCCCGCTGGTGCGTTTTGTACAGTTTACCCCTACCCTTTGTTTTTTTCAAAAATCGTCCTTAATTGCCCTATCGTGGATAGGTGCGGTAGAAAGCATCGTATGTTTTACGTTAAAGTTCATCGTTCTTTTTAACAACTATTTTCAAGATAGCTGGCTCAAATTCGACCTTCATCTAATTCAATATCAAAAAACCGATTTCAAATTGCCTGACAAATCAAACGCCCTAGCAGCGTCAAATCAGTTTTTGTCTTTTCAAATGGTAGGAATAGAAGGAAAATGAAATAATGGGGCTTATTCTGCGAGGCGAGTGACGTGAAGTGATTCCGTTTTTAAGAGTCACCGTATTCTAGCAGGCGAATGCCGTGACTTGAATGAACTTTAGGTGACTTGAATGAACTTTTTTTTACTGTCACCGTATTCTCAGAGGCGAATGGCGTGACTCAAGTCGGTGGCAAGTGACTTTTGGAGTCGTAACCTATTTCGCAGGTGACTCGATTGGAAACAAGGTGGAAAAGCAAAGAAATATATAAAAAACGAACTAAATTTCAAATTCGAATTCAGAAAACGTGAAAAGAAGTTCTTTTATCATCTCTTTTACCTCTTTCATATTCTCTTTATTATTCAAAATCCTCTATATGAACCTTGATTTAAAAAAAAGTTTTTTTTTTCAAGACGATAGAAGAAGCTGGATCTGCTGGCTAATGGATTTAAAGACCCGAAAAGGACAGATGGGTGAAGTGAATAAAATGAAAAATAAGATGCTTCTCATCATTTTATTTATTATTTTGCGTTTCATTTTCTTTTACCGTACTATATTCAGAAGTAGGGACAGTTAGTTCTGAAAAAATGATAAAATGTAAAATTACATTACTTACGTTACAATTCAAGAATAATTTAATTGAATAACAATTTGTCGTTCAACAAAATCAACCCCCCAACGGCCTGGCACCGCACATCCGAATCCGAAAAGGGATCTTGTTAATTTTGCACTATCTACTTGAGCAGCGGCAGATGCAGGTCCTCCGGGGTACGGAAAATTTGTAGTGTTGATTCCTGTAGCGGGATGTTAGAGGTACTGGCACATTGGAAATGGCAAAAACTCCTACCACCGATTGTTGTCATCGTCGCCGATTAGATTCCGCGCCACATCCGCTACCATATGACCGAGGGCAGCCGCCGCATCGAAACCGTGAAAATAACCCGGGCGGATTCTGGATGGCCCCCAGCAGATGTGTTGCCTTCGCATAGTAGATTTTTGTATACGGTTGTTCGCTGTTTAACGTAAGCCGAGCCGAACCGAGCCGTCGAATAACGCGAAAAACAATTTGTGTACGAATCCGTCGAGTCTCGATGTGCTTTGACAGCTCGTTGGATTCATCTTGAACCATGCGAATGAACGCAGTGGGAAAAACCAATGAAATGTAAAGGGAGGTAATGCATATATTAATAAACGAAATTGATGATAACCAAAACAAACAGAGATGTTACTTTTTGGCTGATAAGATTGCTTGAATTAGTTGCAAACAAAAAATGAAATACTTCGCAAACCAATCAAAATGCATTTACACTTGAAATTTCTAAAAAGTGTGTTTTATTTTGAATTAAATTTATGTGGTTTGCATCACCTGAGTATGTACGAATGTTGAGCAATAGTCATTTGGGATGAACCTCTGAATCAATAAAGATAACATGATTTTTAAGGTACGAGATTCTTATACTTGCATATGTATTAGTAGTTTCAAAACTTTTGATTGATTTTCAATCAATTTTGATGAAATCAGTTGTGTGGTAGTTTTGAAAATTAATATTATAACTAAGCAATCGATGTGAATAGAGGGTGGTTAACTGTCAACCTAAAAATCAAAATCTGAATAAAAATTAGTCCGTTCAAGCCCTGATTGATTCCTAAGATTTCTGGATTACAACATGTTGCAAAGACAGATTTTAACCAGGCAGCATATTTGTAATGCAGTTATTACAGAATTATAAAATTCAATTAGGTATTTATCAATCTCAATAAACGAAAACTTTTTCATAATGTGATGAAAACAAATCATTTTTTTTTAAATCAGAAATCAAATTAAAGTCTATTTGTTATTTGAGTTCAAACTCTAGTTGAAAACAATTAAAAAACATACTACCTAGGTTATTATATTTCAAAATTTTGTTTCCTTGCCGTGCTCAAATATTGAAATAATAGAATGAATTCACTTCCGAGCTTATGATATATATTAGGTCAGTAAAAGGAAAATAAATTACCATAACTTGTACATTCTATTTCGAAAGAGCTGAAGATTTTCTATATGAGGAATCTTGATGTGAACTTTTGATTCTTAAACCGTAGTTTTTCGATTTTATCACGGTCGAAAAATATTTCACCGTGAATATGGCAAAACCGTGAGTTTGGCGAAATTAAAAATAAAAATAGAAAAAAGTACTTTTTATTGTCTATAATCAATTATTAATAGTGTTCTCAGTGGAGGCTCAGTTTTAGTCGAAAAGTAAAAAAATTCTGCAGCGAATTTCACCCAGGTTACCGTCTTTATGACATCCGCGACTTTATATCAACGTTGCAGTATGCGGACAGTCATTGAAAGACTTATCCGGTACAACTGTCTTCGATTTCTACTCTGAGTTATATCATTAGCCATTATGATAAATATGAAATCCTAATTTCATCTATAAAAAAAACCGGATAATTTGAAATTTTTATTTTTATACTGAAATGTGTTTTCTTTTGGTAGAAAATTCGAATGGACTGGATGTTTTCATCTTAAGCTCTTAATTTTAAATTCAAAATTGATAAGACAATCTTAAATTTAAAAAAAATTGAGATTTCAATCTACACAGAAAATCTCTACCTATTTTGTTTTTCGATTATAAATAAAGAATCACTGAATAACGAAAAGAATTTCTAGTCGATAATCAAAATGTCACTACAAAAAATTAATAATAACCGTTTTAGTTTGAATTTTAAATCCAAATGTGAAATTTTATCACGTGGAAAAATTCAAATGCCAATCTTCAACCTTAACTAGAACGAAAGACAATTTGAATTGTGCTTAGGGATAAACAGCATATTCGAAAAAGTATAGGTATTTTTTTTAAATTTCTTCTTTGGTTTAGTTGCATGAAATTATTGCATTTAATCAGTGCCAACTTTAAAATTCTTCATGGATGTGACGTCATGCAAGGAATTGAATATCACACTACCTTCTTTGAATGTTCCTTAGATGATTGACAGTTCGCATAGTGAACCCAATGAAACTGGTTCATTGCCGCTGAAACGTCATAATGAACATGTGGCCTTCCAAGCAATGAACTAGTCACCTGGAGTGAGTCGCCTCTCGGAATACCCCGACTGTAGTCACGTGACTACGACTAATGTGACTCCGAGTCACTTCATTCGCCTCGCAGAATAAGGCCCAATAGCTCAATGGTGACCGAATATTCGCAAGGGCTGTTGGCTGAATTCCACTAGTCGGTCCATCTCTAATTGTCTCTAATTGTCTAATCTTATTTTAAATCTGGATGTGTACCTGCTATGGTAAACTAATAAATGATTTTTTAGATTTATTCGACAATTGAAGAGTGATCAGAGTGTATGGTTTTTTATAAAAACTTTGCTTGGCAATATTTAAAGAAAAGGTAGAATTCTCTTTCAAAATGTTGGAAGAATAAAAAAAACATATACGAAGCTTTGATAATAAACTTTTGTATAATATGAATTTTCAAATTTGACAACATATGGATAGAGGACACTCTCTCAAATATATTAACATATCCGTAAAACATCGACTCAGCAGCACAGAGAACAGACGTTCAAGCTCGAACAAAAATCTTGTGTAAAATTTCAAATGCTATCATAAAAAATATACGTTAAAAATTGACTTGAGACTGTCCCATTTATTGCAACGATCAAAAGATACAAATCAACTCAAAAAGATACAAATCAACTCAAGCCCAAACTTGTCATTACGTAACTTGACGAATGTGTTGCGAAACTTCAACAACGATTTTCATGAAATTTGCCAATTAGTCTTGTTCAAAACTGACTAAATCATTGATAACTTTTCTCAGTGTTGTTTTGACAGTTCTCTTTGATATTTTTGGAGACATCTGGTGGCTCAGTAAAAATAACTAAAATTGGTAAAAATAAGTCGTTGGAATTTTTGAACAAGTTTCGAGGGCTTAGCCCGCAATTAAAGGATCTACTTATCGGCCAAAGGCCTAATTTAACTCTAAGTGAAGCTACATTCATCAACGAGACTAAGCCCAAACAAATGATTTAGTGGTAGAACGTGCTCAACTGCAACAGCCAAAACGGACTAAGTCCCCTGGCAGCGCAGCATAGTGACGCGTGTCGAGATCGTAGATTAGCCGGGACATGACTCGTGGCATCTCTCTTAGTTGGTACTACAACTACTTTTATTTGCTTTGAAGCAAATTTGATAATGAAAAGCAGATACCTACAAGATCTTTCCCGGAGGGAAAACGGCACATAAATTTGCTGGCGATGCTAGCCGTTGTGATTACGTCAAGTTTTGCGAAAACACTTGTCACAAGGGCCTCTGATGTTATTAACTATGTGGGTCAAAAGCACGTTGGAATGCAAGTTGTGTTTGAAATCTAGATTCTGGTTCGAATTATAAATTCCGATTCTTAAACCTGATTCAGAATTTAGATTTCCTTCGTGTTATCAACTTCGCAATCGGATTCCGATTAGTTTTCGGAACCCGATGTCGAAGACTACGACGCCGGCCAGGCCAGGATCAACTTCCTCCTACAAACAAATCTCAATCAAATACCGAAATCATCCACATCCACGCTACACGGCCACGTTCGGTAAGGAAAGGCGAAATGAGAGGAACAGCGAAAGCCGACAGGCTTTCGCAAAGTTCTCTCCCGACCGGCATTCCACTTTTCGGTGTGAGCGCAAACGAAGGAGAGCGATTGAATAATGCGCGCCGCGCATAGATTTCGCTCAGCTTCAGCTTAAGCCATGCTCGGGCAGCAGGAGATTCGGGATTCGGTCGGGAACGTTTCGGGTAGGTAATTTCGCACAAATATTTTGTACTGCTGCAGCAACAACGGGAGAGAATTCAAAATTTTGAACAGTGATTACATCAGCGCAGATCGAGAGAGAATCTCCCGATCGACCGGTTGTTGTAGGCCAGGAGGATCATCATCGATCGGGGCATCATCATCAAAGTGGTAGCAATCATCATTAGCAATCGAGCGAGTGGGTCTTGTAGGATGCCAGGCTAGAGGTCTCAACTCGACTCAACAGGTGAACGGTTTCATCCTCGGGGGGAGGCTTCCAGACCGGGTCTAATCTGCTGGCGCACGGGAATCAGCCCGATCAGTCCCGAACAGAACGTCCGCGGGCCCGGCCACTACCATTCACACGGAACGGAACGGGAGTTGTTCTAAAATTGATAAAGGGAGCTCGGTTACGCGATTTTTTTCGGCTGTTTTAAGTTTTTTGGTTTATCTACGCAGACGGCTTGTGGAAGGTCTGTTGTTATCTGTCACTGTGAAGGGGCGCGTGACGCGATTTCGCGACCGGCTGCGCGATTGCGAGTTTTCTTTTTTTTTTCGTCGGGTTAAGAGGTGTGAGATAAGTAAGTGCGAGTTGTTGAGGGTTTTTTTTGGAAGATTTTTTGTTTGCTTCTTTTGTGGACAGTGGTCTAATCAGGTTGAGTGTGGCAGGGCGCGCACGACTTGTTGACAGAGAATCGCGCACAAACTCAAGGTTGCCGCTTTGTTGTGAACTCTCCTAAGTGAGCTCGGACCGAATTTGAACTAGCAAGATCACGTGTGCTCGGCTCCACGAAATTTTTGGCAGAGTGTTTGGTCGTGTCGCGAATTTCCTGAGTGTGAGTCTGTGTTGGAAATGTTTGCAAAATTTCGGGCTATGGCCATCCCACTCTAACTAGCTGACGGTGGAATAGATCTCTAGAGGGATTCTCTTCTGGTCGTTTTGCTTTTTCGGGGGGCAACCGAGAAGACTAATCGTATACAAGTCGTACACATATGTGGTGAGAGAGCCCGGCGCGTATTTGGACGAAAGGTTCAAGGGAACGGACTGCCGAAGAAAAAAATCAGCGAAGCAATACCCTCGGTCTTATCTGGTCTTTTTTTGGGGTTTCTGGGGGTTATTACAAGTCGTAGGAGGTGGCAAGCGACGCGCGACGATATGCGATTCGGCGGCCGTTACGGATACACCGCCTAATACACATGTGTATACGACAGCGGCGCGCCGCGTGCCTGGCCCAAAATATGTGTATCTAGCCGGCCGCCTCGCGGCAACCTTCTCGCCGCGCCGCTTCCGCCATCCGCGATCTACTAACTACGGACGGAGTAGGTATGTGATCAGAGGAGCAGCGCGTCGCGCCAGTTTGTGAGTTGCGATTTTGGTGTGCGAAATATCTCGCGGCGCGTTCAATTCTTTTTTCTTTATTTTTCGGCAAACCAAACCAAACGACGGGCTTGGTCCCTTGCTTGTTGTTGGTCTTGTTGAGTGTGCAAAATCGACACTCTCACTGCCGTTGATCATCATCGTTGCCGAACAGTTTTAGTTTGCGTTGCGCGATTCGCGGATCGTCGTTTCGGGCGCTCCTACTAATCCGAGTGACTTTTGCAATCAAATTAACTTTTTTTTTGCTGCCGTCGTTGCCGATTTGCACCGTGCAAAAAAGGGAGCGGCCCTTTTCAAGGTCCACGACGACCGGCGCCCTAAATGGTTTAGTGCGGCGCGATCGACTGTCGAAACCAACTACCTCAGGAACTTAGCTCTTAGTGTATTAGTTTTTTAACGTACCGCAGTACAAAAAGTACCTCGTGAAGACAATTAGATAACCACCAGATATTCTACCTCATCGTGCAACCGCACGACTAGTGATCCAGTGAATCTCAGAAGAAAATTCGATCGCAGCCGCCGCCGGTAAAGATCGCGCGAGTGTTCAATCACCTAACTTGGCCCTCGATCACCAGAGATCGTCAACAAGTGTAATCCTCGACTTCCCTTTTTTCTTTAATTTTAAACCGAACATCTACTAAAAACCTAGATTTTCGCGATCGTGATCCTAACCCACATCATCCTATCCCGCCTTCTGCCCGCCTCAAACCTTTCCCCAAAGGATCGCAACCTAGCGCATCCCTAGGCGCAAAAATATTGCTTTAGCAATAAAACGGTCAAAAAACAAGTTTTCCTCGCAGACGTGCGCGATCACCTTTTCTCCTAAGCTAACGGATTCTTTCGCGATTTTACAACCCGCCAATCGCTCGCTCGCTTTCTGCGTTTGCGAAGGATGGAGAAGACCCTTGAGGGGTGATCGCAACCCGCTAACCTAAAGCCGCACGCCTCAAGAAGACAAGTGGAACGAACTTTCGATCGATCGACCGCGCCATGCGTTCCCTTTTTCGGGAGACACATTTTTAGATTGTTCGCAACTCTACCTACAATTGGCGACGCTGCCCAGTTGCTTAGTAGGGACTGACACATACGTGGCTCCCCTTCCCTCGGTTAGGTGGATTGGGCGGGATAGATTGACGTGGGGTTTCCCTTCCCGATCAAAGAGTGATGTTGTTATGTTGTTCATGGGACTGGCAGACCACCCCACGGGAAATTTGTCGTTCTTGGGAAGAAGTTGAAGCAGCCGAAGTTGATCTTTCGGGTTGACCCACTAACTGCGAAAATCAGCCCGCCCGAAGACATTTGAATGCGGTGTGGCTGGGACTCTCTCTCGCCATTCGGAATCTCTCGAATACGTGAATTTGTGTGTGTTCCCCAAGGAAGAACGCTGGGGACGTTGTTGTTCTTGTTTTTTTTTTAAGATTACGATTCAACACAATCGGAGACGATTGAGTTGTAGGTACACTCTTTGAAAGATTAGAAAGACGAACGACCGGGAGAGACCGAACGAAGGAAGGGTTTTTGCTGATTTTTTTCTTTCGCTCGGTAATTTGGGGGTTCATTTTTTTTCTGAATTATCAACTACTTACCATGTAGATTTGCGCTAGCGCTAGCGTTCGCTCGCCTCTTATCAAATCAGTGCGTTGTCAAAATGAGTGTGTGGCGAAGCAGTTGAAGCAGCTGATGATGGCAATGTGAATAGAAGAAGAAGCATGTGGCCAGCAGCATCGTTGGGTAGAACAGATCCGTAAATATTAAGTTGCGTTTTTTTGTTAACTGTGCGCGGAGTGTGAATTATTACATAAAAGTTTGGGGAGAGAAAAATCGTCTATTATTGCATTTTTTATTTTGGGAACAATTGACAATTACGTGCAGAGAAACAGGAGCCGGCGGATTTATTGAGACGAAGGTAAGTTCACTTATGAACTTATGATAAATGAAGTTGCTTACATTTCAAAAATTCAACCCTCAATTCTAATGTGTTTATTGAGAGAACTTGAATGACAGCTTGTCGTGGTCTATTTTATCACGGTATTTCTATAGCAATACCGACGAAAAATAAACGCACCAGATGAGACGATCAATCTCCAATAAAGTTCCTAATGATCCCATCTAAAAATCAAATGACTTGCGACTTTTTGCGTACTTCAACTTCTTGCACTTAAGCGCCAACAATTATAAAAATAATTGATGTGTAGAAGTCGCTGGAAAGCACAGACTTACTCTCAGGGAGGATGCTAATCAAATCGGCACCGAAAGAAAAAAAATATCGTTTTAATAAAAAGCTTGTTTTGAGTTGACCATGTTCACGAAATAATCCGCAAATGTATCTCCTATATCGCCGCTTAGGTTAAATACGCCCAGAAACAGAAAGATGGAAAGACTACCCGGCAAATCGAATTCTTTCCGCATACTGATACCTCTGGCTAAGTTTCTCCAGACAGGATCGTTAGCGGTTCCTTTTCCGGTTTTCGTAATCACTGGGGTCACCGATGTTTTCCAGGTTCACAAGGCTGACAAAATAACCGCCAAAAATTGTGAAATTTCACGAATTTTAAAAGTTACGACTCGAATATTTCCAAAAAATCAACTTTTCGATAGCAAAGCCAAAATGTCCAAGAAAGTCTAATTTCCTTTCTTCCTCTGAGGTCAACTTCCCCGCCATTTTCCCTTAGAAAAAAACGCCATTTTTTCTATGACTCTCTGTGCCGATTTATGAAATCTACCCCTGACAGGAAGAACTAGCTAACCAAGAATTTCTGAAAGATGGTTTATAACTTATTCAAGGTATATTGAATTGGCAATCAACCTCTTTTCAAGTGAAAGAATAGATTAGCAAAAGTGATTGGGTATCTCATTTCGACATTCGGGATCTTATATAATCATTGCCCAAAGACTAGGTCTCTATCTCACTCATGAGCTATCGATTGTCAACGTTGAAGAACTTAGGTCTCCAGCGAAATATCTTCAGACCGAAATGCACTCGAGTTATATTACAATATGGTGGAGTAAAAAATTAAAGCTGCTTAGAAAAAAAAAGAAAGCTCTTCAATAACGCTGAAGCTCCACAATATTGGGATCAATACAAAAAGGCTTTGACAGAATAAAATAAAGAAATGTGGAAAGAAAAAAGAAGGCACTGGCGGTTATCAAAACTTTTTCGAGCAAGTATGATGCTAGCACATATTCCAATCCGTTGGCAGAAAGTTAAGGTTATCTTTATACCAAAGAAAAGTAAACAAACGTAACAATAATAATCCTGAAGTGTACAGACCTATGAGCTTGAACTCAATTCTTTTCAAAACTATAGAAAAACTTGTAGATTCTCACATCAAAGCAACTTATCTTATTAAAAAACAACTTTTGGATAAAAATCAATATGCATATCAAGCTAATAAATCAACTATAACAGCGTTACACAATCTAGTGTCAATAGTTGAAAAATTAATTGAGGTGAAGGAAATAGCTTCTGCAGCCTTTCTCGATATCGAAGGAGCGTTTGATAACGCCTCTTATAATTTAATGAATACAGCGATGATATCCCGTGAATTCAATGAAAGTGTTATAAAGTGGTTTCAGGGAATGCTGAGCAATCGAAGAATTACAGCCAATCTGGGAGACACATCATTGGCAGTGAAAACAGCAAGAAGCTGTCCTCAAGGTGGAGTTCTATTGCCTATGTTGTGGACACAGGTTGTAGATGATCTCCTTAAAAATTTTACTGAACTATGCTTTGAAGTTATCGGTTTTGCAGATGATATAGTATTAATAGTTGAACGAGGTAAATCTGACTGCACTGTTGGTAACAGAATGCAAAATGCCTTAAACGATTGCCTCAAATGGTGCGAAAAGGAAGGTCTTAATATAAATCCCTCAAGAACCACAATAATTCCATTTACAACAAAAAGAAAGGGTAGTATAAAAGAATTAACCTTATATAACCAAGTCTTATCAGTAGCAACTCAAGTTGAGTTTCTTGACAAAAAGCTCAACTGGAACGCACATTTAACGGGTGTTAAATAAAAAATGAGCATGTTTGCCATACCTTTCAGTAACTCAAATAAAGAGCGTAAAATTTTCTTCCTCCAAGAAAATTGCTCTTTGGGCTCCCTAGAAACAGTAGGCGTGTTTGGTTTTGCTAGTTTGAATTTAGTCAAAGCAAAGATGGCGTCGAAACAGCACGTGCTCCGCGAACGCATTGTACGGTTCTACGAAACGCATTACCAGCACGGAAAAAAGTTCACGGTGGCACATTTTAAGGAAGAAAATGTACCTCTCAGTACGGTATATCGTATCCTGGGTTCCCTGAACGTAGAGCGGAAGGTCGGAAGTGCTAAAGAAGCTGTTTGACAACAAGGACGCAACCAGCCTGTGTGAGGCCGGTCGGAAATATGGCTGCTCCCACGTATTGATCCATCGTACCCTCAAGATGGAAGAAATCGTCTGCAGGAAGAAGACGAGGTCGCTGGAGTACACGGAGGAGCAGATTGAAACCGTTAAATCACAGTGTCAGTGGATGACCAAAAAATACCGCGGGACATCATTCGTTCTGGATGACGAAAGCTATTTTCCGCTGTCCAAAACGCATATTCCAGGAAATGATAATAACTACTCCAGCGACAAGTCATCCACACCGCCTGAAGTGAAATACAAGTTCAAGCACAAGTTTGAAAAAAAGGTTATATTGTATATCGCCATTTCCGACCGGGGCATTTCAAAGCCTTGGTTTAAGCCGAGCGGTCTGGCAATCAACCAACAAATCTATCAAGAAGAGTGCCTCGACAAAATCCTGCTGCCGTTCCTGAACGAGCATCACGTGGATGGGAAGTACGTCTTCTGGCCGGACAAGGCGTCTTCCTATTACGCCAAGAAAACGCTGGCGTACCTTGAGAAGAAAAAGATACCGTTCGTGCCAAAAGATCGTAACCCAACAAACTTGCCCCAGTGCCGCCCAATAGAGGATTTCTTTGGCTCACTCAGTGCCCTAGTGTAAAAAAACAATTGGAGGGCCAAGGACACGAAGCAACTGACTACAAAAATCCGGAATTGTATCCGGAAAATGGACGTAAGTGCCGTACAACGTTCTTGTGAGAGTATCGCGACAAAGTTGCGTCGAACATCAGACCACGGCCCTTACTCAAACATTCACTGACATTCTTTTGAAGAAAATACATTATGTTATTAATAAAAAATACTGAAATCGATGAAAAAAAATAACATTTTTTTTATATGTGATTGAAAAAATTCTCGTTTTTTATTCAACACCCGTTAAATAGAACATGCTATTTCTGAATCTCTTTCTTCGTTTTGGGTATGCAGCAAGACTTTTGGAAAATTATGGGGATTAAAGTCGGATATGATCTCTTGGATCTATACAGCGATATCGAGACCCAGATTATCCTACGCGGCTCTTGATTGGTGGCCCTAAACTCTACTAGAAACAATACCAAACCATCTACTTAAACTACAAAGAGTATCATGTCTTTCAATTTGCCTCTACCTGAGTTCGTGCAGTTTAGAGGCGGAAAAATTCATTACAAACTTGGAAGCTCAAGGTGCACTTATAAATATTAAATAGGTTCAGAACAAATTATTTAAAACCTGATAAGCCTGGGCACAGGGTGGCCCTACAACTAGAATAGGATCTTTATCTTTTTTCACTGATGGCTCAAAAATGAATAACAATGCTGGTGCCGGAATTTATGGCCCAGGGGTAAACATATCGATTCCAACGGGATGTTAGCCAACAGTCTTCCAAACGGAGGTCCATGCGATTTACTCTTGCGTGGAAATTTGTTTGAAGAGCAACTTTAAAAGCTCCAGTGTGCAGCTTAAAACTAGTAGATATGGGATTGTATAAAAGCTTTGAATTAATCATCGATACAAAACCAGGTGATCCTTTATTGGGTTCCAGGTCACTGCGGCATAGAAGAAAATGAAAGAGCGGATAAACTGGCTAGGAGAGGATCTGAAGGGCCAATAACTGGGCCGGGACGTTTCTGTGGGGTATCAACTTGTGCACGCAACAAAAAACTTGGGAAAATTTAAAAATAGAATTCAAATGGCTTGTGGCTATTGGTGGTAGGCAATCAAAAAGATTCATAAAACCCGACTCAAAGAAAACTCGCGACCTTTTGAGCCTGTCGAAAGTGATGTGAATACAGTTACAGGTCTGTTGACAGTGTATTGTCATATTAAAAAAAAATAGCAAACTCAATAATGATATGTGTCAGTTCTGTAAAACTGAAAGCGAATATCTCGAATTCTTCCATGCAACGGTTGGTCAAAAAAAGACTCATATGCATCATCAAAGGAATGAGCCCAGAGCCATCTGTCTAAGATAAAAAAAGAACCAACTGATCGTCGTGTTCTCAGACGAAACAAATTCAAGTCAACTACCAAGAATTCCGCCGGAGTCATGGTACTTGGAGTGGTTGCTTCGAAAGGATTTTTTTTTTTTTTTTTTTTTTTTTTTTTTTTTTTTTTTTTTGTTTCGATTATAGTCGTTTTACCATCATTATGGCATTCGCGACTTTATCAACGTTGCAGTTGGCGGATCGTTATTGAAAAACTATCCGGTACAACTGCGTTTCGAAAGGATTGAAGATGCCTCCTGTTTTCATAAATGCTGAAGTAAAAAATAATTCTGAAGTTGGAATGAACATTTTGAAGAATCAGGTGCTTCCGTGGGTTTGAGCAAACTCCAATGAGCCCGAGACCGAGAATGCTTTTTTTTCCAACAAGATGGAGCCCATGTCATACCTCAAAACGGATCCAAGCCTGGCTGGAAGAAAATCCGAAGTTTTGGACAAAGGATCTTGGCCTAGGAGCAGTCCGAATTGGAACACCCTCGACTATTTTATATGGCATATGTTCTAGCAATGACCTATGGATCTTCTCACTAAAGTGTCGATTCTCTGAAGACCTTCATCTCTGAGGTGTGCGCTTGCATGTCAGAGACTCATATTGCGAAGGTTTCGATTCAGATCTCGCCTGGAGATAGTAGTTGTGATCGAAAGTGAGTTATTGTTTCTAAATATGTTTATCTACATGCCTAAATAAAAAAAAGTCTTTAAATCAAGTAAATATTCAGAAAAGTGTTTTTGAAGCTTGAAAACATATTTTTTATGGGTCATACTGTAGGAAATTTCTTTATTAGCAATATGTATGATGTTGCATAATAAACCTTATTCATTGAAATTTAGAATTAATTTCAAGCACTTTGATTATCTTACCAGACTTTTAAAAGTTTTTTAATGCTACGCGACGCGCTTAAAAGGAAGACAATTATTGATAAGACTATTTGGAAAAACCTTCTACGCACATTTATTTTCTTTTCAGAGCCTCAAGACTTAAATCTTTTACTCAACAAACTAGTTGATAAAATTAATTAACTGTTTAGAGGTCCCGTTCAGATGGCTTCTGACCCCAAACAACTTCGATCTAATGAATCTATCAGTGCTTGTAATGGTGTCTCTAAACAGGGAGGTTTCTCACTGCAAATGTGTACTTTTTCAAGGTCCTCGAAAAGACCTTCGCTCTTCGATTTGACGAACACCTAGGCATTGCACGAATTCGCGAACCATCGCTGCCATCTACTGCAGCTGTCCAAATCGTTAAACTACCCAGTCTAAACAATTGGGCAAATGGCGATAAACCGATCGACGCGACGGCTTAGCCCATTTGCACGGTTGACATTTCATGGTGGTGTTTTTTTTCTGTCTTCCTTCATTCACCGACACAATTGGGCCTCGATCCTCGTCATCTATCCGCCAATTTCCGAACCCAAACGAACGAACTGAACTGTCAGAGCGATGACAAACGCCTGGCGGATGATGATGGTGATGTTCGCGAAATCCATCTTGATGGCCAATACCTACAACAAACAGCAAAACTGCGACATGTCACGGTTCTTTGCATCTTCTTTGCTGGTAGTCGGTATTTGATGTGAACAACATCGTTTGTGTGCGCGATTTCAAACAATTCAGTCTGTTCGGTACAAAACGCACTGTATTTTTTGTTACTCCCTAAACTTGCACTCATTCGTCTAGTCTCTAGTCTGCGTAGTCTAGTATTTGGTCTGTTTGTTGGGCGCTGTTTGCGAATTTTGGAACCAACTAGCAAAAATAAATGTGGCGGCAGCGGCAACTGAAAAAAAAACCTCCAAATAATGATGTTGGTTGGTTCGTAAAACGGGTCTCTCTGAATTGCCTTCAACTTTACACCAGGGCAAATGTTGTTGGTTGTTGATGTTTTTTTTTTAAGGTACCTTCTATATTATAACTATTGGTCAGCTAGGTGCTCTGTACCTGGTGGTAGCTTTAAACGGGTTTTGGCGAACCTCTTTTTTTTTATTGGAGTTACCTTGGCAAACGTTGGGTTACCGCGTGCGAAAATGTGCTGCGAATTCGAAATCAGTCCTTCGAGAAAACCCTCTCGACGCCGCCGCGTGGATCTTAGGGGAACATGCCCTATTATGCGCCACCTAAGCGAATCGCTGATTTTCTATGTATTCCACGAACAAATTATGTTGAAAATGGGTGCAATCGTTGAAGAAAAGTGTTTTCTACAAATGCCTGTGATATTTCATTACTCAGTTGCTTCAAAAACTTGATTTTTAAAAACCATATTCAAAGCCACAGAACAAAACTGTGTTGCAAATACGCGCCGCTGTGTATTCAATATGCGCCTAGCAGCCGAACACACCCGAAAGCAGCCGAAGACCAAAAACACACCAATACTTACAGACACTTTGACTTAAAAGAAATTCAAAATGGACTAATCAAAATTTTGAAAAAAATGAAAAGTAGATTTTTTGGGCTGAATTAACGCTCAAAATATGGTTTTAGACTTTTTGTTCATTTTCAATGAAAATTGGCCTTTTTGAAAAATTAATGCTATTTTCAGCCTACTACGATTGGCGCGTTATAACGAGCGCATGGGCCGTGATAGAACATACCCATAAGAAGCATACCTTTGCGAGTTCAGTATGATTTTTTAGCATAAAATCATAGTTTAGATTCTCCTCTATCGATGTGTCAGAAAATATTGTCTTATTCGTTTTTCTCTGCTTGGTGACACCTTATTGAAAGTGTTTTAAAATTTAGATCAAAATGACGAAAAACCTAAATTGTGAAATTATCACGACACAGGGGCATTTTAAGGAAAAATTCATACTTGCCATGACCAATCACAGCATTTAGAACAAATTGGTAATATTTTGCAGGCTTCAAATGTTTCAGATTCTTCAAAACAATGGTGGCGCGTATTAGCCACATGGGGCGTTATATGAACTTTTCCCCTACTTGGTTGGAGTTGATCTTTATTTGGGCTGGGAATGGGTTTCTTTCTAATGGTCTGGGTGACCAACAGTTCAAGATTATTTTATTTAATGGATAAACCTCTTTTAAGTATGAACTGAAAGATGAAGACAGAACGTCGAAATCCCTTTTTCTGATTTAGAATTCAGATAAAAATTTCTAACCTATTATTCTGATTCTATCTTAGGATACAAATTAAATAAGGTTTACGGGTAAACTTTTTATTTATTGTTCACGGTCTTCGATAACTTAATATCATACAGACTGGTTACTTAAACTACGCTTAAAACTATCCTTACTTATATTAAAATCAAAATACACATACACTTGGTTGAACAATCTACAAGAGATGTCAAATGGATTATAAAATTCATTTCTTCCATAATTGTTTAATCTTAGCGGCTCGAAATTTCTTAGGGAACGAGATGGGATATGATACTCTCGAGTCCTGCGTAAATCACACGACCTCTGTCAATTGAGAAAATAGTTCAAATTGATGATTGTTGTACCACTATATATGACTTAGACCTAAATATTTTTCTTATAAATATTTTTTCTATATTAAATACAATCTATGAATGGTTTCGTTCGTCCGTAAACCTTAAGATTCAGCATCTAAACTCGTATTTCAAATACAGGTTCAATTTCAGGTTTGATTTGAAATTTGATTTAAACGTTATACAGACCTCGCTCGCTTTTGGCAACATTCGATTTGGCCAACATTTGATTTTGGCCCATGTTCCAAAATCAAACGGTTTTGTTTGGAACGACATCACCTAATAGCCACTGATCACACTGACATGACACTTAAAACAAAACTCTATTCTTTTTTTGGGTCCTTGCAAAATTGGGAAAAAAAATCCTTGTAGGAAAAATTTACCTGTTTAGCCCGATTTTATCGTCGAAATTGCCTATTTTCCCTTTGAAGTTAGGTGGCACTTTTCAACTGGGATAGTATTTCTTCAAAAACGATCGGTGCGCGCTCTGCAATCGATACTTCGTACTGCTGAAAGAAATATTCAACAAACGGAGTGTCCAGTCAGTATCGTCGGTCAGTGTCATAGCTTCCGCTATACCAGAAATATCATAATTTGAACAAACACCAAACATACACCCACAAATTAGACTCTACTCCAATAATGAACTTCCTTGGAGGTGATATTATCGGTATAAGATTCTCTGCCGGAACGGCATTAACCAGCTTTCTAATAATAAAAACGGCATTGTCCTACCAGCGCAACCGCATTGCATATGTCTGTAAGAAATCAAATAAAACATATATCCCATACCAAAGTAACATAATATATGACAGAACCTGATTGATTTACAAGTGCTTTTCATCAAATTTTCTACACACACGTATTTTACAATAATAAAATCATTAATTTATGATGGTTGACCGGTTTTGTTATATTTGAATGAGTAATGGTTTTTAAAATCCCTTTGTTTTTAAAATCTATTGTAAAATGTTACAGAACTCGAACGGTTTTCAAACGATTTAGTTCAAATTTGGCACAAAATATAGTTTATGATTTCATAAGATTATTAAAATCATTTTCTACCCCTTGTTTGTGAAGAACTCCAATCATATTTTTTATGTATAACTTGAAAACTAATCAAGCAAATGAACCAAATTTAAAATACGCTTGGAATACGAAAATTTTTGGATACGAGAAATGATTCTATGATTTTGTAAGACCCCCCCCCCCTCCCTTCATTCTTCCGTAAGGCAATGAAAAGGGGGAGGAGGCTCTCTTCAATTTTCTGCATAACTCGAGAGCTTATCAAGCAAACGAAACCAAAAAATGGCTTGGGGGGATATATCAGAAAAATTTTGAGTACAAGAAATATGTTTATGATGATTTAGATTACTTATTTAAAAGCAATTTGGCATGGGAAGGTTATTGAGTACGATAAATGGTTAAAGGACTATTTGAGATCCTTTTTTCCTCAAAGCGGGAAGACGAGAAACGAGAAAGGAGACTCGAATCCTTTTTTTAGGATAACTATCAATCTATTTTATTGCTGTTCGAAGCTGAAGTTGCAGCTTTCATTTTAAAGAACATGTTTGAAATTTGAATTCGACGTACTGATTAAAATTTAAATAATTTTCAAAGGTGTTGCACACCTAGATGAAATGACAAAAAATGGCCAAATTCATGAAAAAGACTTCTGACATAATTTTTACGAAAATGGAAAACACTTAGAACACTTAACACTCACAAGTACTCTCCATATGATCCCAGAAGCATTTCGCTTGCAGATTTCGCTGGAAATCAAGAACAAAAAATTGAAAATTAAAATTATAGGGATGAATCATCCCAGAGGAAAACAATCCCGTACAAAAAAAAATAATTTCAACGACTATTTGTTGCCCCTCAATTTAGGCACCATCATGAACATTTCTTTGAATGTAAGCGCGTGTAGTAAAAAATGTGATAACCAAAAATTTGAATACCCAAAAAAAAATTCGCAAAGCGATAAAACATAGTCTAACAAAAATTCTGGTTATTGAAAATTCGAGATTTTATAATCTCAACTCAGTTTTAATTATCTAATAATACGCGGGGCCTTCAGATGATTTTCAAGGTTTAAAATTCGGTGCAACTTTGCGACTCAAAACACATGATTTTTCATTTGAAAAATTATTCCCAAATTTTTCTTGATAAAAAACTAAACCGTATTTCAAATGCCCCTAACTTGAAATTGTTCTACGGAAAACAGCCCATTAAAACGCATTGAAAGTTTATCTGTTTTTCAAATAAAAAATTAAAAAAAAATTGTAACGATCTTCTTCATGAAAAATTGTACATATACTTTAAAAAGTGTTAAAAAGTACTGTTTAGCTATGCATTAAATCTAGTGCGAAAAATACCATTTTGTAGGTAGCTCAATCAATGTTGCCACTTTCATCTAAAGACACCAAAATGTTATGTTATGTTGAGTTTTTGTGTTAAAAACTAACAATTTTCGAACAACTGCACTCACATATGCAGGTAGTGCATGCTTGAAGCCGCTTGGAAGTAAAAATACTATCAAGACAGAAACAAAATTACTATTTTATTCGTAGTAAATTTTAAAATTTTTTAAGAGAAATATGCTCTGAAAGCTGTTTTGACCCTCCAGATGGTCGGATTTATAAAAATCGAACAGAATTTAGTTATTTTTTTAAATTTTTCGTTATTTTCAAATAACATACTAAAATATTGAAAAAAATTGTATTGTTGAATCTTGAAATAAGCGCTGTGAAAAACAGTAATTTTAACGTATGATTCCTCAATATATACCTATTCAAGTGCCAGTTAAAATAGGGAAAAAGTTAGGAAAAGATACTGAAAATTTATGATTGCACAAGTCAGAATGACAAAATATTACTTTTAAAAGTGTACATAAAATTTGAAGGCTCTAAAGAATTTTTCAGAATAACTTGAAGTGAATAACTTGACGTGAATTTTAACTGAGTGAATTCACGTCACAACTTTAAAGAGGCATAGCTTTGTTCATTGTTGTTTAATCGAAAAGCTATGAACATCAAATTGTGGGAAATTTAAATTCACTAATATCCCATTTCCACGGAGAGAACAGGAAATCGAAGTTATATGTACTGAAGTCAAAAATGGTCTATTCTAGCGTGAATTTACGTCACAAAAGTACTCGATCACCATACAAACAACTTAAACTATTTAATGATCAAATTAACGACAAAGTCAGTTATACAAAAGAAGATGCCTTAAATTACAGATTTTGCTAAAAAACTGTAAATTGCTCTGAGTTAATGTTTTTGAGAAAAAAAAACTGATATTTTGTGATTTTTTATTCCCTTAATTCCATTAATTTCATTGGAAATTCATGATAAATTGGGTCATTTTTATATTTTAGTTGAAAAAATCAGTTAACGTTGAAAATCTTTTCATATTTTTCAAATTCAAAATAAGAAACCTAAATTATATATTGACCAAAAAAATTAAAATTATGGAAATCCTTTCGAAATTCAAAAATAGTGTGAAATCTGTAAATATTTCAAAATTTCGTGTCCTGTGATAAAAATTTCCTCAAAATTCTGTGAAATCTCAGATTTTTCTGTGATTTTTGCAACTTTGCTCTAAGCAACTCATTCATAGAGTTAAGATTATAATAAATTCCAGTTTCATATGAATCACGATAAAATATATTTATAGTAAAAATTTATGGAAACAGTAATTATTTAGCTCAGTTTATAAAACAATTAATTCTCAAACCGATTGCCAGTTTGAGCTCAATTGTAAAATCAAACACAAGGGAATCGGATAGGTTGATTCTTATTCTGAAATAATGACTTACTTTATTTGCTTCATTAGGTCTCGAATTATGCCAAAAAATATGTATAAAAGCCTTCCTCCTCCTTTCCGTCGTCCATCTGAAAGGAAGAATCAAAAACACATTTCTTGTTCCCCAAAAAATTAAACTTTTTGTGTGCCTAGTTTGATACGCTGTGAAATCAACTAATTACTTTTGTTATATTCGAACGTAATTTTATATCTTTTTTTCCCTAAAGCTGATATAATCAGAAATATACAAAGGTGCTGCATACATTCAGGGGTAAAAACCGCGTGTGAGACATTAGACATAAGGCAGCGCACCTAGCGGTTTATTTCGGAAGCTAGTAGTTCCGCTCAAGATCAAAGATAGTTCCACTCAAAAATCAACATTTTACTTTTAAAAACTACGCCATTAATTGATATTTTGATGGAAAACTTGCTACAAAAACCCGAAAAACGCTTTTTCATGAGTTTTTCTACTATTTTATTCATTAAGAATCAGTTTATAACGGTTAAGGGTGACATAAATTGACGTTCAAAGTCAGCGTAGATTGATGAAAATTGCAGCAGAAATGCGTATGTTTTTAAATCGTCTAATAACATTATTTCAGTTAATAAATTTTAGCAAAAATATCAATGCTTCTATGAAAAGATCTTGAAAAAGTGTTTTTTCAACATTTTGATAAGATTCATAAACAATCATTGCCTAGATCTTAGGAAAAGTAAATGGTTCCGCTCAAGATCAGATTTCGACTAGTTCCGCTCAAGATCATTTTTTGAAGGAAATTTAATTTGCGACCGTTTGCTGTTATTTTTTATTTTATTTTCAAGTAAATTGGTTGACTTCAAGATAATAACAGATTCGAAAAGTCCGGAAAAGCATTTGATGTTTGATCTGAGGAAGTTCAATGAGTTGATCTGTTCCATAATATGTGCACCAAGTGAAATTTTTCCTTTAAAGGAATTGACCTTGAAAACCTGGATGAGGATAATATTTGGCAGGGCTGAAGTGGGAGCTTATATTCATTGACTAAGAAAGTTGGTTGTAGTCCACATTGAAATCTGAATCTATTTAGTCTTTTTCATTATTAGTAACGGAATTTAATACAATGGAGAACACACTCACCAGATGATACTGGCGTCGTCCTGTCGATAAATATTTGCTATCCTGAACCTTCTGATTTGAAATTCAGATTTCTCCTTTGAATTTATAAATGGAGGATTGTATAATCGATGGACATGCATATTTGTTCAAGAATTCCTATTGAAAATCTTACATTCTGATTCCTCAATGGCGAGTGAGTGAATGCAAAGTTTACATAACAGTGATTACGAAATTCATCGACGATCTGTTCAAAATTCAAAATTGAAATTTTCTATTCTTGAAATTTGTGTTTACAGCATTTTGGATGATTTTAGGTCAGCCTGACTCAATCTTCAGCCCAATGCGACATGGCCGTCACGTGTCCCTGGGAATGAGCCTCTGTTCAGCTATTCAAAATAAATATGTATCAAACGCAAGAAAATTGCGCATATGTAGTCTGGGCTGGGCGCGATGATTTGAATTTTGCGGACGATCCTTCTGCATACCAATATCGGGGGAATTTGAATCGGAACCCCGGATTACAAGAAATGGCGCTGAAGTGAATGGGATGGGCCGTTTCCTGTCCTGGAATGAAGTCTTCTTGACTGTCGTCTCGACGTAGTCGTCTTCGAGTTCGGGTGCAACTCTCAAGTGACAATTCAAAATGATCCTCACCTCCCGCTGGAGTTCCCCCTTCAAAAGAAGGAGAACGAAAAGTAGCGCCTGAATGCTTCCAACACGTTCTCACTTCTGAAGACCGATCGATCCGATACATCTACTAGTAGGTAGTGGAGGCGATTAGACCGGCTGGCCTGAGGAAGATCAAACGAAGATCCCGAGACGACGGAGGACGAGTCAGAATGTGCCATTTGCAAATTTCGCCAACCAAGCCCGGAGCCGGCAACTAGAATCGGGACGCGACTCGATCATCAACGCAACGACACGCCATGACACTTCCACACCCCACAACAACAGCAACAACCCACACGCTGGAATAGGTTTAGGTTGTGCGCGCATCGGGGAAAAATTGGAGAAGAAGCAGCCGCAAAAAAAATTGGCCCATCTTGTTGAAGCCGACGATCGCGGAATAAATAAAACATAAAACACTCTCGGACTCGGAATTGTGAATTCTGAAGGTTCTGGAACCGGCTCCATCCGAGATGTAGGACAAGTGACATAGAGCTACTCGCATATGCCAAGCCGAGCCAATTGATGATGGGACTCAAGGAAAGCAGCAAAAAATGCAAGAAAAAAATTTAGCAAACACACATTTTGAGATCTTGTGGTCTGCACAAGAAAAGAAAAAAAAGATGGCACCACGTATGTAAAAATGCTACCCTCTAAAATCTAAACTCGAAAATCGGTTTGCCAAATAACGACCCGAAGGCAGCAAACTAGCAGTTAGAGACACAGAGAGAGAACCCGAAAAAAAGTAAATAAATATGACGCTCAAAACGACAACCGAACCTAAAATTTAACCTTGGCTAGTACACAAACACGACGAATGAGAATCCTATGTTGTTCGCTTTGCTGAAGGTTTAGTTCAGTTCAGCTTTTTTTCCCCCGACGTTGGGTATTTATTTTTTGGCAAATTCGCGATCTTTTTCTTTCCGCGTGTGAGAATTTGACGGTTGTGATCCCTCCACAAATGTGGATTCGATTCGCATTGCGGTGTTTGTTTGTGTCGATCGTTCGTTTGTAGTCAGTCGAATCTATGGAAGTAGGTACATGGGTTTAGATGGGTTCTGTAACGCGAAATGGCACAAAATTTGTCACTGATCGCAATGTTTAAATCAAGACACGATTAGTATGCGCGCCACACATGGCCATAGTCAGTTCCAGGTTTGCTGCTGAAACAGATTCTGGCGAATTGTTGCAAAACGATGATCTAAAATGATATTCCAAATAAGCTGAGAATAATCAAAAATAGTCGAAAAAATGTACAGGGTGTTTAATAAATTCGAATACAAAAGCTACGATAATTTTAAAGATCAATCACACTTTAAAAAAATTGATTATAATAGATTGAACTATAGTTGTATGATTGATTTAATGCATTCAACTATAAATACAATAGATTCTACTATAACTATATGATTGATGTTGTGCATTCAACGATAAATATATTAAATTCAATTATATTGGTATAGTTGATTTAACTGTAAATATAATAGATTAAATGCCCGTAATGATCATTAAATTTGCTTCGGCAGCAGGATGCTGCGCATCGCTAATTCATTCCTTACTGGGGGCTTCCGATCGATGGATTTGGTCAGCGGGTACGAGCTGTTGATTTTTAGCAGCACCAAATCACTTCTAGGATCTTTTTCTATGTCGATTTCTTCCAACAAATTGTTCTCGGGTTTGACCGTCTGCACTATCGGATTCCTGGGAGGCGTTCCGGCGACATCTAATACCTTGCTCCAGCAAATTATTTGGCCGCTAGCTTGCCGTGAATGTCGACGAAGAACAACCTAGAAGCGATAAAAATTATCAGTATTCGAAAAGAACAAACAATATCTGCCAAGTTTAACAAATTTACACGTTGATTCATCCAGACGAATGGTTTTCGGGACAAGAAAAAACTTTCAAAACCACGGAGGTGATCCGACTACACATGACTTCTCGCTCCAACAAATGATTTGACTGATAGCTGACCAGAAATATCGTTTATTTTCTGGGGATTGGGAATCTTAGACGGCTACGCGTCGATTTTTCGGTTGCCTTCGGGACTTAGAATGAGCCAATTAAAGCGGAGAAATGTGACAATTTTCGTTAAAACAAACAGAATTCAACTAAGGTAAACAAATTCATCTTTTAATTTTGCCGTAGTTTTTTGTTCTTTTCTGCAGCACTCACTACACTCATGCAGTAAAACACTCAATTTGTGGTTTACATCAAGCTCACGAAAAACTCAACTATGTTCATATATTGATATAATTATATCTTAATACAAACATATGATATCTTTGAAAAAACTAGCTGAAATTGTTGAATCAACTAGTCAACTTTTTTTTCCGTGTAACCACAAATTACATTAGCGATAGCTCTTTGTCACTTTCCACTTATCAAATTCCCTAACCGGAAAAGTACACATTTCTCAATGAGTATTCCGATGGTTTAACTCATTTTTCTCTGTCAACACTGCAATGTAATTGCTAACAACAGTTTGAGTAGTCTTGCTTTACAGTGTGATGATGTAAACATTAGTACCGTGTGTATCATCATGTCATGTCAGAAACAACCATCAACGCTATTGTTCTGCACAGCGAATTGAAGAAAACAATTGGAGCAGCAGATTTCCTCTGCTGGGAAAAAAAGATTTTGTCCGGATTAGTTTCGGAAACCGTAAGTTCCAGCAATAGGCCTTCGGTCCAGTCAGAAAGTTCGGTCCAGTTGAGGACTTCGGTCCAGTTGAGGACTTCAGTCCAGTCAAGGAATTCGGTCTGGTAGAAAACTTAGTTCCAGTTGAGAGCTTTGGTCCAATCAAAGCATAGTTGCCAGTCGAGGACTTTGGTCCAGTTGAGGACTTTGGTCCAGTTGAGGATTACGGTCCAGTTAAGGACTTCGGTCCAGTCAAGGAATTCGGTCCGGTTGAGAACTTCGGTCCAGTTGAGAACTTTGGTCCAGTCAAACCATAGTTGCCAGTCGAGGACTTCGGTCCAGATGAGGACTTCGGTACAGTCAAGGACTTCTGTCCAGTAAACTCATAGTTGCCAGTCGAGGACTTCGGTCCAGTCAAGGAATTCAGTCCGGTTGAGAACTTCGGTCCAGTTGAGAACTTTGGTCCAGTTGAGGACTTCGATCCAATTTTGAACTTCTGTTCAGTTGAGGACTTCAGTCCAGCTTAGGACTTCGGTCCATTCAAGAACTTTGGTCCAGTTGAGGACTTCAGTCCAGTTTAGAACTTCCGTCCAGTCAAGAAATTCGGTCCAGTTTTTGATTTCTGTTCATCTTCATTCCAGTTGAGGACTTCGGTCCAGTCAAGGACTTTGGTTCAGTTGAGAACTTCGGCCCAGTCGAGGACTTCGGTCCAGTCAAGGAATTCAGTCCGGTTGAGAACTTCGGTCCAGTTGAGAACTTTGGTCCAGTCAAAGCATAGTTGCCAGTCGAGGACTTCGGTCCAGTTGAAGACTTCGGTCCAGTTGAGAACTTTGGTCCAATCGAAGCATAGTTGACAGTCGAGGACTTCGGTCCAGTTGAGGACTTCGGTTCAGTCAACTCATAGTTGCCAGTCGAGGACTTCGGTCCAGTCAAGGAGTTCGGTCCAGTTGAGGACTTCAGTCCAGTTTAAGACTTCGGTTTAGTTGAGGACTTCGGCCCAATTTCGAACTTCTGTTCAGTTGAGGACTTCAGTCCAGTTTAGGACTTCGGTCCAGTCAAGAACTTTGGTCCAGTCGAGGACTTCAGTCCAGTTTAGAACTTCCGTCCAGTCAAGAAATTCGGTCCAGTTTTTGATTTCTGTTCATCTTCATTCCAGTTGAGGACTTCGGTCCAGTCAAGGACTTTGGTTCAGTTGAGAACTTCGGCCCAGTCGAGGACTTCGGTCCAGTCAAGGAATTCAGTCCGGTTGAGAACTTCGGTCTAGTTGAGAACTTTGGCCCAGTCAAAGCATAGTTGCCAGTCGAGGACTTCGGTCCAGTTGAAGACTTCGGTCCAGTTGAGAACTTTGGTCCAATCGAAGCATAGTTGACAGTCGAGGACTTCGGTCCAGTTGAGGACTTCGGTCCAGTTGAGGACTTCGGTCCAGTTGAGGACTTCGGTTCAGTCAACTCATAGTTGCCAGTCGAGGACTTTGGTCCAGTCAAGGAGTTCGGTCCAGTTGAGGACTTCAGTCCAGTTTGAGACTTCGGTCCAGTTGAGGACTTCGGCCCAATTTTGAACTTCTGTTCAGTTGAGGACTTCAGTCCAGTTTAGGACTTCAGTCCAGTTGAGGATTTCGGTCTAGTTGAGGATTTCAATCCAGTTTACTAGTTCAGTCCAGTTGAGGATTTTAGGCCAGATTAGGACTTCGATCCAGTCAAGAACTTCGGTCCAGTTTTGGACTTCGGTTCAGTTGAGGACTTCAGTCCAGTTTTGGACTTCGGTCCACTCAAGAACTTCGGTCCAGTTGAGGACTTCGGTCCAGTCAAGGACTTTGGTCTAGTTGAGAACTTCGGCCCAGTCGAGGACTTCGGTCCAGTCAAGGAATTCAGTCCGGGTGAAAACTTCGGTCCAGTTGAAAACATTGGTCCAGTCAAAGCATAGTTGCCAGTAGAGAACTTCGGTCCAGTTGAGGACTTTGGTCCAGTTGAGAACTTTGGTCCAATCGAAACATAGTTGCCAGTCGAGGACTTCGGTCCAGTCAAGGACTTCGGTCCAGTTGAGGACTTCTGTCCAGTCAACTCATAGTTGCCAATCGAGGACTTCGGTCCAGTCAAGGAGTTCTGTCCAGTTGAGGACTTCAGTACAGTTTAGAACTTCGGTCCAGTCAAGAACTTCGGTCCAGTTGAGGACTTCGGTCCAGTCAACTCATAGTTGCCAGTCGAGGACTTCGGTTCAGTCAAGGAGTTCGGTCCAGTTGAGGACTTTGGTCAAGTTTTAGACTTCGGTCCAGTTGAGGACTTCGGTTCAATTTTGAACTTCTGTTCAGTTGAGGACTTCAGTCCAGTTGAGGACTTCGGTCCAGTCAAGAACTTCGGTCCAGTTGAGGACTTCAGTCCAATTTAGGACTTCGGTCCAGTTGAGGATTTCGGTCTAGTTGAGGACTTCAATCCAGTTTAGGAGTTCAATCCAGTTGAGGATTTTAGGCCAGTTTAGGACTTCGATCCAGTCAAGAACTTCGGTCCAGTTTTGGACTTCGGTCCACTCAAGAACTTCGGTCAAGTTGAGAACTGCGGTTCAGTTGAAGACTTCGGTCCAGTCAAGGACTTCGGTCCAGTTGAGGACTTCGGTCCAGTTGAGGACTAGCATAGTTGCCAGTCAAGGACTTCGGTTCAGTCAAGGACTTCGGTCCAGTTGAGGACTTTGGTCAAGTTTTAGACTTCGGTCCAGTTGAGGACTTCGGTTCAATTTTGAACTTCTGTTCAGTTGAGGACTTCAGTCCAGTTGAGGACTTCGGTCCAGTCAAGAACTTCGGTCCAGTTGAGGACCTCGGTCCAGTCAAAGACTTCGGTCCAGTTGAGGACTTCAGTCCAATTTAGGACTTCGGTCCAGTTGAGGATTTCGGTCTAGTTGAGGACTTCAAGCCAGTTTAGGAGTTCAGTCCAGTTGAGGATTTTAGGCCAGTTTAGGACTTCGATCCAGTCAAGAACTTCGGTCCAGTTTTGGACTTCAGTCCACTCAAGAACTTCGGTCAAGTTGAGAACTGCGGTTCAGTTGAAGACTTCGGTCCAGTCAAGGACTTCGGTCCAGTTGAGGACTTCGGTCCAGTTGAGGACTAGCATAGTTGCCAGTCGAGGACTTCGGTTCAGTCAAGGACTTCGGCTCAGTCTCCATTTATTGGAATTTAAAAAAGAAACAAAAATGTGATTTTCCCCGAAATTTTTTCGCGTTTTCCATACAAAAGTTTAAAGCAAAACCCGGGTACCTAGATCTCATTTTTAAAATCTGTATCCAGGGTTTTTAAAATTCTATAAAAGTTGCAATTCGACTCACCTCAATACCAACACTTACGAACACGAAGACACTTAATTTGAGTAAAGCCTCACAGGCTTGAACCCCAATACCCAAAATATAGGAAGTCAAGGATATTCCAAAAACTAATGACATCAGTATATCAGTAAACCATGGGGATCTCTAGCACACAGCAAAACATCGAATTTAAATTAGCTTTCTCTTGGGTATCAAATCTATTTTTGACTCGAACATCTTGTTTAGCAAAAAAAAATGAGGTCAATCCGAATGGATTGGTCAGTTTTTGTTACAGATAACAGGTAGGACCAATCTTGCTCGATTAAAATATTGAGGAATTTTATCTGTAGAGTTATGAAAATTTCCAAGAGTGATCATGTGAGAGCCGACTGCAAAAATCTTCTGCAAAAAAAAATCATTTAAAATTTTAATAAACAACTGAAGTTAACCCCGAACTGACCGGTTTGCATAACTTTGGGCATCCTCTACACCCCAACAACAGCGGAGAAGGTGTTAAATCTTCCTGCCTAATGTGAGTTGTCCATCACCAAAAAAAAAAACAGAAACACGAAACGCATAAAGCGTCACAGCCGGAGATCTTCGAAGGCAAGGCCCAGGAGGATCACGATGCTCGAATGGTCCTCGATGAAGTTTTTTTTTGCTGGTTACCTCGCGTATTTATGGCTTTTCCGCATATATGCATGGGCTTTCGTGCACAGATCTCTGCCCGCCGCCGTATTTAGTTTTCAAATGGGTTTCTAATGCAAATTTTTGGCAAGTCTCTCTCTCTCTCTCGAGAAAGGTTTCCATCTTGTTGTCCCTCAAGCTGTGTGATCGGCTTACCGATTGGGTTTTTTTTTCGTTGGTTGACTTATGGGGAACTGGTTTCGTAAATTGAATAAGGCATATACAAGAATGTTTGTAAGTTGCAACCCAAAAAAACCAAAAGGTTGATCAGTGGCTTTGGAAAAGGACCCAACCTGATTTTTTTCCTCCGTGTATATGTGTAGAGGTGCTGTATCAATCACCGCAGAAGCAGCTCTCCTTCGAAATCCCAAAATGCAGCTCGGTTTCGGTGGTAGAGTTTGATGATTTCTCGTCGATTGACTGGGCAATATCCGAACCTGCCCGATTAGAGTTTGCGCGTTTTTTTTTTTTGGTTTTTCATTTTGGAAGCGACCCGCCGAAATTTGCAACTTGTGATTTACATAATACTGCCATTAAAATAATCACGCCCGCCTGAATGAAATCGATTTGTATTGGTTTGGGAGATATTTTTTCTTCGTTCTATTGAAATGAGGAACCGGTGAGATCGTCACCACCGTGTACTAACCTTCGGTTTTATTTTCGGATGCGCTGCTCTAGCTTCAACTGGTTGAGTTGATCATTCTCAAAATTGTAAATCAAAGTTTAGAAAAAAAAATTGAAAAAAAAATCTGTGCAAGCATATTCAAAAAAGAATAAACAAATTCATCCGTTGTTTATCACCTAAATATTCATCTTCTATGAGATTGACATTAAGTTCTTACATCGCTTATGCCAAATGAAAAATCTAACATTTCAAATACCAAAATATTATTTATCAATGACTAATCTAATATTTTTCCTTTTCTTTTCATGCTTTCCGATTCTGATCTACGTGTGTTCTTCAAATAATAGGTAAGACAAAAAATAAGGTTTAAATTTCATATTATGTTTTGTGTTAATATTTTGATTGGATGATTACGCCGAGAGCTGAAAAAAATCGAGTTTTGCAACGAGTTGGCTACATAGTTTGATGAAAGTTTGAAAAATTCTCTTGAAATTCCATAAATTAACCTACAAGAATCACATTTAAAAAAAAACCGTACCTATGTGGACGACCATGCCAATTTCCTGAGAATTTTTGATCAAGTAGGTAAAAACAGTATTGAAAAAAGCACTTTCCATTACTTTACATTACATTACAATCTTGATTATTTTTGAATTTTCCAGATTTTGGGGTCTAAAAACCTCCGTTTTGGTTCAAACCACATCCATAACTTTTTGCAGAATTTTAAAGTAACGTTAACATGAGTATATTTTTAACTTTGAGCTTCGTATGGAAAAATTGAATGAGTTGTTCTAAGAAAAACAACTTATAATTCTGTAAAAAAAATCCCACTGATCAACTTTGTCAGAGACTTCGTTACTTCGTGGCTTATTAAGCAAAAGAATTATAAGCTGTTTAATAGGAGTATGTCTTTTGACATTGAAAAACAATTAATTCTACTGACATCACTGTTAGTGCCCAGTGAAGCATTGCTTAAAAAGTATTCATGCAATACCTTGCTAGGCATTAGCAGTGATGTCAGTTGAATTGATTCTCTTCCCATGGCAAAAGACATACATATCCGTTCCTCAGGAGAAAGAAAAGTGGTTTAAATTTTTCAGAGCAAAACAAAAGCAACAGCAGCAACAGCAAAATTTTTTCCCATAAAAACCTAAAATTTAAAATCGAATACGTAATTAGCTTAGCTTAGCTTAGCTTGATTGACTACTCACATCCACTTTAAATCGTTGAATCTGAAATGCTTTATCATCTTAACTTTATAAATAATTCATGTTTTTTCCGCATCTTTTCAAAACCTTGTTCGATAAAAAATAAATTTCTTGATTTAAATTATCATTATAACCTAGGCATTTCAAACCCCACGATCGCAGGCGTGGCTCAGTAGAAAGAATTCCACATCGCCAATGGTTGCTACTCCGTGATTGACCGAGGCCATCAATTTTGTCCAGAGGCCAAACGAATGGTGTCTGGGATTGGCACACATTCACAATGCACAAAACTGATGCTCTCTCTTTTAACATCAATAACGGCGCCGGCCACGTCCTAGTAGTCAATAGATAGATGGAAAGAGAGAAAGGGATTGAAAGGTTTAAAATTTATGCTTTAGGACCGAGGTTACCTCTGCATCCTAGCAAAACAATTTTTGTTGGGAAAGTGGGTTGAAGGATATGATCATGGAGACACTTTTGACCGTGTTGCGATCTTAAAAAAAATTAATTTTCTTAAAATGGCTTTTGGGGATAATAACAGAACTGCATTCTTATATCTTAGTGAAATCCCTAAATGGCAAATGGGCTAAAGTTTATTGTAGGCTTTTGTTTGTTCAATTTCCACACTTAATATTCTATTTCCTTAACCTACTATCCTTTTCTTTTTAGCGAAAATGAAGACCAAAAACTGATATCAAAGTTCAATCAAATTTGTTTGTTAAACTAAATTCAACAGGTTGATGCTTTCCAAGCTTCTATTGACATAAAGATGCAACTTCTACCTAATCAATTCAATTAGCTCAATTAATTATGTTCCTTGATCATTCATGTTCTTTTTTAAATTTACCTTAAAAAATGAACATTTTTATAAATGTAATTTTAATAAATATTGAAAGAAAATCTTATTAGCTTATGAGCTTGTATAACTTATATTGAAAGATTGTCTATATTAGAAAATATTTTTAGATTTTTTTGTACATTGTACATTAACGCTTTTGAATTTATTATGTGATTCAAATAACGGTTTGATTAATATTGAAGAATAAATATTTTATACTGAAATTATTAATGGATGCTCTATAATGATTTAAAATTGGAAATTTTTAGGATCAATATTCAGAAAATCCCTATTAGCCAACTGTGCTGATTTCCTTATATTTTCTTTATTCAATCAGTGAATTTGCAAATCGACTCCAGATCCAGATTCAGATCAGATTTAAAATCGAATACGTAATTCTGTTTTAAGTTTCACGTGTGGTAAGTACGGTCAAAATTTGGTCAATATCGACTTGACGTATTTCTTTCAATTTTGCATTTAAAAAACCTGAACACCCCTCAATTTGAAGGAGTGTGTGTGTGTGTAGAATGTTGCTCCTATTTTGATTTTGCAATCCACTCTTCAGTTGTCAAAATCCGTCCAAGGAAGAAGAGCAGCGTATCAAAATTTTGCTCGCGCAAAGCTGGCAAAATCGCTAAAAGTTGCCAAATCTACCGTTACAAATGTAATTAAAGTGTTTGGGGAACCTTTGTCGACAGCCAGGAAGTCTGGATCAGGAGGAAAACGAAAACCGGAAGCCGCTGAGACGACAAAGAGAGATGCTGGTAGTTTCAAGCGAAACCCTGACCTCTATCTCCGAGATGCCGCAAATAAGCTGGGTGTATCGTCTACAACTATCGACTTACAAGAAGGTAGTGACTCCAAATCGCGAAGATAAACAAAATACGACGGCCAAAGCGCGATCTCGGAGGCTGTACACGACGATGCTGACGAAGTTTGACTGCGTGGTAATGGACGACGAAACCTACGTCAAAGCCGACTACAAGCTTCCGGGACAGGAGTTTTATACGGCAAAAGGAAGGGGAAAGGTAGCAGATATTTTCAAGCACATGAAACTGTCAAAGTTCGCGAAGAAATATCTGGTTTGGCAAGCCATCTGTACCTGTGGCTTAAAAAGCAGCATTTTCATAGCTTCCGGGACTGTCAACCAAGAAATTTACGTAAAAGAGTGTTTGAATAAACGTCTGCTGCCTTTCCTGAAGAAACATGGTTGTTCCGTACTGTCCCGTATTCCAGAGTCGTGAACAAATTCAAAGATTTAAACCCTTATTTTCCCTTGTTTATTACTTATGGCTTCATGATGCAAAAGTAATATCCAATTTTAAAGATACAAGAACTGTTAACCCTTATCCGCTTTTGACTGTCAACATGACACTATTGGAAGTTTTGCGGCTCCTTACGCTTTCCTTACTCGTTGAAAAAAATGTCCAAAAATGAAATTCCGAGAACAAAGTGGAATGTTTAAAAGCTTATTCAAATATTCCAAATAATATTATTCAAACATTAATCGGGAGATGTAGATTTTATGGATCTGTTTCGTTGATAGACTGATTCGCAAAAAATACATGCATTTTAACAGTTTTAGTAAGATAGAGAAAAGTAATTCAAGAAGAAAAACAAAACCACCAAAAGAGAAAAAAAGAACGGGCTCTCCAAATCATTATCAATCGTCGGACTCTTATGTTCAAGGGGTCTGGAACTGCATCGCTGATCTGTGACAGACCATCTGAAAGCACAGATCTTTTAATTTTCGGGGGAAGTAAGCTAAAATTAGTTTTAGGGGAAAGTTGGTATATTCCAAACTGCAATAACTTAATCACTTGTTATAAAAAAAAATCTTCAGCACTTAATGAAATTGGATGGATGGTTCGCATTTTTAAGAAATTGAATTTGTTTTCGCTGAGAGCAAAAAAAAAAATTATTCAGGCGAATCTAAATACAAAAATGTTTTGAGATCCTCAATTATTTCATGAAGTTTTTAATTTTGCCTCATAATTTTTTAGGGACGCACCCTAAAAGCCCAGACAAAATAACTCGCTAATCAAACCTTGAGTGTCACACAAGTTTTACTCTGAGGATGGCTGAAATTCAGTAAGCCGAAACGTAAAAAACAGCAGTTTTATATTCGTCTTAAATCACCGAAAAATGTCCATTTTCCTGCTTTTCCCTGCTCTATCAAAAGAAAAAAAGTCTACAAGTTTTTGCAAACCTCATGGTTTTTGAAACTTTTTAATGTAAGTAAAATATGTTTTCCAGACAATATTCTGTAACAAATATTCATTTTTACGTTATGCAAAATCTTAGATGCAAAATTCGAAAAACATGTTTTAGAAAAAAATTTAATTCAGCAACCAATGCGCAGAAAGCTGAAGTTGGAAGCTATATGTTGCGCACGAGGATAAATTTTTTTAACTTTTTTCAAGATCATGACCACAAAAATTATGAAAAAAGTAGTGTACTTTTCAATCAATGAACCGGTAAAATTGTTTCAGTCACATTGAAAAAAATGTCGATTGGAAAGTTGATGTGATTTGACAAATTTTCACATGTTTAGATTCTCGAATTATTTTCAGACACCTATCTTTTGGAATATAAGAGAGAAGAAGTAGTTTGCGCAGACTTATGAGTATTCAGAACGTATTAAATACTTTGATGTAGGTATATTTTTGTAAAGTATCGCAGCGCTTATGTAAATTACTTCACTAGAATTGGTAGGAAATTGCCTTTCTTATGAATATAAATTTATTGCGAAAATCTTGCGTTTATATACTGAAAATTCAGAGCATAATTTGAATCCAGTAAAAGAAAATCTGAGAAATTGAAATTTTATAAAAAAGTTCAAAACAACAGCTACTTTTTAAAAATCGTCAAAAATTCTGTGTTTCGTATAATTGAAATCTACAGATGGGGAAAAATTCCAAAGCACGCGAGCTTTCCAATCTTTCCTTCAAAATTTATCTGATGTGATTCAAAACGGATCTGACGGATCAAAGATTGAAAATAAAGTTTTTAGTCCACTTTTTTAAATTTATTTTTTGGTCGTGATCTTCAAAATATAATGAAAATATATCCTCGTACGCAACATAAGGCTTCTAACTTCAGATTTCTTAGGAATTAAGTGAAAAAAAAATTGCTGCATTCCGCAGCTGATCTACAGTCTTTTTAGAGTATGTTTTGCTCAGTTTCCAAACCTTCAAAAACAATGATTTTTTCATAGTTTCAATTCCTTAAAAAATTTAAGAAAAAAGATATATTTATTTAAAAAAAAAATCAGGTGCTTCAATTGCTAATTGGTTATTTGATTAGTTTAAATTGTTTCAAAATCTTTTACAGTACCTAATTAAGCTTAAAATGTGGAAAATTAATCGAAGACATAATCTCATCGATCCACTTTGGGGCACTCCCATACAAAAAGCGGAAAAAATATATTTTTGCCATTCTAACTCAAATCAAATTATCTCGGTAACGCGCAGATATTTTTGAGTAATGTTTTCACAAGAATATTTTACCGATTAAAACAAATTGACTCGGAGTAGTTTTGTTCACGGTTATTCAGTTTTGTAAGATTAATCATAAACTATATGCAATAATAAAATTATAATTTTTTTAGGAGAAAAGCAGTTTTTGGGGAATCCCTTTTTTCCTGTAGATTTCGAAATTCTATCCAAATTTTTAGTCACAAACAATTACAATCATCTTCCTGTACGTTATGAACAATATTTGCTAAATAATGTTTTACATAAACCACACTATTATTCCAAAACAAACTCCCTGTCCAAGTCAAAGCTTTGGAAAAGCATTAATATTTTTTATCTTTCAAACTATGAAAAAAGTAAAGGAATTTTAAACCGTATTAAATTCCTGTCATAATCCTTTCAGATTCAAATTTTCGTTTCCCGAATAAAAAGCTGCTACGAGATATGATATATGATTGCTGTAGCCGAAATAGGGTTGTTCCCTTTTTCGACTGTTATGAAGTTCATTCATTGCAAAAAAATAATACACAAAGCGTGTATTAATTGCTTTGTTTTTGGGAAAATTAAACGCGAAATTAAATCAAACCAAGTGGTGATTAACAACAATAATACCGGTGAAAATGAGTTTAGCTGCAATTTTTATTTAGGACCATTCAAGTGGAAGGGTTTGACTTGTAGGTGACGAAAATAAGTGTCACGAGTTTGCTAGTACAAGCTACTCGAGCTAGTACCGGTAGAAAAGAGTTTAGCTCTCGACCCTTCTGGTGAAAGGAACTGACTTGTAGGTGACGAAAATTAGCATCCAGAGTTTAAAATTTTGCTCACCTACCCGAAGTTCTGTTCACAGAACGTCATCGGAGCTATACTAATTTCTACCGGAACTAACACCAGTAGCTTGTACAAGCGAACTCGCGACACTTATTTTCGTCACCTCCCAGTTAAACTCTTTTGCTTGACCGATCGCAAATTGAAATCGAAGTTAAACTAATTTCTACCAGTACTTACACTAGTAGCTTATACTAGCGAACTCGTGACACTAATTCTCTTCACCTACTTTTCAAACCCTTTCACTTGACCGGTTGCAAGTTGAAATTCGAGCTAAACTAATTTCTAGCTGTACTGACACTAGTAGCTGGTACTAGCGAATTCGTGACACCAATTTTCGTCACCTACAAGTCAAATCTTTTCACTTGATTGATCGCAAGTTGAAATCGGAGTTTATTTTATTTCTACCGGTCTTATACTAGAAGCTGGTACTAGCTAACTCGCGACACTAATTTTCGTCACCTACAAGTTAAACCCTTTCACTTGACTGGTCGCAAGTTGAAAACAGAGCCAATCGTATTTAAAGCGGTACTTACTCTAGTAACTTGTACTAGCGAACTCGTGACACCAATTTTCGTCCCCAACCCCAACAAGTCAAATCTTTTCACTTGACTGGTCGCAAGTTGAAATCGAAGATTATTTTATTTCTAGCGGTACTTATACTAGAAGCTGCACTTGACCGATCGCAAGTTGAAAACAGAGCAAATCTAATTTGAAGCGGTACTTACACTGGTAACTTGTACTAGCTAACTCGCGACACTAATTTTCGCCACCTGCAAGTCAAACCCTTCCACTAGAGGGGTCGCAAGTTGAAAAATTTAGTAGCTTATACTAGCGAACTCGTGAAACTAATTCTCTTCACCTACTTTTCAAACCCTTTCACTTGACCGGTTGCAAGTTGAAATTCGAGCTTGACTAATTTCTAGCTGTACTGACACTAGTTGCTTGTACTAGCGAACTCGCGACACCAATTTTTGTCACCTCCAAGCTAAACTCTTTCACTTGACCGGTCTCCAGTTGAAATCAGAGCGAATCTAATTTAAAGCGGCACTAACATCAATAACTTGTACTAGCGAACTCGTGACACTAATTTTCGTCAACTACAACTCAAACCCTTTCACTTGACCGGTCGCAAGTTGAAATCGGAGCTAAATTAATTTCTAGCTGTACTGACACTAGTAGCTGGTACTAGCGAATTCGTGACACCAACTTTCGTCACCTACAAGTCAAATCTTTTCACTTGACTGGTCGCAAGTTGAAATCGGATGTTATTTTATTTCTAGCGGTACTTATACTAGAAGCTGGTACTAGCTAACTCGCGACACTGATTTTCGTCAACTACAAGTCAAATCCTTTCACTTGACCGGTCGCAATTTGAAAACAGAACAAATCTAATTTGAAGCGGTACTTACACTAGTAACTTGTACTAGCGAACTCGTGACACTAATTTTCATCATCTGCAAGTCAAACCCTTCCACTAGAGGGGTCGCAAGTTGAAAAAATCAACTTGAAATCGGATCTAAACTAACTTCAAGCTGTATTAACACGAATTGCTTGTACTAGCGAACTGGCGAAACTAATTTTCTTCACCTACTTGTGAAATCTGAAATTATCTAATTTCTGCCGGAATCTAAATATACTAGTAGCTTGTACTAGCGAGCTCGCAACACTAATTTTCGTCACCTAAAATTCAAACGCTTTCTCTTGACCGGTCGCAAATCCCAAGTGAGCTTGATAGTCGAAAAGGTTAATTTTGACAGGAATAAGTGTTGCGCGACTTTGAGCTTGTGTTGCGTGCAGCTTTCAATGATTGACACGAATATATGTCACACTAACTGGACTCAACTGACTTCCTTCTGGTAAATCTGTAAACACGAACAATCGGCAGTCATTCGCTAAGCGAAATTCAAATAAAAATACCCATCTACAACAATGGGATAACTAGCACTTTAATCAAGGAAGAATAACTCTCATGAGTAAGGTTGCCAGATCGCCCGATTCGCTCCGACATTTGATACAAAATTTGGGAAAATTTCATTGAAAAAAGCCCGGTTTTATTTACTTTATGTGGCAAATCAAACAAAAAAAAACAAATTGTGTTGTAATTTTTTTTTATTTATGCCTCCAAAACGATTTTTTTGAGCAAGTTTTTTAAAAATAACCATGAAAGGTTTTGGAAGTTTAAAATGCGTTTAGAATCTGTCGATGAGTTTTGATGAACATTTTTCGTCAACATTTTTATCAAGTTAAGTTGTAGTCTAAATACTTTGTTAAATTAATTTTTTTTTATTTTTTTGAGATGACAGAAAGTGAAAGATATATAATTCAAAGAAACCTTCCTTTTTTTTTAATTGTTTGATCAAGATTCCGGCGTCGAAATCGCACTTAATCTGTGCTGGAGATAAGTCCGTTGGATTAAGTCCGTTCAGCCGAGGGCTGTACAGAATTTTCAAACAGTAGAAAGTAGTGGTCCCCGAGAAAAAAAACCATGTGAGACCAGATTCGCCAGGTATCGCATCTGTTGCTGCTTGATGCCTAACCGTTTGCCAAAATCTTACGAGGGCGCGATACGCGGATTGTGTCAGAGATGGGCCTTCGCCGCCAAAAATCGGCAATCAGTTGTAACGCCCACGTTTGGTACTTGGGGATGAGATTTCGTGGATTTTTTTTTCTCTTTGTGTCTAACGACTTTTCCTTCGCCGGTCCGATCTGGGAAGGTGCTTTTTGGCAGCATATTGTGGGTGACAATCGGCCGTTAGGCAGCAACAGCAGCCCGTCTCTGGAGTTTTATGCAAATCAGGACTGCGGATTTTTTTTCTTGCCAAAATTTGTTTTAATGCTAGTTTGTTTTTTTTTCTTCAGTCTTCATCATCTCTTATTCATCCGATGATGGTGACACTTTCTAATCAAATGCCCAAGGCTTTTTTACGTATTGGGTTGCTTTCAGGGTTTTTGATTTATCGCCCAACGAATCCGCGATTGCGAATGCTAGTTCGGTGAAATCAGCACCTCCAGACCAGAGACCTTTAAAATGTTGCTAATTCACCCCGCAGCTACATGTCTTGGACCACGCACCACTCGAGTCCGTTTCGCCCAAAACCAGGCCATTAAATTAATGGCGAATCAGCAAATAAAAATTCCAGTCCCTTCGCTCGCGCATCGATATGACCGTTGCGATTTGATGACGACGATGGACCCAATCCCCTTCTCTGGGATTCCGGGAGGGTGGAGGACTCTCTAAGATTTTCTGCAAAACCCGGAGACAAAACTACTTTCTCTTCTTATCGCGCCCGGCGAAGTATCGGCAAACCTTAATTGTGTGGTTGGGCCAACTTCATAAAAAAATCAGCACCATCAACTCTCTGGACCGCGCGGACTGACTGGAGCAAAGATGAAGAGCTGGCAGCAGCAGAGAAAAAAACTCAAACCCGCCCTGTGGAAGTAACCCACAAAAAAGGCGAACACACAAAAAAAAACGGGCTCGTTTTTGTCACTTTTCCGATTAACATCGGGGCAGTCCAAAAATATTGGCAAGATAATTTTGCAACAACCAGATGAAGAGCGAAAAAAACTGGAGTGAAAACAAAAACTTGATCCCTTTCAGGTCCACCTCATTATGATTATTAGGTTGATTGGAAGAAAAAAAAATGTAAACCTTGGTTATCGAAGATTACGCCACTACTTGTTCGGCCCGAAAGCAAAACCTGTCAGTATCAAGGAATAAAAAAGTGCAATTTTTTTAAAACTGATTCACAAATCTCTTTACTGATAGATGAAAGTGATAAAATTCTTTTATACAAAATCACTTTATATTAAAACTCCCGAAGTAAGGCTAAATAAATTTTAAAAAAACGCCTTGAGTTGAGCAAAAAGTTATTCAAGATTTCAGATTCAGATTTCAGATTCAGATTTCAGATTCAGATTTCAGATTCAGATTTTGGATTCAGATTTAAAATTCAAATTTCAGATTCAGATTTCAGATTCAGATTTCAGATTCAGATTTCAGATTCAGATTTCAGATCCAGATTTCAGATTCAGCTTTCAGATTCAGATTTCAGATTCAGATTTCAGATTCAGATTTCAGATACAGATTTCAGATTCAGATTTCAGATTCAGATTTCAGATTCAGATTTCAGATTCAGATTTCAGATTCAGATTTCAGATTCAGATTTCAGATTCAGATTTCAGATTCAGATTTCAGATTCAGATTTCAGATTCAGATTTCAGATTCAGATTTCAGATTCAGATTTCAGATTCAGATTTCAGATTCAGATTTCAGATTCAGATTTCAGATTCAGATTTCAGATTCAGATTTCAGATTCAGATTTCAGATTCAGATTTCAGATTCAGATTTCAGATTCAGATTTCAGATTCAGATTTCAGATTCAGATTTCAGATTCAGATTTCAGATTCAGATTTCAGATTCAGATTTCAGATTCAGATTTCAGATTCAGATTTCAGATTCAGATTTCAGATTCAGATTTCAGATTCAGATTTCAGATTCAGATTTCAGATTCAGATTTCAGATTCAGATTTCAGATTCAGATTTCAGATTCAGATTTCAGATTCAGATTTCAGATTCAGATTTCAGATTCAGATTTCAGATTCAGATTTCAGATTCAGATTTCAGATTCAGATTTCAGATTCAGATTTCAGATTCAGATTTCAGATTCAGATTTCAGATTCAGATTTCAGATTCAGATTTCAGATTCAGATTTCAGATTCAGATTTCAGATTCAGATTTCAGATTCAGATTTCAGATTCAGATTTCAGATTCAGATTTCAGATTCAGATTTCAGATTCAGATTTCAGATTCAGATTTCAGATTCAGATTTCAGATTCAGATTTCAGATTCAGATTTCAGATTCAGATTTCAGATTCAGATTTCAGATTCAGATTTCAGATTCAGATTTCAGATTCAGATTTCAGATTCAGATTTCAGATTCAGATTTCAGATTCAGATTTCAGATTCAGATTTCAGATTCAGATTTCAGATTCAGATTTCAGATTCAGATTTCAGATTCAGATTTCAGATTCAGATTTCAGATTCAGATTTCAGATTCAGATTTCAGATTCAGATTTCAGATTCAGATTTCAGATTCAGATTTCAGATTCAGATTTCAGATTCAGATTTCAGATTCAGATTTCAGATTCAGATTTCAGATTCAGATTTCAGATTCAGATTTCAAATTCAGATTTCAGATTTCAGATTCAGATTTCAGATTCAGATTTCAGATTCAGATTTCAGATTTAGATTTCAGATTCAGATTTCAGATTCAGATTTCAGATTCAGATTTCAGATTCAGATTTCAGATTCAGATTTCAGATTCAGATTTCAGATTCAGATTTCAGATTCAGATTTCAGATTCAGATTTCAGATTCAGATTTCAGATTCAGATTTCAGATTCAGATTTCAGATTCAGATTTCAGATTCAGATTTCAGATTCAGATTTCAGATTCAGATTTCAGATTCAGATTTCAGATTCAGATTTCAGATTCAGATTTCAGATTCAGATTTCAGATTCAGATTTCAGATTCAGATTTCAGATTCAGATTTCAGATTCAGATTTCAGATTCAGATTTCAGATTCAGATTTCAGATTCAGATTTCAGATTCAGATTTCAGATTAAGATTTCAGATTCAGATTTCAGATTCAGATTTCAGATTCAGATTTCAGATTCAGATTTCAGATTCAGATTTCAGATTCAGATTTCAGATTCAGATTTCAGATTCAGATTTCAGATTCAGATTTCAGATTCAGATTTCAGATTCAGATTTCAGATTCAGATTTCAGATTCAGATTTCAGATTCAGATCTCAGATTCGGATTTCAGATTCATATTTCAGATTCAGATTTCAGATTCAGATTTCAGATTCAGATTTCAGATTCAGATTTCAGATTTAGATTTCAGATTCAGATTTCAGATTCAGATTTCAGATTCAGATTTCAGATTCAGATTTCAGATTCAGATTTCAGATTCAGATTTCAGATTCAGATTTCAGATTCAGATTTCAGATTCAGATTTCAGATTGCAGACTCATACACTAGAACTTGTTTGTTGCTTTTTAATTCAACGAAATTTGCAACCTTTGACTTATCCTTGGGTTTGTAAAAAAGGTATCGAAAGCTTCAGTTATTTTTTTTGTTTCTGATCATTCTGTACCAATCCAAAAGAGGCATTTCCGCCCATTTCAGCCCTGAGTTCTTAACATAAAAAAGTGAAACAAAAACCCCAACCCAAAACGAAAACCGAACTTTTTGGCGTGGGCGACCATCAAGTCGTGTCAATTTTTTGAGGCAATAAAATCAAGAATAAGGGACCACGATGCCCATAATCTGCCCGAACACTAATACGGATACCCAGGGAGGAATAAATTGCTTTCCTCGCGGTTATTTTTCGAAATCTCGAGCTTTTTTTCGTTCTTTCTCAGTTTCGGAACCCATTAAGGTTTCGTTTCACAGTTAATGTTGTTCTCCACTTGGCGGTTTTTTTTTGGTTCGGAGTCAAACAGCAGCTCCAAGATCTTTCAGTCTGGTATCGTTAAAGTCAAGGTTTCTGGAGGGTTGATCATTTCGCACAGATTTTGAGTGTGCAAACATATCGCCGAAGAGTAATTCAACGCTCTTCCGGCTGCCCGTTTGAGTCAAATGTTGGAATGTTTTTTTTTGTGGTCATTTTTTGTGTCCTTCAGTTGATTGTTTTCAGCAGATTTGTTCAATATTTGAACATGCTAATGATGAGGCTACGCGTTTTAAATTTAGCTCCATGGGAGCTGGAAGAAGAAAAAACAATTTCTCACGCTTTTGAAGTCCCTTGTAGGGAGAAAAAAAATCAGTGTATTTGAAGATATTCGAATGACTAATAGGAGCTAATGTGAGCTTCATTTTGGAAAATGACAGGAATATATTCAAGAAATGATCGAAGTATCACTCAAATTTTGATAAATATATATAAGGATTCTTGACACTTTGAAGATGATTCTTTACAGAGTTATGATTGGTTTTGTAACATGAGTATCAGAAAAAATCTGGGCAAATAGGCATTCGAGTCTGTAAAATTTGTGTAAGCAAAATTGTCGTTTCCTTGAACATAGCATAAGGAAGTCCTCTAAGTCCTCCTACACCCAAAGATTTTTAGTGCAATAGGTGCTATCTGTATGCCAAAGCCGTGTTTAAACGTGCACTACTCCAAAAATGCATTTTTTTAAGGATTATTCTTGACATAAGGTCCTTCTCAACTGTATGATTCATAGCCGTTTGATGAAAAATATGATCAGCGTAGACTTAATTCATCTACATCAGTTGATCCCCGACAGAAATCAATCTACGCCGTTCCCGTCCTTTTGAAATGATCTATTAGTCAAAATAAGACACTATAACAGGAAAAAAAAACAGCTTTATGACCACCCTCAAACACTTTCAAAATAAAAAAAAAACGTTTTTTTAACTTCCAATCTTTATAAAGTAAGCTTGCCTGATTGCCCGATTTTATCCGGGTTTGCTCGGATATTCAACACAAAATTTGGAAAAAGTCCCGTCCAGACCGATTGCCCGGATTTCATTAGAAAAGCTCAGATTTTTCCCAGATTCATCCACCTTATTTGCCAAATCGAACAAAAAAAAACAAATTGTATTGATTTTTTTCGAATTTTTGCGTTTAAAACGAAATTTTTTAAGCAAGTTTTATAAAAATAATCATAAAAGGTTTTATGGAAGCCTAAAATACGATTTAAAATCTGCTGATAAATTTTGATGAAAAAAAAATCATCATTTTTTTTCGATTTTTGTTGATTAGTTTCTGCGTTTTGACCAAATTTGTCCGAATATTGCTCGGATTTCTGAGCGACATTTTTTAAATCGAATGCCCGGATTTTGCCAGCTTTTAAGATAAAATAGCCCGGATCTGTCCGGGCCGGATAAATGCTAAAAAACCTCCGGCAACCACATTATTTATAAAGGAATTCAAAGATATATACAACAGTGTTGCCAGAAATCTTTATTCGTTTTTCGAAAGGATTTTCACAAATTGCTAATCAGTTTCTAATTGAATTGGCATTTTTGTCACTGGCACTTAACAAGATGAGAGAGACAGAAAAGGCATAACTATTTAATTTGTGAAAAGCAATTGGTCTTATCCTTAGTAAGGGTTACCTTTAGTTATTTTAAGAACTACTTAGCGTTGTTGATAGTCAGGCAAATTATCAAAAAAAAAGTATTGTCGAATTCTTTTAATATAAGGTTTATTTCCGAGCAAATAAATTCCGAAAAAAATGTTTAATGTTTACAACAGTGGGTACATTTTTCTGAATTATTATGTGTTGGACTTTATTTTAGAATGTAAAGGCTGCTGTTGAGAAGATCAGAGGTGACAGAAAATTTCTTGCAGCAGTATTTTTCTTGCCATGTTTGTTAGAAATGACAAAAAATGCAAATTTAAAAACTCATTTTAATGGACCTATTTTAAGGATTATGTCTGTCCCATTGGATTTAATGATTAATCAAATCTGAACATCAATCAAACGGAATCTGTTTGAAATGAGAACAACAAACATTATTTTTGGGAAGGTGTTTCGAACTATTATATTATGGAAACATTTTTCGTTAACTTAAAAAGTGATGTAGCTTCATTTGTGTCAGACAACGATTTAAATATGTCAAACAACTTGCATGAGAGCTTCACTCCATTGCCAACTACCCCCATGGCAGAGGAATGCAACCTTATAGAAACCGTGTGGAGAACATCTCTCAAATTCAAACTGTTTTGTTCAGAAGCTTAAATCTGATAAAGAAAAAGCTTAAAAACAAGATACACTAACACTTAGCAAATAGATGTGGGTCACACGTATTATAGAGTAATCGTTTAACGTAACATCTCTGTGATTACACTGTGATTTTTTTTTCGGAGCTTTGTTAGAGATGCCAGGTGTCCTGATTATTAAGGATTTGTCCTGGTTTTATGTTTGTTTCGCTGTTTTACTTAGGATTTTAAGCCTTTTGGGCATACAGCAGTCCTGGTTTTTTGAAGAAAAAAAAACTCTCGATTTGTTCTGATTTTTTAAAATTGGTCATAAAAATTTCTTGAATTGTCCTGATTTAAAAAAAACATCTCAATAAGGATTAAATTTGTAGTTAAGTTATGAATACATCGAATTATTCTGCAATGAAATATTAAAACTCATTTAACAGATGGTAATCTTCGGTTAAAATGATATTTAAATGGGGATTTTCGATATGAATTACAATCCAACCAAAAAGATGCTCACTTTTTTGCATAGATTATGTCATTTACAACCAGGGATGCCAGGTGTTTATGACAAAAAATCTGGGCAATTCGCAGAAAAAGTCTTTGAATGTTTGTGCCAAAAACCACAAATTTGGTACCAAACCTGGGCTTGGATTTTTTTACAAAACTTTCTGGCACCTTTGTTGGACAATCGCAAAAATCAGGGCGAGTACAGTTTCGGGTGTGTTTTTATACCAATACACGGAATCGTCCATCTTGTGACAGGCAATCGTAATCGTAGGCATGGTAGGCGAACAATTGGCTGTCAAAAAGCTCACCGACTCTACCCTCCACCAATGAGAAACTGTTGGTACCCCTTGCCTACTTTTCCTCAATATGCATCCACCCGTAGCTGTAGGCACTCTGGCAAAAATTTTTGATCAGGGATGCCGTTCGGACAAATTTTACGTACAATGATAAAAAAAAATATCTGTGAAATCTAACTCAATCTTCAATATTCATTAGTCTGCACGAAAATCTTAAATGGCACCCATTCATTCAGCAGTTCTTTTGATATAAGTAATCGATCGATACAAAGGGTGATATGGTCAAAATTTGGTCAAGGGAAAACGCGTGTAAATCGGTGAAATCGTTTATTTAAAAAATCAAATTAAATTTCTTTTTCAAGTTTAAATAGTATAAAATTCAGGAAAAATATTCAGTTTGGCTTCCGCTTTTCCAAATCCGAGTTGCCGGGCCTTACGCTTAACCCCTGCCATCAGATTTTGTACAGCCACCTTGTCCACCTTCTTCGCCGCAGAAAGCCAGTTTGTCTTGAACTGCTGCTCGTCCTTAACAGTTTTTTGGTCTTCTTGTTTGGTCTGCTTGTAGTCGGCTTTGACGTAGGTTTCGTCGTCCATTACCACGCAGTCAAACTTCGTCAGCATCGTCGTGTACAGCCTCCGGGATCGCGCTTTGGCCGTCGTATTTTGTTTATCATCGCGATTTGGAAACATCTTCTTGTAAGTCGATAGTCCGGCTCGTTTTTTGGCTCGATGCACGGCTGTAGACGATACACCCAGCTTATATGCGGCATCTCGGAGAGAGAGGTTAGGGTTTCGTTTGAAACTACCGGCAACTCTCTTTGTCGTCTCAGCGGCTTCCGGTTTTCGATTTCCCCCGGTTCCAGACTTCCTGGCTGTCGACAAACGTTCCCCAAACACTTTAATTACATTTTAACGGTTGATTTGGCAACTTTTAGCGATTTTGCCAGCTTTGCGTGCGAGTAGCTCGGATTTTCGCGATGCGCGAACAAAATTTTGGATGGCATTTTGACAACTGAAGAGTGAATTCCAAAATCAAAATAGGAGCAACATTCTACACACACACACACACACACACACACACACACACACACACACACACACACACACACACACACACACACACACACACACACACACACACACACACACACACACACACACACACACACACACACACACACACACACACACACACACACACACACACACACACACACACACACACACACACACACACACACACACACACACACACACACACACACACACACACACACACACACACACACACACACACACACACACACACACACACACACACACCTTCAAAATGAGGGGTGATAAGGTTTTTTAAATGCAAAATTGAAAGAAATACGTCTAGTTGATATTGACCAAATTTTGACCGTATCACCCTTTATATTGAGTCAATTTTTCACTCCAGGGACTGCAAGGAGTAAAAATTTCTGGGACGGATGGGGGTTAAGTAACCTTTAGTTGAAAGCTGTACTTTGCATATTTTTTTAAATCATGGTTATTGAAATTGTAAAAACGTGGTAAAACTCAAAGTTGTTTCAGCCATAATAGAAAAATGTCGAAAAGTGAATTTAAAAGTTGACGTAATTTGACGTTTTTTGGCATCTTTGGATTTCCAAAATCAGAAACACAGAACTTGTGACGATTATTCAAAGTACTAGGGCAATTTCATTACATATTCGTGTGAATTAGCTGCTTGTTTTGGAATCTCATTTACCAACAACTAATCAAGTATTTCTTTGTTTTTTCTTTCCATGCTCCATCAATCTTCTACGGAAAATCTTCAAACACCAGGTAAGAGGAAAAAAGGTTATATTGACATGTCTCATCATGCCTACGTATTTCTTATGACTTTTTATCCAGCTTACATCTAAGGTTTATCAAACAAGAAGATAACTCGTTCAGCTTTGAATATTTGTGTGACCCGAAGTCTGATGATAGGCCAAAATCAAAGGTTTCATCCGAAACCTTCAAAAACCGTTCCAAATAAATGATTCATTTCAAACCAGTACCGAACATGTTGACGGGGACATGATTCTATCGGAGCAAATTTACTGCCCCCTTAGAATGAACATTTTTATGAATGTATCGCAAAATTTACGATTGTACCCTCGTCTATGAACTGTTTGAAGTTGAGATTTTTTTTTTGTTTTGTGTTGGCCCTCCGCAAAGTTCAATGAACACTTCATACATTTGGACATGTAATAAATTGCCAAATAATTTAAATCCAAACCCGCCTACGGATAGCCGAGAGCATCATGATTTACGATCAGTATTCTGTGCCCTTACGCAAACCTCCGGTTTGCACAATTCATCAACGCATGTACAGAGTTGGGCCAAATTCGCGGGAAAACGCAAAAAAAACCACAATTTCAAATGTTATGCGAATCAATTTGCACTTATTAGCCGTTAAGCATCTGCGGGAGCAGGTTTCAGACTCGTTCCAAAAGTTCAAAAAAGTTTTCACAGTTCCGTCCGTGTGGCTTCGCGCTACTGTGTGTAGGTGGACATCGACGAGCCCTCCCTTCGAGACGCGCTCAGACAGTGGAGCAAAATAGGAAAGAAATCCCCCCCCCCTTGGTGAGACACACCCACGCATATCCACCCCTTCCCAAAAAAAGAGCAGCAGCAACTATAGTTATAGTAATAGATCGGGTAACCCTATTTGTGGCGAAAAAAAACTGAACCCGCAAAATTCGCGTTGATTAGAGCCCACCAAACAACCCGAAGAGTCGTTATAGTTCAAGGTGATTGGAGTGTGGCGAACGCGAAAAAAAACCCTCCCCGAGAAATAAACGAGTAATAATCTCGAGCCAAGGTTTACCTTCACCGTTAATTAGCGGCTTTCCACTACTCGTGGGTTCCACAATTTTTCTCTCGGATGAAGATAGGACCGAAATGGTGGTCAATTTGAACTTTCGGAAGGAGGGCTTCTAGGGGGTGATTAGTAAGTTAACTAGTTGGGAAAAGGGAGAATATTTTTCTCTAGAGAAAACGCACAATACTGCGAACGAAAAATTTATTTGCAATTACACTCAACCTTCAATTGATAGGGCGTTAAACTAACTGTGTGTAAAATTTCAACAGGTAGTTTATTTTGTTTGTAATTGGAGTCTTGAAAGTTCTACTGGGAACTGCAGGAAAGGTGAGCTGCAAATAAGGATAGAATGACTTCGATCTGAAAAAGTTCTGATAAGAAGATCTAATTTTAAATCTGAATTTTAAAATTGTTTGTCGAAAGCTGGAAATCGGTCACTTTAGGAGCATAATGAGAACCACCCCCTGGGGCAGTACAAGCACCATTTATCGGGGCACGATGAGTGTTTTCTGCCTTAGAACTTATCAGTTATTCAACTCGATAAAGAACACTGAGTTATAGAGATACAGCTTGACTTGTTTCATCTGCCGATTTGATCTATTTGTAAGGTGTCGGAAAGATAATCAAAGGACGCGATTCGTGGTCGTGGAAAATTTTTGGAAAACAGTGTGTCGAAAATCCACTAAACAAAGAAATAACAAAATAATTTATGTCTGTTTTAAGAATACAAACATTTAACACACACTCATACATTATGTTTCTGTTGCTTTGTTTCGAGGATGATGCTACTGGCCGTATCAAAATGACAATCAAAATAATCAATCATGAATGGTAAATAAAAAAAATCACCTCGACCGGGAATCGAAAACGAGTCTACTAATTAATACCCTGACACCTTACCAATAGGCTAAATACTCAGATGTGAACTAGTCAAGCTATGGCTCCATAATTCAGTTGACTTTATCGAGTTTAATTCGCTGCTAGATTTTACGGCAAAAATTTTCATCGTGCCCCGATCAATGGTGCTCTGTTCGCCTTGTGTCAACAAGTTAAAGTAAAAACGCCTTTTAATATTGATTATAGTAAAAAATCATAAATTTTATGATGGTGAAAATTTAGGAACAATGTGTACATCAGGTTGCAGTGCGTACATTATAGATCAAGATGATTTAGCGATCATAAGAGCTTATTTTCGGAGTTCAAAAATTAAAATATTTTCGTCACTTTAGTAGCTTGTTGGGTTGTTTTGAGTAAGAAGATTTCTTTTTGTTAAAAAAAATAATACTATAGGAACTACAAAACTGTTCCTCGTGAAAAAATTTATTTGAGAAAATACGTATTTCCTTAGAAAAGAAGGGTGCCCAGTTCGCTCCAGGTGCTCGTTATGCGCTTATCTCCCCTATATTTCATTTATAACACGAAAAACATCTTACTCACTATTCATAACTCTTTGTTGAAAACTTGAAAATCTAAAGAGAGGCTTATATAAGGTAGGTAATTTTTCTGTGATAGTGTTTTATTAAAGAGTTAAACACAACATACAAATTAAATATGAATGTACAAATCATCTCTACGCATGACACGGTGCTTCATAATAACAAGTTTGACATCTCTGATAAAAGCGGTGTTTAATATGAAACTATTTCTTATCAAACGCACTGTTTGATAAAAGATAGTTTCAATTTCATTCCTAAATTTAGTCTCCAAAAAGGAGTCTAGACTAGGGTTATCATATCCTGCAACGCTAAAAAAGTCCCTGCATTGAATTTAGATTCCAAATAATTTAGGAAAAACGAAATAAATCGGAATTTTTTTCAGCTATTCAAATACTGTCAACTAGTTGCCAGTTAAGTAACCTAACAAGCAATTATCAGTTCCAGTTTTTGTTCAGTTTATTTCAGTTTTTTTAATTAAAAATCAAAGGTTTAATTTTGTTGGATTACATTAGCAAACAGCACTTTTGGTCATATGATTTATAAACTGTTTTTGTAAAATTTCGGCGTTCTGATCTCGAATTATTTGCTAGAATTTGTCTATCAGCTCTTCTTTTAGTGAAATGGCGTGCGGAATTTTTTTAAATTTATCGATTTTGAGTTAAATCGATCATTGATTCTGATGAACCAACAAATTTATATGAAACATAAAAATTGATTTTGAATCTCTTTTGAATCCTTCATTCAATCAAGGATTCAGATTTTGCCTTGAAATTATAGATTCAGAGACATTAAGCTTACTAAATATTTAATTTAACAATTTTCAGAAATTTAAAGAGATAACATTACCATTATTTCTGACACCGCTGAAGAAAGTCTAGAAGACTAGCTGACCCGGTTTGCTTTGCAACACCTTCGAAAAAATATTTGTTTTTCGAAAGAAAATCTGACTTACAATTTATTTTTCGTTTCATATTCAAAATCTGAATATTTGACGTAGTTTCCAAAGTCTTTTTCATCGAAGAATATATTTGAATCTTAAATACCATATTCGTTTTCACAAAAAAAGCTACCTTTTTACAAGAATTTTCAGTATAGATCTGAGTAATTAGTTTTGTTGTATGAATTCAAGAATTGTCCTGCAACGTTTGTTATTGCTATTTCCTTATAAAGGTCTGAACCTTTTAGTATTTCTTCCGATCTCTAATACAATTTTAAGAATATATGTTTTTCAATTTTTTCATTTCTTTTATTGACTATTTTAGAAATTGCTGTTTTGGTTTATTTCTGAACAGTCTTCCGTCCTTTGAAATAAATTAAGGGTAGGTGAAAGTGGAAGGAGTTTTTTCACTGGAATATCAAATCATAATCAAATCTGACTTGTATACCAAACAAAGTGAAGTTACTTAGAAAATGTTCAAGTAGATTATATATTAGAACACAGAAAAAATATGCCATCAAAACTTATCTATCATTAGAAATTACGAGCAGCTTAGTGCTTTAAATCAGGACTTTTTTGTGTACCAAATTTGATCAAAATCACATAAAACTTGATCTGGCTTCATCAAATATTACTTCAAATTCGTATAGGAGCTCTCCTCCCTTTTTATGAAAAAACAAGTGCTCTTACAGTACAATAAATTGTCAAATTATATCATAACTTGTCAATCAATGTGATAAATCATGTAATTATGTCTAATTTAGATGCGTAGTAAGCTTAATGGAGTTAGAAGTAAAATATAAAAATAAAAGTTTATTTTTCAAAAAATGCCCGTTAAATTGAATTATATTCAATTTTGAAGAAAACTTTAATGCTAAAGTTTTACAGCTTGTTAACGACAAAAATAAACACTAAAATACCCGTTACCTATATTTTAAAAAAATCACCCCTCTTTCAGTATTATCAGCTGCAGTTTAATGAGAACATTTTCGTATTCACTAGCCTACCTACCTTATTAACTTAAAGTTGACAAAAACTGTATATATACCCTAATTGTTTGGTTGATATTGAAATAAATGTTTTGATAACGTAGGGTCTAAAAGTGAAACGCCATGGCAAAAGTGTCCTTTTTTTGGACGCTATAAAAAATTTACGAATTTTTCAAAGATTTTCCTTTATTTTTGGAAAACCAGTTCATATTCAACACAACGATATGAAATTTAGCTTCGATAAGTTGGATAACGTTTTTTTTCTTATTCACTTTTTTTCCTCAAAATACCTCTCACTAATTTAGCTGTCTGTTTTATCACTGCAGAAGAGGTACAATGAAAAAAAAGGTTGGAAATATTGTTAGAATGTCTTTTTTGTGGAAAAAAAGGTATGATAGCATGTAGAAAGATTAAAATTTCATTGTTTGCACCAGAGTATCTCTAATCTATTACAGTGAAATGAATTATTTACAATTTTATGCATTTTAGGACCAACTAGATTCTAGGTTCAAAGTAGGGTCACTCACCCTATAAACTTTTATGTGCAACGGTCTCTTGAAAATAATCCAAGTTTTGTCATATTTCTGTTCATTTTGTATGAGAGCCCCCTTCACAAAAATGGAAAACGCCTTATAATATTTTGAATCATCTCATAACGTTGAAACTAGAACGTGTACCAAATTTTATCAAAACAGTGTGAAAATTGTTCGAATTATGTCACATTTTTTAATGGATTTCACATGGGACCCCCTCCCCCTTTCAAGAATGGCAAGATGGTGGCTATTAAAATTGGTGTATTTTGCAACTTCTTTCTCAGAATCAAAGTGACTTGTGATATTCGGGAAAGTTGAACATTGAATTAAAATCTCCAATTTACAAATCTTACTAATGTTCTACCGATTTGCTCAAAAAGTGCCAAATTGATTAAATGAATTTTGACCCATTTTTTTCAAAGTTATTCCGAAAACAAGAAAACTAGAAAAACCGCTTAAAAAACTTATTGAATTTTTTAAATCAGCGCCTGCCCCAAAATTAGTTGAAATCGATTCTAAAGTTCTTTGCACCTCGGAAAAATGTAAATTTTGTTGCCTTTTGTTATACGATAAAAGAGAGACATAATGAAATGGTGCATTTAAAAAGTTTTTTTTTTATTCATATATAGCGGTGTATTTTTTCTTTTCCGCGTTCAAAGAATTCAACAAATGTAATCAAATGCTAAAGAGTGTTTTTTTCTTCGGACTAAAAGTTTTCTTTGGAAATTTACTCGAAATACCCATAGTAATTTTTAGCATCGCTGTAAAAAAAATATTCAAGAGCTTTGTTATTAGAGTGTGTTTATGTAGATTGAAGTCGCTTTAAATCCTTTGAAAATGTTGTATCTCACTCAAAGTATATATGTGTATTGAGTAAATTATTTAATAAAAAACGATGGTCTGTTAACTTGTTATTGGTTTTGTTATACTATGTTAACAAACAAAATAACACAATTATTGCATTAGAAATGATCGTTTTTACTTCTTGTTTTTCTCTTGTTCGAAAACACATGGCAAAAAAATTCACATATTTCAGTGGTGCCAAGAGTTGAAACTTCGCAAACTACGCGTTCACATTTTTTTTGTTTCTATTTGATCTCAAGATTGTTGTCGTTCCTCTGGCCACAAATGATGGCAGATTTTGATGCTGTTAGATGAATTTTATAGGAAATTTATTAAAGTTTCTCCACTTTTTAAGTTTAAGTTTTAGTGAATAACCCGCGGCCGGCTGTGAATGAAAAAGTAAAAAAAACAATCTCTTGGCATTTGTTTGATAAAGCAATATATTTAAAATTGTCGAGAATAAATCAATCCACATAAGCTTAACATAATGCCTTAATAAAACCATTTTTAATTAAATAAAAGCTTAACATGTGAGGGTTCAATGGAAATTATCCAAAGGTCAGAAATGTTCTTCAGTGATATTAGAAATAGTTACATTTTTCGATTGCATTTTTTTCCGTTTTCATTCATTGTTTCTCTGAAATTAGAATAGCAAGTCAAAATATTGATCCTTGATCAAATTGATCAGATTCGAAATCAGTTTTCGTTTGGCAGTTCGGTAATTATCAACGATTGATTTCACTTAAAACCCAGTAATTAAAATTCCAAGACTAGAGATTTAAAACAGAATCTGACAAATGATTCGACTTCAGAACGGCAAAATCATTCATAATCAGATTCAGAAACAAAGTCACCAAAATTGCTGTTCCCTGCTGAAGTCCTAATAATTTATAGCTCAATTGTTTACAGATTCGAAAACAAAAACATATCATGTTTTAAAGGTAATTTGAATATTATGTTTATTTTTAACTCTCTTTGATTTTAACACTTTATTTGTCAACCATTCAACATAATCTTTGCATAAATCCTTAAAATTAGCAAGCGTTGCTTCCCAAGCAACCACAATTCCCTTAAAAATGTTCCATAGAAGCTTAATCAGCTCTCGTTTCTGTCTGAATATCACACATTTCCATTGAAGACTGTATGATGATACGAGTTACGACGAAAATGTTATTAAAGTTAGATGAAAGGCATGTGTATTTTTACACACATTTTTTACCGCCGTTATGAATGTTCCGATTAACTGCCTGACTGCACGTTTGTCCGTTTAGACTGCCCGTTTTTTTCGATCAAAAAAACACCTTTTCATACTAACTTCTCTACTAGCTTAGGACATTTACTGAAGGATATCAAATTGTAAAGTCACTAAAATTTAGCTGAAACCTGGGGGAGGAAGACTGAAAAAAAAGAAAAAAATCTTTCAAACGTCAAATTTCTCTTATCATTCTACCGACCAGTGCGAAGGTTCAAAATTATACTTTCTTTTTTAGAGATTTTCAATAAAACTTTTTTGATTCTGAAAAGCACTTGTTTTGCATTAAACAATCATTTAATATGGTTTTGTTTCACTCTGGCAAATTCTTGCATGTTCAGGCATATTAAGTCGCTCAAATTTCGTTGAAGTTTTTGGAGCTGATAAATAAAAATTGTTTGATCAATGTTTGTTCTTAAAAATAACTCAAATAACAGATTTAGATTTTGGGTAGTTCCCATGGACTGAACAACATTTTTATATAGTTCAAAGTTTATATTTACGACAGAGTTGGCAGACTGGTATCGGATAATCTAGCTGGTGTATTCGAGTTCGATGTTTACTTTTGAATCTGCAGCAATTTTCTCAGAAGACTTAAATGTAGCACCTAAACAACTGCGTTACATGACTCGCTACACAAAATTGATCATCTAAAGTTAAAATTTGAATTATTACAAATCTTTTCTACAATTGCTGGTTTTTGTCGAACAGTAAAAAACGATACAGAAAACGATACAGCGAATTTCAGTCTTCCTCCCCCAGGCTGAAACCAGTAGGCGGCTGCAAAAAGGCGCAAGCAGTAATGCCACATTTAAATCAGTATTTTCGAATTAAAAAAAAAATCTTTTTTCGGTATTGAAATCCGAAAAATTGGTATGAAAATTGGTATTTTGGAGTTATTAAAAATTGGTTTTCGGTAGTTTTTTCTTTTAATAAATGCCTTATAGTATCTTGTGCGCTTATTTTTTACTGTTGTTCATACATTTTTTTTAGTTTTTAAGAGTTCTTTCAAGGTTTATACTATATTTTCTTCTCTATTATTTTTTTTAAATTTTGCAAACTTTGGATTTTCACAATTGAGGCCTTTGATGCCAAAAAAGTGGTATAAGTGCATTTAGAGAAAACACGATTTTAAGTTGTTATATTTGGCCGTTTTCCATACGTTTTTCGAAAATTTGTATATTTTTCCGAATATAGGGGTATGTAAATATATTTCTAAAAATCTGAAGAAATCATCAAATATAGTTTAAAACATGAAAAATCTTTCCGTATTGTTAACTCAAAATCGATCATTTTCGTACTTATATCCCTTTGGCTCTGAGGCCCTTATTGTAAAAAAATCACATATTGAAAAGTTTTTGTTGGTTTTCCAAATATTAAAAAATACTACGGAAGCTTCCTTGTAATATTCTCAATTAATAAATTTCTCCAAATTATCGATTAACACTTTTCATAAAAGATTCAAGTGTTTCTTACTTAGCTAGCACCAAATATTATTTGGTTTAATTTTACAGAATATGTTCGATAGTCATGCTTTGGCTAAAATATATCTTACTAGCTGGCCCGGTGTGCTTTGCTACACCTTTCAAAAACAAATGATATAAACCGCTATAAAATGCGAGCTGCAGCTGGAGTTTCGAATTGTAACACAAAGATGTCTTAAACTTATTTTCTGAATCTTGGTCTATAAATTTGTGTTAAAGATCTGATAATTTTTATCTTTTTCTTTAAGCGTCGCCCTGAAAAAGGAGGGGCTCAAATTAATCGTACGCAAACAATCTAACTTAAAAAATAAGGTTGTTTTTGCTTTATATGTTCTGGAAAAATCTGATAAGAGAGCCCCCCTGTCCTTCCCTTCACCCCTTGCTGAATGGAGGTCGTGGTCTTGAATAATCATACACATTTTTTTCGAGCCCTAAAATCCTCTCATATCAATTATAGTGCCATTTGTTGATAAATTTTTAGGCTTTACAACAAAATTTCTTCTCCTCTCTACACTGTAAAGCGTAAGGATCTATAACAATCGTAGAAACATATCTCGTAGCCAAATACCTTTCCATGCTATATTTGTTGGCTTCGTTAGCAAAAATTGAGAACTTATGCTAACAAAATTGTATTGGGCTCAACTGGAGGGAGTACCTACTCACTGAAAGGAGGATGGTGTGTCAAATAATCATAGAATCATACAAAAATGATTTTCCATGTTAAGTTTTGCCCATTTCTCGGATTTTGTTGTAAAAAAAAGATAAATGTAAGCTTTCCTCTTCCCTTCCTTTATTCCAAATTCTATCATCCCACTGCAAGAAAGGAATTGTTTGACATAAAAAAATACTCGTATTGAACTACCATCCCATGCGAAATTTGTTTTTTTTACGTTGTAAATTCTTGAGTTATGCTCAAACTTACCACCATCCCCCCTTCCGTTCTCCCCATTGAATGGTGGGGTGAGAACTTAATATTCACAAAAGTAGTTTTTGTACTCAAATACTTTTTGATACCAAATTCTATTTCATTTGCTCTATTAATTCTCAAGTTATGCAAAAAAATTGTTTAGAAGCCCCCCTTTCCCCCTTATATTTTTCCGCTGAAAAAAGTGGGGCTTCAATTTAAAATAGAAACATTTTTCGTATCCAAATACCCTCACATGCTAAATTTGGTTCAATTTGCTCGATCAGCTCACCAGTTATACTGAAAATTGTAAGGGAGACCTCTTCTCCCCCTTTTCATCCACCTTTTTGAAGGAGTGAGGGATACCAAATAATCATAGAAGCATTTCTCGTACCCAAATGTAGTTCCATGCCAAATTTGGTTCCATTTGCTGTTGTCGTTCTGAAGTTATACAATAAAAATTTTATGAAACTTCCCTCCCTCTTTCCTTTCTCCCCGCTGGAAAAAGGAAGGCGTCTCAAACAATCATTAGAACATGTCACGTTCCCAAATATCCGCCCATGCCAAATTCGGTTCCATTTGCTTGATTCGTTTTTCAGTTATGAAAAAAATTAAAAAAGGGCCCCTCCCCCCTTTATATCCCCCTACTGGAAAGAGGGAGGGGTCTCAAATAATCATAGAAATATGTTTCCTATCCAAATACCTTCCCATGCCAAATTTGGTTCCATTTGCTTAATTAGTTTTTGAGTTATGTAAAAAAAATTAAAGAGGCCCCTCCCCCTTTCAACTGCAAAGAGGGAGGGGTCTAAAATAATCATTGAAATATTACTCGTATCAAAATACCTTCCCATGCCAAATTTGATTCAAATATCTTGATTAGTTTTCGAGTTATATGAAAAATTGTAAGGTAGCCCCCCTCTCCCCTTCCTATCATCCCACTGAGAGGAGGGAGGGGTACCTTATATTCATTGAAATATTCTCCGTTCCCAAATACAACCCCATGCCAAATTTGATACCATTTACTCGATTGGTGCTCGAGTTATGCAAAAAATTGTCTTTTGTTTGGGAGGCCCCTCCCTCCCTTATTGAGAGAGGGAGGGGTCTCAAACCATAATAGGAACCTTCCCCGGCCTCCAATACCCCCACCTGCCAAGTTTCACGCAAATCGGTTCAGTAGTTTCCGAGTCTATAGGGAACAGACAGACAGACAGACAGACAGACAGACAGACAGACAGACAGACAGACAGACAGACAGACAGACAGACAGAAATTCATTTTTATATATATAGATATTTTGTAACAAAATCACAAAAATCGATATGAAATTGGAATAAATAGCCAAAAATCGGACTTCGGTATGGTCAAAAATTTGCTCAAAAATCGGTATAAATACCCATAAATCGGTACATGTGGCATCGCTGGGCGCAAGTTCATGCAAGCGGTAGCATCCCGCTTCATAAAAAAAATGCTTTTACATGTGTACGTCTACTAGAATACAACTGTTAATGCTTGTAACCTTTCTCAATAACATAACCACTAACACATTTGAAGTTAATTTTTTTTTTAATTTCCATAGAAATCACTTTAATGAAATAGCTTAATTTGCAAATTCGAAAGCATCGATCTCTTCAAAATGTATCATTTCTTTTATCAATTACCATCAATTTAACGCCACAAACTAAGCGATAATCAATGTCCAATTTTGTCCAACGTCAACGAGAGCGCTAACCACCACCATCGGCCAGCCAGCATAAATAGTTTAAACAGAGTCCCCCAATTAATTTATTATACCCCAACACTTCATAACTAAATCATGAGAGAGTCAAGTCGAGTAGGTAGGTAGGTAGGTATTATGATGATTACAAGCCACGACGATGATGCGATACGTCCGTTTGCTTGCTTTCGTCCACGCTCTTGGCAACTGGACGAGTTCGCTTCGTTTCTCGACTCTGATGAACGAAAAAAAGGAAAAAAAACCCAAAACATGAAGGGTGCAAGGACGAAAGGTGACCATTGAAGGGGGGAAGCACCAAACTGCCAAAAGATCTTACGCCTTTTGCTTGTTATGAGCACACACCGAGGAGGAAAAAAATCGCCCTCGCAAAATTAAAAAAAAAAGAAAAATAATATAATAACATTTTTAAACCAATACAATTACATGATTGTACCCTTTGCTTGGTTTAAGTAGTGAGTGAATGTGCCGTTTCTCTCCGGGTTTTTTTAATGGTTTTGACTTATTAACGCAAAAATAATATCGTACCCATTCGGTGAGGGAGAGACACCCAAAACTCACTAGCGCTTTTGGACCGTGTCCTCCAAAAAAGCTACCCAAAAACCCTCAAAGCGAGTCATGTGTGGGTACTCCTAAACCATTCTACTCACTAAGTCTACGACCAACCACATTAATTAATCTATGGGCGAAGCAGCGTGATTAAAGTTCCAAAAGAGAGGGCGAGCTCACACATTTTAAGCCACCCTCTCTAAAACGAACACGTGCGTGTGTACAGTAGGACACGCACCGGTATGCGTGCGCGTCGTGCTGCGCGATGACAGCATCATTTTGCACAGTTTTGTGCACTTGACGCGGCGCTTCGGCAGTTGCGGATTTTTTTTTTGCTTCCTTCGACCTTTTACTCTCCCTGTTTTGGTTCCGCCAAACTGTGGGCGGAATGAGCGATCAAAACAGAATCAACGCAAACGTGAGAGTCAGAGTACAGGGTAACTCACGCTCTTCAAGAGCAGCGCGCGCATAACTCTCTCCATCGAAGTTGAGGCTCTCACTCTCTTTCTAATCGAAAGCGTGCTCTCTCTGTTGACGTTTAGATTTTGCGCGAATTTGTTCAAAAGAGAGAGGGTGGGGAGGGTATTTCGCCGAAAATCTAAAAACACTCGCGTGGCTGTGTGCGCTACACGGTTAGAATTTTGGGGCACTGCACACGGAATTGCGATTGGGGAACTGTGCTGGTTGCGATTTTTTTTTATTTCTTAGTGGGTATTTATGAGTGAGAACCGCGTGGTAAACTGTACGACAAGGAAGTTCAAAGTAGCTGTGTATCGGTTGAAAATGTTTGTGATGATCGTTTTTGTTTTTTTTGTGTTTTTTTTTTCCTTCGATGATCAGTTGGATCGTTGGAGCGACGCGACATGTAAATACTACACGGTGAATAAATAATAAACAAACTTTCGTCGTTCGTACGCGGCGAGCGCGAAGTTTCGGCAGAATGTGGTTATGTTTGGGCAACTAAAAGGCACGCTCACACATGTGACCGGAGAAGAGGGGGGTCGTTGGCAGATGGTGGTATTTTTTGGCAGAAGGGCTTCCCCTTCTTCTAACGTTCGAAGTGGGGAGATGTGAGGTGCATGCGACGGTTTCCAAGATCGAGGTCATTTTTTGTGGCATGGTTTTGTGTTCTATTTAATTTAAGCTGTACAATTCTAGCGTTAGTGTTGTTTTGTGTAGCCAGGTGGTGTTTTGCGAAAATCAAACACATGATAAAATCATATGGGTTAGCAATATTAGATAACGTTCGCTTCTATTAAATTTGTAATATACTGTTTTTGACTACACTTGGAGGGGAAAACAAAATAAGAACAAGATGAGATATTTTGATACTAATTGATTTGCTATCTAAATGAGTTATAATTCAGTACTCATAAGATGTTAAAATATCTCAAATTATATCAGAAAATCTATATGCTCCCATCAAGATTATATCTCGTTCAGATAGCATAGTTTGATATTAGACAGAACAAAACCTATCAAAATTATAACTTATCAAGATATGGATGCTTCGAGAAAACTTTCTAGTGGAATGTCAATAACTCATATTATTTGCTGAAACCATGCTCCATTTTTTGGTTTACCCAAAATTCGGATTCAATTTTATGAATCTGTTGAGCGAAACTCATTAAGGTACGGTTTGAGGCGTTGACTTCGATATCCGTGTTCATGGAAAGTTATATGCATATCAAAATAAGATACAAATATAATACTTTATAACAATTTGAAACAAATTCTTTATCGTTGAAAGTGAGTTCAATCCTATTCAAGAATGTCAATCAAAATAAGATATTAACCAGATTCAAGAAACTTAAAGTCGAAAATTATGAAAACAAAACTCAAACTGAATGAGATATAAATATCTCGTTCAGATATGTATGAGTTATTATTTTGATATGCCCTCCTGATCGGGAATGTATGCTCTCAATACTTTCTTTCTTCTTGGTTGTTAAAGTTATCTTTGGTATTGGTTTGAACTCACCGCTTTCTGGTAATTCATATAACCAAATAGTATGTTGAATACTAATTTTAAATATGCTCTTCTGATCGGGCGATCAGGAGAGCATATCAAAATTGTTACTCAATCCTATCTCAATCAGATATCACAATCTTCATTTTTGAAGTTTCGAAAAAAGTCATTATATCTTCTTTGATACATACCGTTTGTTTATCCTGTCTCAATTTGTTGCTTGAAAAATATAAGTTGGAATTTTGAAACAATTTTAAAGTTTGAGTACAAGGCAGGAGGCAATGTAACCTTGCATACAAGTTATTGAGTCCAAAGCGAACAGTGTATGAAAGCTTTTATGCAAGACTCAGTAGGAGACTGAATCATCTGCAAACAGTTTGAGACAACCATAACGTAGATAGTGTTTCATGTCATTGATGTGCAATATGAATAGTAAGGGACCCAGAACACTTCCTTGGGGGACTCCTAGGTTCCCTAGTAACCATAAGCTAGGCTTACCAGATACTTTCAGAAAAAAACGGGACATTTCACGAATAAAAAGCGGGACATCGCTGAAAAAAGCGGGACATTTTGGAAACTCTTATCACCAAATTTTCACGACCATATCTATACACATGCACATGTTTCTTCAGCTAAAATAGTGCTTAGAAAGTCATAAAATATGGATGAAGGAAATTGGTTTAAAGAATATCATTCTCAAGAAATCTTCCATCTTTGTAACTGTGAAGATTTCAGTCGAAAATTTTGTAGTTCAAAGCAATTAAAATCCCAAATTTGAAGAAAGTTTTTAAATTTTAAACAGCCGTTTTTGATCATCTACCAAGATTATTTAATTTAACTCGTTCATTTTCACTCGGTAGTTTTTTTCCGGAGTTCCTTTTCTTTAAGCTGTATATTAAAGTTTTATTTTATCCGGAATTCCTTTTTCCGCTATATATTCAAGAGATTCTGCTAGGATTTCGGAGAAAAATATTGAGCCATCATCATTTGGAAACAACTTAAAGAATGTTATCTGCAATAGAAAAATATTAACATCGTTAGAACTTGTTTAAAGAACGCTTAACTGAGCCCAATTTATTTGGTGAGGCAAAGATAAACTTGACAGATTGCCGGGCTTGCCCGAACTTATCCGGGTATTTGACGCAAAATTTAGGAAATGTTCGCTCCGGCCGGTTGGCCGGATTTCGTAGAAAAAAACTAGGATATGGCACCGACATTTTCTCCTTATTTTCAAAATGGAACCAAAAAATTGAATTGAGCTATTATATTTTGAACAGTTTTTCGGAAGCAGGCCTAAAACAAGATTTAAAATGAGCTGTTATGTTTTGATGTAAAAATATATTTTCAACTGTATTCTTTTTTATTTTTATTGAATAATTCTGAGGTGTTGATCAAATTTGCTTGGATATTGCCCGGATTTTGGGTTCAAAATTTTGAAATCAGATGCTCGAATTTAAGATCAAATTGCCCAGATTCACCCGGTCCGGATATGTCTGGAAAATATTCTGGCAATCTAAAATGATCGAGGGGGATTTTATAAGGCCCACGGACCAACTATTCTGAAGGCATGAATCGGATAAGGTTGAGTCTCAGAAAAAACGTGACATTTTGAGAGAAAAGCGGGACGGCGGGACATTTTTCAAAAAAAAGCAGGACATGTCCCGCTTTTGCGTGACGGATGGCAACCCTACCATAAGCACTAAAGCTTTGCATTTTTAAAGCTTTATACCGGCATTCAAGTGCTAAATTACACTATATCAGCCAAAGGACTGAAGCAACTGTCAAATCACATACAAACGGACCGTACCGACTTTTTGGAACCACAACGTCAGTTCCCCTTTGATTTCAATGGCATTTTGGTACCAAAACGTCAGTGCGGTACTGAAATGTCAGTTCGGAAATTTCCTTCTCTTTCAGCCCCTTGATATCAGCACATCAAGTGCAATTTGGCATTCTAACAGCCCTTCGAGTGCTATTCTGCATCATATTCGAATTATACCACTCTTCTAAAATGCAACTAGCATTTTATTAGCTTTACACAATGCTTTCCAAATGCAACATAGCTCTAAATCAGAATGAAAAGTGCTCTATTTTATAAGCATTAAATTTGCATTACTTAAGTTTGCTTTAATGCTTTTTAGCACTATGTAAGTACTACAGTGGCATTTTGAAATCGAATGCCCGGATTTTGCCAGGATTTTGGATAAAATTGCCTAGATTTGTCCGGCCCGTCTACGTGCTGGGAAAATTCTGGCAACCTTACGTTAAATATGGTTCCTTTTGCTTGATTAATTCTCGTGTTGTCACATAAAGCTCATTTGGGTACCCTCCCGCTGTCCATCTACTGGAAAAATTGAGGGGAAGAAGGGTCTCGAATAATCATAAAAAGACCCCAACCCCAAATACATTCCCAAGCCAAATTTGTGTCTATTTGCTTGATTAGTTCTCGAATTTTGCAGAAATTGCATGGGTGACGTTCCCTCCTCTTAGTGTGTTCTAATTAAATGAAGGATAGGGAAGGGGTGCTAAAATATCATAAAAACTAATTTCGTTCTCAAAAAGCCTTCTTTTCCTAGTTTGGTTTCATTTGAATTTGAACACTTTTAACGTAACGCGATTTAAAATATATGGAAGCCCGTCCCCGCTTCTTATCCTCCCACTGAAAAACGGGAAGGGTCATCAATCGTTGTTAAATTAATCACAAAAAAACGCACAACGGTGACTTCCTGGCGTTTGGCCGCCTTTCAAGGTAGTCCTTCGTCTGCCTTGCTATGGACTTTGCCCTTCGGTTTCAACCCCTCTTCACCGATGGATACGAACAAATGGCTAGCAAATCCACTGTTCATGTAATAAGGTTCACACGTGGTGTGGCTGATGATAAATTTCAAGGCATCAGCACCAGCACACATCACGGCACTGTCTCAAGATGAAAGGTAAGTACTTAAATTTATGAACGTATGCTGATGACGAAAAGTTGCTTGGGATTATTTACAGCCTCTAGTTTACTCACACAATTTGGTAGGGAACAAATTTCCGAAAAGAAGCGTTATTTTACAGCTAGGTTGTAATCTTCCAGAATCATAAATTAACAGTCGCAACCGAGAGCAAGGTCATTGATAACTTCCTCTTCTGGAAAAGGTTAAATCGAGCCATAAATTTCCAGTAACGAACCTCTTTGAGCTCTTTAACACTTAGAATACTGGGAAGTGGTGAATAGACCTGTAGATATGATTGGAGGTACCCCAAAGGTTCGAAAATATGTTCTCTTCTACTGAAAACCATAGTCCGGCCAATTTTCGCCAACGACTCCAAAACGGAACCGATCCAATCTGACCGGAAGCAAGCATGTTAGGGAGGTTGGAATTGATTGTTTGTGGGTGTGGGCATCGAAATACCTTCAATGAATGGTGCCGTCCGATTGTTGAACCACCATCCAGCCAGTTGGAGCAACACAACATCATTGGGATGCAACTACACTGCTGAACGGAATCGAACCAACATATGTGTACATATGATGGTTTGCAAGCTCAAATGAAGTGTGCGCTTGTTTGCTTGTTGGTTCCTCGCTCGACAATGAACTTCGAATATTTGAACACCTCTAGCTTCCCTCTTCGTTTGATTCTGTTCAGGGCTCCTGGAACTAGCCAGTAGTTTGTTTTGCCGTCACGTTTCCGGTAGGTTGTGAAGGTTTGGCTGTGAGGTGTGAATTGCTAGCTTAATTGTTTTATTAAGCTTGTGGAGAACGTGTGTAATTGTACAATGAATTTTGATTCAATTTTTAAATTTATTAGGAGGTGTTTGGCTGAACAAGGAGTACCGAGTAATCAAATACAGTTCTAAACATCATATCTATAGCATAACTTCAGGCGTTATAGTTTGATCAGAAAAGAATCCTTCTTTCCGTGAATTTCGAAACCTAAATAACCAACCTTCTCGCCACATTCCAGCCAAGCGAGCGGAGGCGTGTGCGCTACATTATCCCCAAAATTACAGCCTCCTTCCAACCGGAAATGCAAAACAGCGAGAAAAGGTGGCACATTGTAGCCGGGAAGATGTAACGGTTCAAGTTCGATACTAAAACCGTCAATGAAGGAATTGCCCCCCTCCGGAAGCAACCGAATCGAAATCGATCACGGGAGTTTTGTAATGTGTTTCCAAATTTTGTAAAGTGAGTGTATCAGACGAGATTCGGAACAGCTGCCCTGCAGCAAGCCATCCAATGTGGATGGAATGATGCTGCCGCCATGATAAGAACTGTTAGGAATCTATTCCCCATGCATCTTCCGGCCAAAAACGACGCGACGCGACGGTTAGCATGTTGTCCTACTAGTAGCAGCATACCTGCATGAAATACGTGCCGGAACGACCTGTTACCAGACAGGGCTCTCTAGGCAAACATTCTCGCAAAATGCTGTTGTGTAAACATGAACTTTATGCCCTCCTGGTCGTCTTCATGGCTTCGCGTTATGGCGAGGTGGCATTGTCGTAAAACTTTCCCCGCTGAGGTTTTGGCATTACACGACGATGTTCAACACTTGCTTCCGGGTCGAATTTAGAGGATGATTAGGTATGTAATAACCCTTTGGAATTCCTTGGAAATTTGATTCAAGAAAATTATGCCAAAAAATGTAACAACTTAGTGCCAAAAACGTCTTATCTCGTTTTGGCAAACGATACAGATGTCAAGTCAAGAAAGAATTCCGTTAACACTTTGGAAAGCGATTAGTCCTGAATATAAATATGACTTTTTTGACATGTTGCTTTACCAAAACCTCTACAAACTTGGATTTATGGCATTTAAAATATTTTTTTACTCAAAAAGGGTCATAACCTGAGAACGGATTCTCGCTCAATTTCCGTACACACACCTAAACCTTCCACAGAACTTCAACAGCACTTCATTTCGACACTGGGTTAGTAGGTGGCAGTGATACAGTGGGTGTGATACTGCATCAATGATGCAACTTTGAAGCTTCCAACCGGGATTGGGACAGCTAAAAGCGGTCTTTCCACACGGTTGAACCCGTTGTCCGTTCTTCCGTTGATGAAACAGGCACACGCGGCTCTCAACACAATGTTGGCCACGATTATTGAGGTGTAATGCCAACACAGACACTCCGACTCGCTCGCTGACGAGATGGTGGCACTCGACTCGATGTTTGAGATAATAAAGATGATGATGCCGTCGATGGTTTCGGCTTTCCGTGGTCGGTCGTTGTGTCAGTCTATTGTCAGGAACGTTTAACGAGCTCTGGTTTAGTATCTCTATCTGAGATTCCGGCGGAACTTATGGAAAGTGAAATTTGCGACTTTTGCCCCGAACAGGTGGTTCCGATTTGATGTTGAGAAATCGAGTCCGATTTTATTTTCGTTGTAAAAATGATGTTGATCATAAACTGATTAAGTACTGAAAAGGTTTGAAAGTGTCTGATACAAACAGCAACATTTCATCATAGATCTTCAAGTATGCATTAAAACGCCTAGCGTTATAAAAATGAATTTCTGTCTGTCTGTCTGTTCCCTATAGACTCGAAAACTACTGAACCGATTTGCGTGAAATTTGGCATATTAAAGTACTGGAGGCTGGGGAAGGTTGTCATTAAAGTTTGGGACCCTTCCCTTTTTCTGGAAGGGGGGAGGGGGTCCCTCGAAGAAAAAAAAATGTTTGCATAGCTCGAGGACTGATTACGCAAATCAAACCAAATTTGTCATGGGAGGGTATTTGGGTACGAGGAATGTTTCTATGAATATTTGGTACCCCTCCCTTCTTCCAGTAAGGAGATTGGAAGGGGGAGAAGGGGGGAGGGGGGCTACTTTAGAATTTTTTTCATAACTCGAGAACTAATCAAGCTAATGGAACCAAAATTGGCATGAGAGTATTGGAATACGAGAAATGTTCCTATGATTATTTCAGACCCCTCCCTTCTTCCAGGGGGCGTCCATTCGTTTTTTGTTGCATAGATTGAGAACTATTTGATCAAACGGAACAAAATTTGGCTTGGAAGGGTATTTGCGTACGAAAAATGGTTCTATGAATATTTGGTACCTTTTTTCTTCTTCCAGTGGAGAGATAGAAAAGAGGGAGGGGCTCCTGTAAAATTTTCAGCCTAACTAGAAAACTAATGAAGCAAATGGCACCAAATTCGACATGGGAAAGTGTTAGAATACGATAAATGTTTCTATGATATTTTGAGAACCCTTCAAACTTCAAAGGGGAAGCGGCTCCAATACGATTTATTACATTACTCGGACACTTGGGACTCATTTCTCTTTCAAATTTTTTTTTTTGAATTTTAGCGGCCCGCCACACTCCCCCCACCAAGAAGCTCAAATGAGCCCCCTGGTAATGGACGCTAACTGTTCTCAGCATGTCTGACAGCAAAAGGAAAAACACAAACGCGAACAAAAATTTACTCATGCTGAGAACTTTAATAATATTGTTACTTAGTGCGAGGAGATGTTACGTTACAAAACTTAATTACAACATGAATCTCAGTGGAAATAATATTTCCTTTTAAGAGATCCATGTATATTTTTTGATATTAATTACTAAAATTTAATATGAAATACTACAAAAAAATTATTAAACTACATTTAGTATAATAAATTTACAGCTAAGAAAAATACAAGACAAATAATAAATAACTTCTGAATAGTGGTTGGATGTTCAACGGCTTAAATTTTCTTTGAAATAATGTATAAGTTTGGTTTTGAAACAGTTTCTATTCGTTGAATTTTTTATATCTTCAGGAAGAACGTTGAATTTGGTTGGACCAATAAAAGAAATTCGGCGTTGACCACGAGAAGTTGAAGATGTGCTGCGTACTAAGTGATGAGAAAAGCGGGTGTTATGGATTCTAACTCCTGTTGTAAATCTCAGGCTTTGACTACTGTTTGAAGAGTGCAAATTATCAAATACATAAATTATTGTTTGTAAATCGCAAAGTTGATTTAGAGGTAATATATTGTGTGACCTGTTAGAATAGATTAGATTGGTTGGATAGAGTAGGGGAAGATTAAAGATAGTCTTTAGGCATCGGTTTTGTAGGGATTGTAGACGTGACAAAAGGGACAGAGATGCCCTTCCCCATATGGCGATCAAATAATATAAGTGAGAATGTATGAAGGCAAAATAGAATTTTAGCAGAACGTGGCGTGGGACGAATGCTTTGACCCTCCATAAGATTGCGCTATAAGATGAGATCTTTTTTTGTAAATTTTCAATGTGATTGTTCCATGACAGAGTTTCATCCAGAGTTATACCCAAATATTTGAAGTTGTTCACTCTTTCGATCGCGATTTCGGTGATTTTGGGATTATTATGAGGTTCAATTTTTTTTCGATAAGAGTGGAAGATCATATACTTTGTTTTGGTGAGGTTGAGAGTCAAAAGGTTTGTGGAAAAGTATTTATGGAGAACTTCTAAATCTTCTTCCATAAGCATGGTAACACTATTTGGACAGGTGCCAGAGTAAAAAAGAGCTGTATCATCGGCAAATAGACGGGGAACACCATGCAGAGGTAGCTTGCTGATATCGTTTATGTACAATAAGAATAAGAGAGGCCCTATGTTGCTGCCCTGCGGGACACCGATATCTGAAACTTTTAAAGAGCTTCTTGCAGTTCCTAAACAAACAAATTGTTTACGGTTGGCCAGATAACTTCGTATCAAGTTGTTCGCAGTGCCCCTGATACCATAACACTCTAGTTTTTGAAGAAGAATTTCATGGTTGAGAGTGTCGAAGGCTTTTTTTAAGTCGAGAAAAAGTGCACCTACAATTTTTTTAGAGTCAATTTTTTCAATTACGGAGTCCAATAACTCGCAGATAGCTGTTAGGGTACTCGACCCAGATTTAAATCCATATTGGAGATTATACAACACATTGTTGCAGTTCAGAAAACAATTAATTCTGTGTATTAATAATTTTTCAAATACCTTGCTCACGACGCTAAGTGTTGATATGGGGCGGTAGTTGTTCACCTCAAGGATGTCACCTGATTTAAAGATTGGAGTCACTTTAGCTGTTTTTAGGCATTCTGGATAGATGCCAGACTCTAACATTTTGTTAAAACATTTAGCAAGAATGCTTGAAAATGACAAATGGTGGATTTTGAGTAAAAGCGTAGGTATGTTATCGGGACCATTGCTTTTTTTATTTTTAAGAGATTTTATAACTGTGATAACCTCATTAGCAGTTGCTGGGTGTAAAAATAGAGAGTTTGACACACGGTCAATATTCGCTAAACTGTTATATGTTGGATCCTCGATTATTTTATTTGCAAGAGTTTTCCCGACGTTGGTGAAATAGTGATTAAATGTCTGACATACTTCATTTTGATCTTCTATAATCATATTATTAACTTTCAAGTTTATCTCAGAGTTAGTATGAGATCTACCTAGCATTGAATTAATGTTTTTCCAGATCCGCCTAGAGATTTGGGATAAAGTTAGAGAAGAGAGCAGTTTCCATACAATTGTTTTGCATAAATCAAGAACTTATCTAACAAATAGAGCTTAATGTTACAAGGGAAATTATTTGGGTACGAGAAATGGTTCTATGACTGTTTGAAACACCATCCGTCTTCCAGGGAGGGCAAAGGAAGTGTTTAAGGAAGTAATTAAGCAAATAGAATCAAATTTTTAATGGGAAGGTATATCAGTAAGAAGTATGTTTTTATGAGTGGTACAAACCCTTCTGCCTTGCAGTGTGGAGAGGGGGAGGGTCAGAGGGGTTCCATATAAATGTTGTTGTATGGGGTCGTTCACTAATTACGTAAGCACGATTTTGGATATTTTCAACCCTCCCTCCCCCCCTGGTAAGAAAAAGTAAGATTTTTCAAAACCCCCCCTCCCCCCCTAGTAAGATCTTACGTTTTTTATTCTTTAAGAATTTGACTCCTTTTTTTCAAAAATATTAAAAATGTGACATACATGCTTCGAAGCAAAGCACTTTTTAAGTAAAATCAAAAAAACTGTATTTGAAAACCACAATCTATACAAAACAACAGATGAAATGTCATAAACGATTACAGAAAACATTATTCAAGACGTAACATGTTTGGGGTAACAGTAATTTTCAATAAATTTCCACAATCGAATAAACAGTAAATTCCAAAATTCCGATTTAAAAAAGAGAGATCAGTTTAGCACAAGGTATCAAAAAAAATCGTTAAGTTTTTTTTCCTGAAAATAATGAAAATCTATAAAAAATGTATCGTTCCAAGCAACATTTCAGGTTTTATAACCGGCTATAAGACCAACTTTAAGTCTCATAAAAGGCCTGGAGAATCTAATAAACAACAGTTTTACTTGGGATTTTATACTACTAGAATTGGGGCAAAAATGTTTAACGACAATCATGGCCGTAGGAACGGGGGGGGTTTTGGGGGTTAAACCCCCCCCCCATGAGGGTCCAAAAAAGGAAGCGAGGTATTCTACTCTACACTCAAAATTTTGAATTCATAATCAATTTATGATAATTAATAGAGCAAAGATATTCAAGAGTAACTATCTGAACTAAAAACTAATACAAAAACCTCAAAAACCTATTTCAAGTTCAAAATTCTGCTACAGTTTGTTTAAATTTTCTCACTTGTTCATAGAATAAGGTTGTCAGATTTTTTATTCAGCACGAATCTGGGCTGTTTTGTATAAATACCTGGCAAAATCTGGGTATTTAATTTCAAAATTGTCGACCAAATCCAGGCAAAACCGGGCAATATTGGTCAAAACCTAGGAATTGCTCATCAAAAATCTAGAAAAATAATAAAAAAACCTATCACGATAATTTTTGAAACTTGCTGCAAAAATTTTAGACGCATAAATAAAAAAAAATTACAACACAAATTTGATTTGAGAATAAGAATGAGAACAAACCCGGGAAAAAATTCGGGCTTTTCCAATGAAATCTGGTCAAACGAGTCGGATCAGACTTTTCCCAAATTTTCTATTAACCATCCGGGCCAATCCGGTTAAAACCGGGCAATTGGCAACTTTATCATTGAAATTTAGGTCTGAGTATTAAATTTTAAATTAAACCCATTTTGGAGGTTCTTGTTCTATATTCCTATAACCAAAATTGTATTTCTACATATTTTCGTATTTCTGATTTTGTATCAAGTTTAGGATTCTTGATTTTCAGTTCGAATAATCATAAGAAATTAGGAATGGAAAGCTGCTTTGAAATCCTTGCTCGAATTCGGTTTGCATTTCATATGAAATTTGAATCATTGGGATCATTCTGCGACTCGAGTGACGTGACTTACGAAATTTCATATAGTTTTGCAGGCTTAAATAGCCTCTCTAGCCTCGAAATTTTCGTTCGGATGAGCTGTTTTTGGTCGTCAGAGCTCATCTATACAAAAATTTCTTTTCTGAAGCATTTTCTGGAGTCAGGACGAAGACGTGAAATTTTGTGAGTCGCAGAATAAGCCCTCATGTTTTTCGAAAATCAAAGCATTTTAAATATTTTGATAATAGTTTGCCGAATATGGAAAAAGAAGAAATTTGTTTTATATTCCAATTCGAAGTTCTTAAACTTTATTCTAACACAAAATTTAAAGATTTAAAGCTTTTAAGTGGCGATCCAAAATTGAAAACCAGATTCTGATTCACCATTCGAGATTCACATTTTAAATTGGATTCACAAAACATATTAAAAATAAATAATTGAAATAATGAATTAAGATTAATGATGAGTTTTCCGATCAACATAAAATTGTTGAGAAATTCAAGAGAACATACACTTAAAAATTTGCTTGTCAATTCAATTTCACACACAATTCAGCTGAAAATCACAAATATTAAGTAGAATTTGAGTTCATTTTCAAAGTTTTGATTCATGTAAAATATCCCAAATTATATTTAAAAAAAATCATCTAGAAGATTTTATATGAAAAATATTTCCTGTTTAAGAAACATGTACCTGATCTTCACCTAAAAAATCTGCACATTTTTTTATTTTCCTGGTGTATTGATAAACATTATTAATATTGCAGCTTTTTTTAAAGCCAAATTTCAAACTAAAATCATAAATATAGTTCAAGTTTGCATCAAGCAAATGTGAGTCGAATTTTTTCTATCCCTTACTGTTTTTTTTTGAAAAGAACTTATCTTCTGCTCAAACACAATAAACAATAAACAATAAACCAAATAACTTTAATCTACCAGACTTTTAAACAAATTCAAAAAATTTAACCGTTGATGAAAGCTAATTTCATATATTGTTTCTAGAGCTTTCTTTAAAAAAAAATTAGCTTACCCTTTAGGCTAAGGACCACTTTTCTTAAGTCACCTTTTTCAGGTTTTATTAATGACACTTTACCATCCTTGTGGCATTCGTGTCTTCTCTTGAGTTACAATTTCATACGAAAACTATTAATGAGTATTTAAAAATGAATAATCATGTAAACATAATTTGTTTTTGTTATTCGTGTGTTGTTAGACAAAAAATCATATGGAAAAAAATAGTCACCAAAACCCCCCCCATGAGTCGGTTCTTCCTACGGCCCTGACGACAATCACGTTGTCAACTTACTTGAAATCTCAGACTATCACTGAAAAAACTGTCTAGAAATTCATTATTTAAAGCGCCTTGATTGATTTTTAAATATTTTTTCTGGATGAAGTCATTTTCGAAATATGATGGATTCAAATCGTGGTGTCACAACGCGTCATTTTTCTTTTTGTTTTTCATAAATTTCTCAATTTAAAAAGATTGTTATGATAGAAAGCGAAAAGCGACTATCTTTTTTAATAATGTGATTTAGTATTTTTGATGGCATGTTGGTTTGAATTGGTTCACTATAAATTTTATAAAACCTGCAATTTTTTCATTAATATAAAAAAATTAAAAGATAAATAACATAACATCAAAATTCACCAACAAATAGTTAGTGAGTAAAAAAACCCTGTGTAATATGGTTTATTATGGCTGTGGCTGTGATGATTTTTTAATGTAACATTTCTTACGTAAGATTTTTGGAAACCCCCCCTACCCCCCTAGTAAGAGATCGTAAGCAAATGTGAAACCCCCCCACCCCCCCTATGTGCTTACGTAATTAGTGAACAGCCCCTATTGCTTAAGATTTTACGAACAAACGGATCCCTACCTCCATCCAGCAGTTGCGAATGGAAAGGGGGACTTCAAAACAATTTTTGTGAACATAAATTGAGTTCTTTTCAAGCATTAGAGACCATATCACGTAAGGGAGGTCGTAATTTGAGACCTTCCTTTAATCTCGAAAACTTATCAGAAAAACGAAGTAAATTATGATAGGGTTGCCATCCGTCCAGCAAAAGCGGGACATGTCCCGCTTTTTTAGAAAATGTCCCGCTGTCCCGCTTTTTTTCTCAAAATGTCCCGCTTTTTCCTGAGAAAACTTTTATAGTAGACTCAACCTTCTCAGATTCTACCACTTCAAAATAGTTGGTCCGTGCTTGAGAAAACGCTTCTTATAAAATCTCTCCTCGATCATTTTCAACTCCTGAAATTTTTTTTTTAAATCTTCTTTTTTCCATTTATGATTTTAAACAGTAGAAATGTTCTGACTTAATGAACATGACATTCACTGATATTGCTATAGAAATTAAATAGGTAACACTTTTTTGAAGTTTCACTCACTTTCATTGAAAAAACCTCAATTTAGCCTCAATTTGAGTCCGTTGGCTCAACATAGAAATTCATTCAAGTGTTTTCGTGTGTTTTTCCTTAAAATCAGCAGCATTTATTTCGAAGATTACATAAGACAAGACTACTCGTTTAGTTCTTCGCATTGAAGGTTGTCTGGTTATTTTCCAGACATACCCGGACCGGAGAAATCTGGGCATTTTTTTTTTAATCCAGCAAAACCGGGCATCTGATTTCAAAATTTTCAACCTAAAATCCAGGCAATATCAAACAAATTTGGTCACAACCACGGAATTATTTATTGAATAAAAATAAAAAAAAGAATACTCTTGAAAAAATATTTTTTCAACAAAACATATCAGCAGATTTTTTACCATATTTTAGGATTCCGAAAATGCATTATTATTCAGATTTAACTTGCGAAAAAAAAATCGTTTAAAAAGTTATAGTAACACAATTTCAAATTTTTTGGTCAATTTTCTAAATACAGTGAATAAATCTGTGCAAAATCCTGGCTTTTTTCAACGAAATCCGGCCGGACCGAACTGTTCCTAAATTTTGTGTCAAATATTAGGGCAAGTTCAAGTAAGACCGGGAATCTGGCAAGCTTATCTTGCTTCACCCTAATAATTATATTAAGTTAAGCGTTTTTTGAGAACCTTTTTAGCGATATTAATATTTTTCAATTGAAGAAAATATTCCTTAAGTTGCTTCCAAATGATGATGGCTCAAGATTATTCTTTGTAATCCTAGAGGAATCCTTTGAATGTAAAGGTTAAGAAAAAAAGTCAAATGCCGGGTAAAATACAACTGGACTATCGAGCGAAATAAAAAACTATTTTCAATCAAACAATGAATGGAGGGATAATATAAATTAAATAAACTTGGTAGATGATCAAAAACGGCTGTTTAAAAACCCGAAAACTTTTTTAAATTTGTGATTTTAAATTACTCTGAACTGCAATATTTTCAACTGAAGTGTTCGCAGTTTACAAAGATGGAAATTTTCTTAAGAATTTAATTTTTAAACAATTTCTATTTATTCATATTTTATTCCTTTCTTTGAACTATTTTAACTGAAGGAACACATACATATGCATGGGAATGGTCATAAGAATGAAGTTTTTAAGAGTTTCTAAAATGTCCCGTTTTTTTCTGAAAGTATCTGGCAAGCCTAAATTATGACATTATATAGATTTTTTAAATATATCTTTGTAGTGTTCGATAGCCCTTCTCGCATTCAAAAGGGGAAAAGGTGATGATTCCATACCAGAAAAACAAACATTTTGGCACAATTAAATAATCAATTATTATTATGAAAACAGAGTACAAATTCTAAATCTTGAAAAATTATTTTGAGATCAAGTTTCAAAAAAAAATTTTGAAACATCTTTGTAGATCAATTCAAAACTGCAAATGTAGCTTTTATTTTAAAGCTGTTGATTTTAAATTATATTGAGATTTGATTTAAAATGATGCCTTCAAAAAAAAAAGAAATTTCAATAATTTTCATAAGATCAAATTATTCTTGGGAGGTGTAGCAAAAGCACACCGAGTCAGCTAGATATCAATTAAATTTCAATCTGCTTTGCGATTCAGATTTAAGATTTCATACTTTGGACTTAGATCTAATTTGAACAAGTTTTAGATGTCCTGTTGTCAAAACATTGTGGACCGAGTTCGAAAATTTTCGATTTTTCGCTATCCGCGAATGTGCTACTCTTAGAAGTATAACTCAAATGTTTTAAAATGTATAATGAAACTTTATTCAATGGAATTGAACACAATAATTTTGTTGACTCAAAGGTACTGAATTTGTAAAATTTGGTCCAGCGTGTTCGAGATATACAATGCCGATTTTCGGATTTTCTCGGATTGAATTTCTTAGCAGTCCTTAATGTGTTAATATCGTAAAATGGGGTGAATCAGGACAGTTTACAAACCTTTTTCTTACTAATGCTGTGAATTTCAGTTCTTTCTGCCACAATTTGATGGTGTATTTTTCAAACCCAAACCAACCTAAATAAAAAAAAAGAAACTTTTGTAAATGATTTTGCTGTCCTGGAGTCCTGGAACTCGTTCATTTGTTCCAGTATTATTCGTTGCGTTGTGATGTGTTGCTGAAATCATGTTGAATGTAATTTTGAATCGTAAACTAAACTTGCAGTCATGGCACATTACTCAAGGCCGTATTAAGGGGGGGGGGGGGGGAATGGCAATGAGGACAATTATCCCGGTTCAGGGGGGGGGATGAAAAAATAAGTTTAACATTACTTTAATGATATTGCTTTTGCTCTAGGAATCTGGGAAAGAAAGTTGAAACTTAAAACCCCCCACCGTGAAATAATATCTCGAATAGTTAATACAAGTCAAGAGGGCTCCAGGAAGTCCCAGTGAATCAAACGTTGTGTATTGAATATGAAAAACTTTTCAACATTTAAATTAAAACGTAATGGCTTTTAACTGGCGGCTAGAATAACTTTTCTCAGCTTTGTCAAAATTCCCATTTTCATTAGCACAAATTTATCGTATTAAGTAGAAAAATATTCATAATAAGGTTGCCAGAGCCTGATTTTCATTGAAAAAAGCCCGGAATAAGCCCGGATGTATTTACTTTATTTGGAAAATCAAACAAAAAAACAAATTGTGTTGTTTTTTTTTTATTTATTCTTCCAACCCGAATGTTTTTTTGATTAAAAATTTACAAAAACAATCATAAATGTACTTTTAAGGCTAAGATACGATTTGAAATCTGTTTTTCAAATTTTTTCTTTAGATTTTTGTTCAGTAATTTTTGGGTTTTGACAAAATTTGCCCGGATGTTGTCCGGATTTCGGTCGTCAATTTTGAAAACAAATGCCCGGAATCTGCCAGGTTTTTATATTAAATTGCCGGTATTTGCCCGGCCCGGCTATGTGCTGAAAAAAAATTGGCAACCTTAATTCATAGTATATATTCCAGATTTTTTATTCCGAGCAATATAATATGGGTATTGTAAACTGGAAGAACTTTGATCAGCGGGGTAACTTTGATCAACATGAAATTTTTGCAGATAATCATCATTAACTAAGTATAAAATTAAAATATCTGAAAACTGTTTACTACGTTTGAAAGCCCATAAATTGAGCTACAAATAAGATAAATTTGGCTTTTATTGGAAACTTTTTTATATTATTTAAAATGAAATTTTAATATCTTAAAATATCTGGTTTTTTAAGGGTTACAATTTTAAGCATTTAGGAGCAAATGGGTTGTTTAATGTGAAGGTTCAACTTTTTTCTTGGTTTAGGTTAAGTTTAAGTGTGATTTTTATGGTCATTCTATGATAATTTTTGAATATAGAAAAAATACGGTAATTTTCCATGAAAAAAACTCCGCATAGAAAAAATGGCTAAAAACCCTATCAAATGGTTAAGTTTGAAAAAAAAAGAACTTGGGACCAGTACGAAACTTAGGAAATTGCATGAAGGTTTTTTTTAATGTTTTTGAGGCCAACAAATGTTGAGAAATTTTTATAATTTTTGCCCCTAAATGTATGCAGTAACATTGTCCATCTTTCGAGTACCGTCAACTGGGGCAACATGCAACAATTTTCAACTTCAATGGCTTCCAAAAAAATTATGTTCACAGTTATTCGTATCCTTTATGCATCAAAAGTTTTAAGGATGCTGGGGCATCAAATTGGCGTAGTTAAAAAAATTATTGGTTTCTTCAGTTATTTTTAATTTTCTAAAAACATGCGATTTTCACACTCCTTGGAAAATGGGGTAACTTGCAACAAACTTTGTTTTTAATGAAAAATCTTATGAACATGTACGAAAATTCATAGTTTTTAATATATTTGCAATGCCTTGAAGACCATTACGCATGACAACACCAATTGCAGTAGTTTTTGGGTCTGTACAAACAAATTTTCAAATTTTTTCTGAAAATAAGGATGCTGCATACATTTAGGGGTTAAATAATACTACGAAAAATTCTACAAGCTGAAATCATAAAAATAAATGTTTGGATGAATGAAATTTAAATGTTTACAAACGCGTGATGCAAAACATTCATATTCCAGCACATGGAAACGAGATTTACAAGGTATTTCTTTGATTTGCATTTTGTTGCATTTAACCCCAGACACCTAACTGAATTTAAAAAATATTCATTAAAAAAAATTGGGTGATTGTTCGAAAAATATTTTTACACCAACAATGTTGGTATAACTTGAGGAAACCTGTAAAAAGTTTGTAGGTAATTGTATCAAGCCGATCCGTCATACTGGGTAAAGTTTTTTTCGGCATCAAAAAATGTTAAAATTTGTACATTTATCGCTCGATTTTTCAAATTTTACATTAAAATAAAAAACTTAAGACAACTAGCTTAAGATGCGAGAAATTCTGTCGTCATCATTTTGTTATCATTAAAAGATAACTTTATAACAATACATTAAATTAAAAATTGATTCAATGTTGTGTTATATAAATGTTGCATCGAACCCCGCTGTTGCATGATGCCCCGTTTGACGGTATATTTGTTTTTGAAAGAAAACGTTGAAAAATTGAAATTGAGTCCAAACATAAAAAACTGTTATCGATGTTTTGAGCCTTCTGTGCTTAATAGCATCAAAACAATAAATTTGAAGATGTTGAGATACGTAAAAACCATTGTGATCAAAGTCCCGAAACTCGAAATCTGGTTTTGTAACAAACATTTAATAATATCCACCAATATCGTTTGAATTTACTGCAATCAATGATCATGTTTAATACTCCTCACCACAATAAGGGTTTAAAAGCTTTTAGGTTTTACGGAAAAGCAACCTCTTCAAAAATTAATAAAAAAAAGTGATCAAAGTTCCCCCAGTTTACGGTACCATTTTGATTTTGATTTAAAGGTACTTTTTTTTAATCCTCTCTTGAATTCAACACACCATTTTACAATCGAGTGATTTTCTAAACATGGATATTTCTTGGGTTTTAATCTTATCTTCTTCCAGGTTTTACAATAGAAAATCAATTCTTTGAGCTTCTCAATTATTGTGTGTTTATTGAGTTTCATGGTTTCTCTGAAAACTCGAGATCTTTGTCTTAAATATATGAAAATAAAATTTACAATTAAAATATAAATAATAAATTTCACAATTCCTGCTTTGGCTCTGATTGTAACTTTGATTTTCAAATTAATTTTTTCATTCCACTTGTATTTTTTTTTTCCTAAATCTTGATTTGAAACAGGTAAGAGATACTGAAATATGGTTCTGAATAAAATTTGTTTTCAAATTTTCAATTTTACTCTCGAACACCTACATTGAATCTCCATGGAATAAGAATGATTTCTTTTCTACTATTCATTTGATTTCGGATGCCAAGTCTTTTATCATCATGTTACATTGATATTATCGAATATTTCAACAAACATGTTTATAAAAGACATGAACCCCCCCCCCCCCCTGTTGATGTTAAAAAAAACAGTTTCTCTGACAATATTTTGGTCGATTTTATTTCAAATATTAGATACTGATAACAAGCGAACAAAACAAAAGTTACAAATCAGACTCTTCTCCAATAATAAACTTCCTTGAAGGTGGAATTATCGGCATAAGATTCAATGCCGAACCGGCAATAACAAGCTTCGAAGCGCATTTCCATCAAAATGCATTAATCAACCATTTCGTGCAAGAGCGAGAGGCGCATTTTCCCTAAAAATGAAATGTGATAGACTATAAAGAAAACTGATTATTTCAAAGAGGGTGGATACAATATGGCAGATCAAGTTGACAACTACACTATGCAAAAAATAGACATACAGTTTCATGCGAAAAGTCCGGTAATATTAATTGTCCATTATATTTTTGGATATCATTCCATATGCTCAAAAGCTGCGCAACTTAAAGTATCAGACTTTTTCTGTGTACCATCACCCTCGAAATGACTTGAAATCAATAGTGTAGCATCAGCTTCAATTGTAAAATCTCTCTATCCGAAAAATATTCACCTAAATTAGGTAAGGCGGCATCCATAAATTACGTAACGCAAAAAATGCAGTTTTTGACCCCCTCCCCCCCGTATGTCACAAATTGTAACGCTACGACGTACCCCCCTTCGAAAATTACGTAACGCTGATAATAACCCCCCCCCCCTATCTTTTAATGTTTTAAGTACTGATTTTCGAAGATCAAAAAAAGATTTTAACATAATTTTTTTAACGTTTTACAAAACGGAATTTATATCTATCCAAATCGTTTCTTAGTACTCAATGATGATAACTTTTTGATAAAATAAATTGATTGTCTTAATCCGAGTTGCTATGTGCTTATTCACTGATGATCTACCTTGTTTACTTTAGTTTGTTTAAGCAGGGTGGCCAGCGAGTTTCCATTTTCAAATTCCCGGTTTTTCGAGCGAGATTTCATGATATTCCCAGTTTTGAAATACATGAATGCGACAAGCAGAGTTTTTTTTAAACCAAAATAAGCCCTTTTTTCAAGTCAAACGTAAGAATATTCTGATAACGATGATGTTTGTTGGATTTCTACAGAAAATTGTTTAAACAAAGGATGAAAAAAATAATTGAAGCCCTTAGAATCAGAGGTTGAGGTGCCAAAATTAAAAACTTTGAGTTAAGTACATATACCAATTAATTCTTCATATCTTAATCTACATCTGCTGCAAAACTATGATTTTATGATAATTTTGTCACCACTTTTTCAATTCAATTAAAACGATGATGTTCCAATTTAAAATTACTTTATCGCACACAGAATTTGATTATTGAGCTCTGATTTCCGAATTGTGAAATTTGAAATAAAACCATCGACGATGAATTTCGGTTGAAATACGGATCTATAAATCAAACCCTAAGTTAAGTTTTGATTCATGATTCGAATTTTAACTGATAAATTAATTTTTAATTTAATTTTTTTTCTGTAATTTTGAGAACAGAATCCATTTGATTCTATTCCTCCTATTATTTTAAAATTTTGAATTGATTCTCGTCTTGAATACTGAGTGAGCCTGAGCCTGAGTTCTAAGAGCTTGACTTTGAACTTGGCATGTTAATCCAAACTCTTTTATTCTAAGGCTTGAATTTGCTTTTCTAATAAACCTTATTGTTATTCTAATAACTTAATGTGATTCTTACATTTTTTCTTAATAGAACGAACACACACATATAGGATCTCAGTGAAACATCATGTTTCTTTGAAAACATCTAAATTCTACTTAAACACTAAAGCGTACATATTTTAAGGATATATGATATAGGAATCACACAAACATCTCGTTCTACATTTTGGGCATTTTATCAATGAACCATGTAACATGGTGGCAACTGATTTTGAGTTTTTCTGTTTTCTCGCATTTTTCCCCGCAAAATTTAATGAATTCCCGGCTCTAAAACGTTAAAAATTGAATAAACGTGTTAAAAACTAATTTTTAAACATATGAAAGATAAGTTCTTTGTGCTTTTGATGCTTATAAAAAAATTGTAAAATTGTAAATGTCAAACATTAGTAAATTAACAAAAGAAAATCTCAATATATTTTGGAACTCGAACACTTCAGAGTACTTAAAGGTAAGTGCTGAGCTAAAAAATCTCGATTTTTCAAGAAATTATCAACTTTTGTCCACATTTTCACCAAGGAATTTAGATCCCAATTTTATTTCGCTTTTGAGAAAAAAAATTATAATATGAATTAATTTTAGAATTCAATTTGTTTTTATAGGGGAAAAATGATCCATATAGAATTTCCCCGGTTTTGATTTGAAATTCCCGGTTTTTTCCCGGTTTTCCCGGTTCGCTGGCCACCCTGGTTTAAGGAGTATAACTTGTTATGCAAAATATATTCCACTTAGTAGTATTCCTAATTTCCGTCTTAAAGTTGAACTGAGTTCTTGGGAGTAAATGAACCTAATATTCGGTTTTCCAACGGTTTTTTCACGGATATTCAATCCGCATTTGTCGGAGTCTATCTCAGAATCTTTAAAGGGGAAAGGTTACAAACCAGTTTCAATCATGTTGAAGCCTACAAATTTTAAGCAGATTTTGGTATGTTTATCATTCTGCGAAAATGGCATGACATCAAAATAGCTGCGATTAAGTAAACTGAAATTTATAAGGAAAAAAATCGTTACGTAACGATGAGCATACCTCCCCCCCTCCCCTATGTCACAATTCGTAAAGATCCGGCGTACTCCCCCCCCCCCCTAGGAGCGTTACGTAATTTATGGATGCCCCCTAATCTATCAACCGCTCCAATTTTTCCCGTAAATTTTCAAACATTCTGAAGGTCAAACCACGTGCGCGTCAGTCCGTTTTGTTGCTGTCTTTCTCGCTCTCTACTGTGCCTTATTTCGCACAAATTACACATCGACATCGCAGCGAAGAGCTGCACGCAAACCCAACCATATTTATCATATTGGAACAGTCAAATGACAACAAGGCAAAATGAAAATGAAAAAAAAAACAAAATGTGTGACGCGATCGCGAGCATCCATCCTAAAACGATGAATGCGACAACGATTCGCGATGGATTCAAGGAGAGCTAGAGCAAATGATAGAGGAAAAAAAAATGCGCGGTTGGTGTGTGGTCGATTATTACCTATATGATAGGACCGATTTTTTTTTGCGTCTAATGGTGGTTCAAATGTAACTCGCCAAAAATTTGGAACCGACCTCACACATTCGCGCTTACACACCGAAATATTTTAGGCGGTAGTTCTCGTTTTCTATCGCCATTTTTTTTTTTGGTTGTTTTTGCTCGAATGTCAAATCGCGAGCCGGATGGAAGCGAATGCGAAACTAGGGCACCGATTCTGCGTTTTTTTATATATATTTTGGTTTGTTTCAAACGAATTTTATTATTATTTTTTGTTTCTTCAACATTAGGTTTCTTTTGGCAGCATTTCTGATTGTGAATGTGGATGTATGTGTCTCCCTATATCACTTCATCCGCGATGGCTTGGCGGTTTTTACGTGTGCAAGATTAATTGCCGGCTATTAAAGTTTGAAATTGCGAATTAGATGAATTTAATGGTCTGGGCGTGTTTCTAACCCGATGCGATGGGCGATGTTTATTTTATTTGCAATGTTTTTTTTTGCCCGTCAACGAAGGCAAGGTTTCTGGTCGATTTCGGATCGATTGATTCTCTTCTCTTCAGTTGTTGTTTCATCTACAGCCATTTCAATTTTCGACAATTGAGCTGTTGTAGCGAGTTGCCCCAATGAATTTTTGACGAGATAACGAATGTGTGGCTAACGTTTTCCGATCGAATATATTGAGCAGAAAGAACCCCTTTTTTCCTAAGTAACGCAGCCTAAGCGCGTCCAACTTCCACAATCGTTTTTTAGATTTCGCTTCTAGTTTACCGATCTAAAAGTCCTTTCGATGGCAACAAATGTCACCAAAAGCCAGACCGTGAGATCATCAAATTGGTGGTGATCATTGGTGGTCGGTTAAGTTTGTCTTTGGGATTGAAAATGAAAAAAAATTCAGAAGATGTCACAACCTCAACCCCGAGGTTGTGTCTGTCCTCTCACTTTTGGCCCCAAAACAGAGGACCACCTTGGCGAAGACCGAAAGCCCTCACAGATGGCGATCTGGATGCGTTTATGTTTTATTTAGTGTGGTTTAAGAGAAACAACCGAGTTTCGGGTCAGGTGGTAAATCAAAATCGGTGGGTTTAGAATCATATTGTTTTGGAACTATTCAAATCTGATCCGCACAATTATATCACATAAGTTTTTTTTTGAAATTTATATGAACGAAGTATCAGTTTTGTTGAGAAATCACCTAATCAGAGAATTTTGCGATAAGTAAAGGGCTTCGTATTGCATACTCTACTCCAATAATGAACTTCCTTGGAGATGGAATTATCGATATACATATGATTCTATGCCGGTAAAAAAAACCTCCAACCAAGATGAGCTTGGCGCGTGTTTATAAACCGGCTGACAATGTAAGATATCGGACTGGTAAGCCGAGAAGCGAATTTTGCAGTGAGTTCGATTCTCACTTTTTTTTTATTTGATGAATTTTCCAATGGGATGAAAATTCCATAAAATGTGTTTCTTATATCGCTTGAATGTAGTAGTCATGCATAGTTTTGGTTGGAAGCTCGAGTCCCTGTGCCAGTAGTGCTTTTTCAAAGATACCGTCTTCGGCACAGTGCACATTTCAGCACATTATCGGCACAGAGATTTGCCAAATAGGCATTGGATTCTTGCAACCTCTTCTATGGGAGTACGACTTTATACAACATATCGCAATTAAATCGAATTTCATTAGGTTTTAATACCTACTACGATGGATTTACCACATTGTGGAATGTTAAGTGGCACTTTTACGATTTCATGTTGGCTGAGTACTTTCTTATAATTTGACAGTCCGAATCGTTTTTAGCCTCATGCACGGTTGTAGATGATATACCGTTAAATCGTTCAAATTCAAATTTAGATGATATAGATCGTATAACGAGTCATGTAACTCACTTGTTTAGGCGCTAAATTTAAGTCTTTGGAGTTGATTGCAGCAGATTCAAAAAGTGAACATCGAAATCGAGTATACCAGCTAGATCAGTGGTTTTCAAACTTTTTTTACTTACCACCCTTTTTTACTGAATTTCAGAGCTCAGCTTAGCATATTTTGTGAAAATTTAGCCACTGAGGGCCCATTTGCACTTCCAATGACAATAAACGTAAAAAATCGTATTTTATCAATAACGCAACAAAACGATTAAACTAGACACATTAGACTGAGTCGATTTGGGGTCAATTTTGAATTTCTCAAACCCTGGGGTCTTAAAAGCTCCGTCTTGGTCCAAAACTCATCCATGATTTTTTGCAGAATTTTCAAGTAACGTTTACATGAGTAAATTTGAACTTTTAGGTTTGTATGGAAAAATTGAATATTTTGTACTGAAAAATCAACATCATTTTTGATTCTTCTGTGGAACCTATCATGCTAATTGTTTTTGTGCCAATTTATAAATTTCTTACAGAAAATTTTCCGCTGAACAACTTTGTCGAATATCATAACTCCGTATCTTTTTAGACAAAAAAGTTATTAGCTGTTCAACAGGTGTATGTCTTTTTGGACTGATAAACCATGAATGAAATTGACACCACTTCTTGTGCCCCACGAAGTATGGCATGAAAAGTGGTCTTGCAATACTTCGCTAGACACCCAGCAGTGGTGTCAATTGAATTTCTAGCTAATAACTTTTTTGTCTAAAAAGATACGAAGTTATGATATTCGACAAAGTTGTTCAGCGGAAAATTTCCTGTAGGAAATTTATAAATTGGCACAAAAACCATTAGCATGGTCGGTTCCACAGAAGAAACAAAAATGATGTTGATTTTTCAGTACAAAATATTAAAGTTTCCCATACAAACTTAAAAGTTCAAATTTACTCATGTAAACGTTACTTAAAAATTCTGCAAAAAATCATGGATGAGTTTTGGACCAAAACGAATCTTTTAAGACCCCAGGGTTTGAGAAATTCAAAATTGACCCCAAATCGACTCAGTCTAGTAACACATGGTGGAATCGATGGGAAATAGCTGAGAGATGAAAAGCCAACTGGTCTTTTTGTTTAAAACGGTTTTTGTTCCGATTCTCCTGCCATGATAAAAATTCCACGGTGAAAATCAGAGGAATCGGAATAAAAACCGTTCTAGACGATTTAAAACAACACGACTAGTTGGATTTCCGTCTTTCAACAATTCCCCATCGATTGCACCATGTTACGAAATTTAGTTTAGTTGCGTTTATGAGTTATTGACAAAATAGGATTTTTTCACGTTCATTTTCACGGGAAGTGTAAAACAGGCTTTGCAGTTGAAATTTCGAACTTACGATTGAAGATTACCAACTACAGTACCGTTCATAATTCTAGAGAAATGTTCGTCTCTTCAAATTTCATTTTCCATAACTCTTTATTCTGATAATATATTTGTTTAAATTTTCTACGTTAGATAGATCCGCTATCACTATTTTATCTTACAAAATTTTGATTTTCAATAATATGTACACAGTAAACGAAAATTACCGAGTTCGGTAATTTTTTTTTACCGAAATCCTAACATGTGTAAATTGTTAAACTGCTCGGTAATTTTTTCGGTAAAAAATAAACGAACATCGGTAAATCGATTCTTCATTTACCGATGTTCGTTTATTTTCTACCGAAAAAATTACCGAATAGTTTAACGATTTACACATGTTAGGATTTCGGTAAAAAAATACCGAACTCGCTAATTTTCGTTTACTGTGTATATTTTGCAATTAATTATGAAAAAAAATAGTTTTGAGTTGGAAATTTTGAACCAAATGTGACCTATCTTTTGCAATTATTCCCGAGAAACCGAATGAAGGTTATTTGAACCATCGCATGCATGGGAAAATGGATCTATAACTGTTTTTACATTCAATTAACCCACATTTTTCAATTAGTTATGAAAAACGCATGATCAGACTTCAAAATTTTAAATCAAATGAGATTTTTTGTGGTATTTTTTTCGAGGAATCGAATGAAGGTTGTTCGAGCCACCACACGCACCTCAAAATGTAGTTATGGCCGTTTTACCCTAAATTTCCTAACATTTTTAATATACTTCAGAGAAAGCTTGTTAGGACTGGATGATTTTAAAGCACATGAGACCTATTTAGTATATTTTTTTTTTTTTCGAGGAATCAAATGAGGCTTACTTTGTGTACGGTAGTTCAAATAGCCTTTATTTGATTCCTTTAAAAAAAACTACACATTTGGTTTGAAATTTTCAAGCTTGAACATGCTTTTTCTAAACTATATAAAATATAGAGAAATCGAGGGTGAAATCAGCCAAAACTCCTTTTTCCAGAGCGTGCGGTGGCTTAAAAATTCTTCATTCGGTTTCTCCGAAAAAAAAACCACACAAGATAGGTCTATTACTGTTCAAAATTTTCTAGTCCAAATCAGTGTTTTTCTGGATTGTTTACTAAATATAGGGGAATAAGGGGTTAAAAAGGCACTACATCTCCGTTTGTAAGCTCGTGCGGCGTCTGAAACTATGCCCAATCGATTCTCCGGACATTTTCACAAAAGGAACATATGTATATTATCATAGCTTTGGTTCATGAAAGAGGGAAGATATTGAATTCCTCAGCAGTTTATACACTTTTTCCCATTGTGCATTGGCTGTAAAATAACCTCGAAATTGTATTTTTTGTCTGATCGTGCATATTCGCAGTTGCATGCAGTTGCATTTGGGTTGTTCCAAGGAACCTTATTGCTTTTTCTTTTTTATAAAAGGCTTTTTTTTAATAATATTTAAAACCAGTCCTATTGAAACATTCATCAGTTCAGTATTTTCGAAGATAAGTTCATCTTCCAGAGATTCTGATCATTTTTTTTAACAGTAGTTTTTTAACGAAAAAGACATTGTGGCATTATGCTGAGTTGAATTGGCGTCATTTTAGATTTTTCCAAACCTAAAAGTTTCGTTTTGGTTCAAAACTCATCCAGGATATTTTGCAGTTTTTCAAGTAACGTTTACTTGAGTAAATTTGAACTTTTGGGTTTTGTATGGAAAAATTTTATATTTGTCCTTCGTATCTTATTTGGCTAAAAAGATATTAGCTATTGAAAAGGGAAATGACTTCGACCCGTCCATGGGGGGGGGGGGGTTTCAAAATTCAATTTCAGCCAAAAATAACAACAATACCAAAAATATACGAAAAATAATCATATTGATTTAAAAACAATTTTCATACTTATGATAATCACATAAACTGAAAAAAAATCTGAAGTTCAAAATAAAAACTTTATCTACAATTGCGTTAAAAAAATGAAATCGTGAAGCAGTGCACTCGCTACCCACTTTGCCCAGTTGCCATTTCTTTCTGGGTTGATATTTTTCCATGAAATTTGCTCAAAAGCTAGTTCAACTATCTAACTAACACTCCACAAAATTAGAAGACTGTACTATGAATGAAAAAAAGGAACAGCTATTCTTATGATAAAGGGAAAGTGGATATTGCTTCACAAAATTCGCTGAATTTTTGACAATTTTCATTGAAAATACTTGAAATTTGTCCAAAAGATGTAAAAATGTTTGATCTAGTACCTAGCACAGGTTCATCAAAATCGATAGACGCGGTCAAAAATGGACCGGTTCAAAAATTAGGTTAATTATCGCCCAACAGGCAATTTCATTCTTTTTTTTATGTTTGTATAACAAATATCGTAATCAATAGTTTTTGAGATTTTTTTTTAACAAATAGGTACAAAAATTTGCACCAAAAATGTTCTTCAAACCTTTGATTATTAGTGGTTATTGATAAAAATTTCATTCCTGATTTGTTAAATTGAACTAACAAATGAAAGTTTGGCAAATAATCAATAAGAAATTGAAAGAATAAAAATAAAAATAATTTTATGCTTATGCTTTTTACACTTTATCATCACCCTTATAATAATAATGAATTACAAGTTTTGTTGTAAATATTGAAAGCACAAAGTTTATACAAATTTAGTTGACATTGGGCATTAAAATTTAACTTTTAAATTGCTACTTCAAATAATTTTTGAACTTCCTAAAGGTAAATTAAAAATCCTAATCGATTAAAAAATTGATAAATATTATGCAAATAAAATAAACAAAATTTATAAATTATTCAATTTATAAATTTCAATCGAAGGTTTTAGAATTCTGAATATTTTATCGGTTTCAATTGGAATATTGGGTCCTGGAAAGGATAGAATGTGGAAACTATATTTTTTTTGTATTAAAAACCTAGTTTCAAAGGCTTCCATCCAATCATGTTTCCAGAACACAAAAATTCAGAATAAAAAAAAACACACTTTTAAAAATTATTTCATAAAATTTTAATAGTTTAACTTTATAATTCAATAAGTTTATTTGAAAATTTAAACAAATATGAAGAAGAAAATGATAAGTTTTTAACATTTTAGATGTATGTTTTTTCATTAACTCGTCTAACCATTTCAAAAACTTATTAATAGAATTTAATTGATAACTCAAAGGAACAGCATTTTGGTGCCTATGATTGAATGATTTATTTGGTAGATTTAAGCGCGCTGAACTCGTTTTTTAAATTTTGTCTATCATGCATGTTGGTTATAAGGAGTTTATAAGTTTTAAAATGTATCAGTTTTAGGAGAAATCAATCATTGATAACTGATGAAATAACAAATCTACGTTAAAGAAAAATCTGATTTTGATTTTTTTATTATTTATTTAGAGAATTAAGAAATAATATTTTGAAGACGATGATGCATGATATAAAAATTTGAATTCTACAGTTATGAAATTATTACAGTTATAAAGTTATTACTAAATAAAGTTTAGTAGAAAAAAATTGAATTAATTTAACAAAATTTGTTCAAACCTGTAAAACGATCAATTTTTATGCTATAAAAATATCTAAAACTTGATTGGATTTAAAACTTCATTCATCGCTTATGAATTCGATGTTGAGATTTAAAAGATCAAGAAACACAAAACAAAATTTCGACTGAAATTAATTTCTTGCAGAATATTTTCAGCACGATATTTTGTAAATCAAAATTTTGAGTAATAAAGTAGAGGATACCAGGTTTTATATTTTGTTTTGCTTATTCTGATGACCATTATGGGTCATGATATATGGCTTCCAACTTGTTTATGTATAAAATTAGTATTTGATGAATAAATTTTGATGTTAAAATGGTTGAATTTATTTCGTTACACTTCCTGATAAAAGCCCATTCTAAAGACGAGATAGTGTTTTTGAATGTCAAGTTTAGAGTCTCAATACAAAATGTTGATTGAATTGTAAATAGAAATGAATGATTAAAAATGAGTTAGAATTCGTGAAGGGCATATAAATCATTTCGTAAAATGAAATGTTTCAAGTCTACGGAGAGCCAAGATTAATTTCCGCCCGCGCCGGAGGCGAGAAAAAATTCTATTTTTCTTGTTAACACTTATTTAAAACCTTTAAAAATCAAGTAAATTCCCTTTACTACGTTGAAAATTTTGCTTAAAAAAATCTCCATGGGGGGGGGGGTTAAACCCCTAAACCCCCCCCCCCCCCCCCCCCCGTTCGCACGGCCTTGGTGCCAAGCATTGTTTGAAAAGTAGGTATCTACTCGTGGAATCGATTCCTGCAATAATCATATCATAGGCATCGAAATATTTTACAAAATTTTCAAACAGTTATAGGTATCTCTAGCTACGAATGTTGTAGCAATTGAAATTTTATTGGTTTTTGACATTTTTTTTATTTTACCAATTTTGTTACAATGAGTTAGTGTTACTTAGCAACAGATAGTCTTTGATTTTGGATTTGATCTGTTCTATTTCAATGCAATTTCTGGACTTTTTAAATAAAAAAAAATTCCATGCACACAACATTAAGAATTAAAATTAGGATAATCAATCCCAATGTAGAAATTTTTTTTTATAAATTTTTCAGATCGAAAATCCTGGAACACTTTTTTAACTTTTCCTTAATTGAGAAGTTTTAACTCTTTTTTTCAAATTAACAAAAAAAACGTTGCCTCAAATCTATTGAGCAAATTTCCATGAATTACATAATTTCAGAATCGAAGTTTGCTATCTTGTTTTTTAGAGAATTTGGGATAGTTTTCTACTAGACTTCAGAAATTTATCTCTGGGGGGTAGAGAAGACCTAAACCAAAATAAATCCAAGAAATAAACTGCAGCTAAGATTTTTACTATCACTTTTTCGAAACAGGGGCATACAATTCGAGAAACTCGTAAACTTAGGAACCGAAAAATAATAAACAGAAATTAAATTTCTTGTAATACCCTTTTTTATCAAGCATGCTGGAAGAATTGTAATGGAGGTGCCTAACTTCAGGGGTAAAAATTCTGTTATATCCATGCGAAGAAGTATCTTCGCTAGTCGGTTTATCGGGTCTTGAAAAAACTTATAAATAAGTTATAATACAAAGGTTACTCACGTCGTATTGATCGGAAACTGTTCTTCCGTCGGTATTTTATCCTATCCACTTGGTGTACGATAAGTTCAACTGTTGAATAACCGTAATTCAATCCGTGTTTTGAGCGCACTTAGAAACTTTCAATCCAATTGAAAAAAGTCATTGCCTTAAAACAATACCGGAGTTTGTATCACTGTCAAGCGTTTGCTGCGACAAGTAATCCTCCAGTGATGACCAGGCGCCACAGAAACAAACTAGACGATTCGCACGATGGTAATGTATCACCAGGGGAGAACACAAAAAAACAACGAACCAACGATAGTGCAACAGTAGCTGAAGGAAACAATGCAACAACTTCTGATAACCGGTCCGATATCTCTCTCTTGGATCTGCGGGATATGATAAAAGCAGACATTCTGAGCGCCATCGATACTACAAACGCAAGGATTGATCATGTTGCCAGTTCAATAAATGCATCAATAACATCTTTAAAGCATGAAGTTGAGGAAATTAAGACTTCTCAACAATTTATTACGAATGAGTACGAGAGCATGAAAGAGGAAATGAACAAACAAACCGAAAATGTTCAATCATTAACTCAAGAAGTAAATATGCTTAAGTCAACGAACGCCGAACTGCGCCGAAATACCGAGGAGCTTAACTTTGAGATGAATATGTTGAAACAATCATCTTTTAATAGTCATTTATTGGTATGCAATGTGATACGTTTGGCTGACGAGGATTTGGGGCAAATCATTCACGGCATAATGAGCTTCTTGGACATCGACTGGGATGCTGATCATATTTTGGGAATTACTCGACTATCATCTTTGAACGCAAAAGGCATTGCACCTATTTTGGTCCGTTTTATCAGTGACGCATTCAAGGAGTACATAATGAGAGCCGCCCGAGGAAAAACAATAAACTGTTTAGACATAGGCCTAGGTATCGATCAACGAGTGTTTTTAAATTATCGGTTGACTAATGCAAATCAACGTTTGCTGAGTGCTTCAAGAAAATTTAAAAATGAAAACAATTATAAATTCGCGTGGTTTTCGAATGGATACATATATATAAAAAAGGATGAATTCTCTAACCCTATTAAAATATGCGATATTAATGATTTTCCAACACATAGTTAAACTTTGAAATATTGTCTTTTTTTCTTATATAGTTTTTTTTTTATATACTGTACTTTCTTGAATATTGTGCTTACATTCTACATTAAAATATCACTGAATTGATACATTGTTAAATTGAGGATAGATTAGGATACTTTTTCTGGCAGTTTCTCCTGAACGGTAGCTGCAACAGTTTTTTATAAAACTTCTTAGCTACAAAAATGATTGAATAAAGTAAAAAAAAAAATTAACCCCATGATTAGTGCGCCTCAAAGATTTCACCCTATTTTGTGATAGTCAAAACTAATGGTGTATGTAAAGCTTACCACATTACCTGGGAAAAGTTTGGGAAAAGTTCGGTCCGGCCCGGTTTTCCGGATTTCATTGAAAAAAGTCCGGATTTATTCCCTTTTTTTTGACAAATCAAACAAAATAAATACAAGTTGCGTTGTAAAATTTTTGTATCTATGCGTCCAAAACGAAATTTTTTTGAGCAAGTTTCATAAAAATAATCATGAATGGTTTTTCGGAAGCTTGAAGTATGATTAAAAATCTGCCGATAAATTTTGATGAAAAAAATATTTTTTCAAGTTTTCTTATCCTTGATTTTGGTTGAGTCATTCCTGGTTTCTGACCTTACTCGGGTATTGCCCGGATTTTTGATCGACAATTTTGAAATAAAATGACCGGATTTAGCTAGCTTTTAAAATAAAATAGCCCGAATACGTGCTGATAAAATTCTGGCAACCATGGTATGTAAGTTAACTAAAACGTTATGCATCAAATTTTATTTTCCAGCTAAATTTAGACAGACATTTTTGATAAATCAGCTAAACCCATTCAATTAGGTATTTTGAGAAATTCAAGTCTTTTTAAGGTTTACTCATGTTTTATCCCATTCACTGTGATTTCTAAATGTAAAAAAAATATTATTCTTCGAAAATATCTAGGATCGCTTAAAACCTATAGGCTATGCAAATGTAGAATTTGGAATCTCCGAAATTTGGTTATTCGAAAAGGCTATCTTTGTCCAAGAACATAAGACTTTCAAACTGACAGTATATCTTAAGAAGGTTTCATAGTTATAAGAACTATTAACGTCTACTGATATGACTCCAATCAACTAATTTTAACTTTTTTTCATACCCTGAAAAGTTTGAAAACACGTAAATAAATATCCTCTCAAGACTTCGACAGAAGCTTCACAAAACAGGAATCAATTCGAGTCTTTCATCTAAAATTAAGATAGATTACTTCGAGCGACTATGTGGTCGTTTTGTGTCTTTATGATTTAAAATTGAGTGTAAGCTACTGGTTGAAGTCAAAAAATTCGCAGAACTAAGTAGAAAAATTTGTTTAGAAAAAGACGACAAGCCGAATAAAGTGAAAAAAAAATTAAAAGCACCAGGCACAAAATCCTTGACGATTTTATGCCACCAAAAGTTTTATGCTCGTCGTAACATGTAGGCTCATTTCCTGTGTTCCTCTGACCACCTCTCAATTAAGGTGCTGCTACTTTGCTGAATGAACAGTTGCTTATGCTGAACTACGAGTTCAGTTCGGTTCGTTCAGTCATTTGGCAAATCCAAACACGTACCGGTCATTCGATTGGCGCAGAAACGACGTTGTTCGCACTCATAAACCAGACCTTGGCAGGGTTCATCACCACATCGTACATCACTTGGCGTGGCATCTGCCCAGGGCCAATGAAATTTCGCAATCTATGTATATTCCAATCCAACAACAGTTTTGGGTGGATTTTCAGAAGACGAAAAAATTGGGTTGCATTGACGTCAAAGGTGGTGGTTTGACACTTTCAATTTCTCTTCGAAATTGTTTGTCTGGTTGTTTTCCCAAAATTGATTCAAATCCGATCAGACATCATCACTTTCGGAAGGCCCAAAAATCGGTTTGTTTGAACTCGTTCCCAAAAAATGGCAAACGAATCCTTCTTTTCGAGTGTAATCTCTGTTTGTCAACCAACAACAATCAAGATGTCTACGGGAACTCTTTCAACTCGGCAAAAGCTAACATCATCCCCCCTTTCCCTCGAAAGTGTTTTCCCAAACCACCGCAATCGGATTTCCCTAAATTCATTTTCCGGAAGCTCCGTCTATAAGGAGAAGTCAGCTGACGAAAAGTTACCCCTAGTAGTTTACATTACACCCCAATCAAAGCTGCACCATTGCATTGGCAGCTTCTTTTCCTGAAGTAGAAGTAGAAGGAGCTTTTTCGGTAGATGAGTTAAGAGAAGAGTTGAGCAGAACGAATGCTTGCGGGAGGGGGCTTGTCACTGGCAAACATTACGTTGCTGCTGCTGCATCAGCTCCCATCATCAGCTTCCTTCAGGAGCAATGATATACCCACAGCTTCCGGATCCTGTTTTGGGGTGGAGGGATGAAAGCATGCATTTTACACACATTTGAACATTCCAAGGACCAAGGAACGTTCTTCATTTCGCCCCGGTAAATTTTTACACTCTTTAAGTTTCGGTTCCTTCAAGCTACACTGCCGGCCGAGAAGAAATTGTACCAGATAATTTAAAACTGTTTTTCAAAAACTTCTCCAATGAATCGACTCAATAAGAAAACTTTTAACTAAATTAGACGTAATCAGATGAAAACAGAAAAAAATCGCAAACCAACATGTCATTCGCAAAACTTTCGAACCGTAACTGACCTGACATCCCTGCTGTCTGTGTAAGCCGCCTGAGGGCAGCTCGTTTGACGGGACCTTTTCTCCGGTTGTTCCACAATCGTCTTTTGGCCAGCTAAACCAATGTTTCCGGAATGTACCTTCCTAGCCGGCTACTTTTGGCGTTCGTTTGCTTGCACTTGCTTGGTCTTTCTCATGTCTCAATCTGCCAAGGACGTAGATTTTTGACACTGATGATTCCCTTTCGTAAAAACTGTGAAGGGAGCAAAAAAATCTGGATTAAACGAAAAATGCTGAAAAACCTATCGTGATATCATGATGGGTCAGATAAACGATAATTCAATCTGAGGATTAGACTTTTCTTATCCGGAGAAAGATTTTTATTGTCCTTTTTTTAGGAATGATTTTATTAACAAATTTTGAGCAATTGAGGAGTAGATTCAATAGACTTTGCACAAAATCTCAATTTTTAGATATTTAAAAAATAAAAATTGAAAAAATTTGAAGGAAAGTAAAAAAAATCAAAAAATCTTGTGAAGAGACTTAAAAAGAGATTCTGAGAGGGTTTTATGAGACTTTGATTGATATCTTTAAATAGATTTATGGAAAGACTATTGAGAAGACTTTTTGAAAAACCATCAAAAATGATTTTTATAGAACAATTTTGGAGTAAATTCAAGAGACTTTACAAAAAAACTAATTAGACACTTAAAAAATTGCGTGATTAAAAAAAAAATTAAAGAACTTTGAGAAATTTTCAAGAAGTTTACAGGCCGCTTTAAGATGTTTTTTTTTTTTAAATTGAAACTTTAAAAAAACCTTCAAAAGAGACTTTTAAAGCTATTTAAATTAAGATCTTTTAAGGGATTTAAAAAACTTTTTAGTTTCCGAAGAAACAAATAAGGAGCCTATTCAAGAAACTTTCAAATGAACTTAAAAAAGGCCTTCAACGGAGCTTTCAATGGATTTTTAAAGAGACTTTCAAAGGGACTTTCAAAATGGCTTTTCAAAGGAACTTTAAAGAACTTTTCGGGGAAGCTTTAAAGGACTTTTCAAAAGACTTTTAAAAGGATTTTAAATTGACTTCTAAAGAGACTCATAAAGAGACTCTTAAAGAGACTCTTAAAGAGACTCTCAAAGAGACTCATAGAGAGACTCTTAAAGAGACTCTTAAAGAGACTCTCAAAGAGACTCTCAAAGAGATTCTCAAAGAGATTCTCAAAGAGACTCTCAAAGAGACTCTTAAAGAGACTCTCAAAGAGACTCTTAAAGAGACTCTTAAAGATACTCTTAAAAAGACTCTTAAAGAGACTCTTAAAGAGACTCTTAAAGAGACTCTTAAAGAGACTCTTAAAAAGACTCTTAAAGAGACTCTTAAAGAGACTCTTAAAGAGACTCTTAAAGAGACTCTTAAAGAGACTCTTAAAGAGACTCTTAAAGAGACTCTTAAAGAGACTCTTAAAGAGACTCTTAAAGAGACTCTTAAAGAGACTCTTAAAGAGACTCTTAAAGAGAATCTTAAAGAGACTCTTAAAGAGACTCTTAAAGAGACTCTTAAAGAGACTCTTAAAGAGACTCTTAAAGAGACTCTTAAAGAGACTCTTAAAGAGACTCTTAAAGAGACTCTTAAAGAGACTCTTAAAGAGACTCTTAAAGAGACTCTTAAAGAGACTCTTAAAGAGACTCTTAAAGAGACTCTTAAAGAGACTCTTAAAGAGACTCTTAAAGAGACTCTTAAAGAGACTCTTAAAGAGACTCTTAAAGAGACTCTTAAAGAGACTCTTAAAGAGACTCTTAAAGAGACTCTTAAAGAGACTCTTAAAGAGACTCTTAAAGAGACTCTTAAAGAGACTCTTAAAGAGACTCTTAAAGAGACTCTTAAAGAGACTCTTAAAGAGACTCTTAAAGAGACTCTTAAAGAGACTCTTAAAGAGACTCTTAAAGAGACTCTTAAAGAGACTCTTAAAGAGACTCTTAAAGAGACTCTTAAAGAAACTCTTAAAGAGACTCTTAAAGAGACTCTTAAAGAGACTCTTAAAGAGACTCTTAAGGAGGAAGTGGATATTATATTAACGGTTGCTGCCGGAAATTAACCCGTTCAAGATTTTTAAAATTTGAATTCCGAAACAACGAGCCTGATCCTACAGGACTTTTAAAGGGACTTTTAAAGGGACTTTTAAAGGGACTTTTAAAGGGACTTTTAAAGGGACTTTTAAAGGGACTTTTAAAGGGACTTTTAAAGGGACTTTTAAAGGGACTTTTAAAGGGACTTTTAAAGGGACTTTTAAAGGGACTTTTAAAGGGACTTTTAAAGGGACTTTTAAAGGGACTTTTAAAGGGACTTTTAAAGGGACTTTTAAAGGGACTTTTAAAGAGACTCTTAAAGGTACTTTTAAAGGGACTTTTAAAGGGACTTTTAAAGGGACTTTTAAAGGGACTTTTAAAGGGACTTTTAAAGGGACTTTTAAAGGGACTTTTAAAGGGACTTTTAAAGGGACTTTTAAAGGGACTTTTAAAGGGACTTTTAAAGGGACTTTTAAAGGGACTTTTAAAGGGACTTTTAAAAGGACTTTTAAAGGGACTTTTAAAGGGACTTTTAAAGGGACTTTTAAAGGGACTTTTAAAGGGACTTTTAAAGGGACTTTTAAAGGGACTTTTAAAGGGACTTTTAAAGGGACTTTTAAAGGGACTTTTAAAGGGACTTTTAAAGGGACTTTTAAAGGGACTTTTAAAGGGACTTTTAAAGGGACTTTTAAAGGGACTTTTAAAGGGACTTTTAAAGGGACTTTTAAAGGGACTTTTAAAGGGACTTTTAAAGGGACTTTTAAAGGGACTTTTAAAGGGACTTTTAAAGGGACTTTTAAAGGGACTTTTAAAGGGACTTTTAAAGGGACTTTTAAAGGGACTTTTAAAGGGACTTTTAAAGGGACTTTTAAAGGGACCTTTAAAGGGACCTTTAAAGGGACTTTTAAAGGGACTTTTAAAGGCACTTTTAAAGGGACTTTTGAAGGGACTTTTAAAGGGACTTTTAAAGGGACTTTTAAAGGGACTTTTAAAGGGACTTTTAAAGGGACTTTTAAAGGGACTTTTAAAGGGACTTTTAAAGGGACTTTTAAAGGGACTTTTAAAGGGACTTTTAAAGGGACTTTTAAAGGGACTTTTTAAAGGCACTTTTGAAGGCACTGTTTAAGGCACTGTTAAAGGCACTGTTTAAGGCACTGTTAAAGGCACTGTTAAAGGCTTTGTTAAAGGCACTGTTAAAGGCACTTTTAAAGGCACTTTTAGAAACAATTTTCAAGGCACTTTTCAAGGCACTTTTCAAGGCACTTTTAAAGGCACTTTTAAAAACACTCTTAAAGGCACTTTTCAAGGCACTTTTAAAGGCACTTTTAAAGGCACTTTCAAAGGCACTTTTAAATGCACTTTTAAATGCACTTTTAAAGGCACTTTTAAAGGCACTTTTAAAGGCACTTTTAAAGGCACTTTTAAAGGCACTTTTAAAGGCACTTTTAAAATAACTTTTAATAGCACTTTTAAAGGCACTTTTAAAGGCACTTTTAAAGGCACTTTTAAAGGCACTTTTAAAGGCACTTTTAAAGGCACTTTTAAAGGCACTTTTAAAGGCACTTTTAAAGGGACTTTTAAAGGGACTTTTAAAGGGACTTTTAAAGGGACTTTTAAAGGGACTTTTAAAGGCACTTTCAAAGGCACTTTTAAAGGCACTTTCAAAGGCACTTTTAAAGGCACTTTTAAAAGCACCTTGAAGGCACTTTTAAATGCACTTTGAAAGGCTCTTTTAAAGGCACTTTTAAAGGCTCTTTTAAAGGCACTTTTAAAGGCACTTTTAAAGGCACTTTTAAAGGCAATTTTAAAGGCACTTTTAAAGGCACTTTTAAAGGCTCTTTTAAAGTCACTTTTAAAAGCACTTTCAAAAGACTTGTAAAGGACTTTTAAAGCGACTTTTAAAGGAACTTTCAAAGAGACTTTTAAAAGGACTTTTAAAGAGACTTTGAAAGGGACTTTTAAAGGGACTTTAAAAGAGACTTTTTAAGGGACTTTTTAAGGGACTTTAAAAAGGAATTTTGAAGGCACTTTTAAAAGGAGTTTTAAAGGGAATTTCAAAGAAACTTTGGGAGGAAATTTTAAGGGATTCTTAAAGAGACTTTAAAGAGACTTTGTAAAATATTTTAAAGGGACTTTAAAAAGGACTTTGGAAGGAAATTTTAAGGGAACTTTTGAATAAACTTTTAAAAAGACTTTTAAAAGTTGATTTTTAAAGAGACTTTCAACTTGCATTTAGAGATTATTTTGCAAAGTAATTTTCAAAACTGTGTCTTAATGGTTTTTAAAAGGAACTTTATAAAGAATTTTTAGATGAACTTTTCAGAAAACTTCCTACGAAAATTCTATGGATACCGTAAGGAAATTTTTAAGTGATTTTCAAAGTGACTTTAAATGAAAAGAGATCAAAAGAAAAGACTTTAAAAACTTTCTTTAAAAAAAACTGTTAAAACGACTTTTGAAGAAACTTTTAAGTGAACTATTAGGTGTTCTTTTTAACAAATTTGAAGAGAAATTTTCAATAAGAGTTTTGAAAAATTTCAAATTACTTTTCAAAATGATTGTTTATAAAGACTTTGAAGGGATTAATATAAAATACATTTGAAAGGAATTTGAAAAGATCATAAATTGAAAAGGAATCACAAAAGAATTTTTAGAAGACTTTTCAAGAGACTTTTAAAAGAACTTCTATTCAAACAACTTTACGAACGTTTTTGAAAGAGACTTTTAATAGACTTTGAAGGAATTTTAAAAGAGGCTTTTGATATAATTAAAAAAAACTGCTATAAAAAATTATGAAGAAACTTTGGACTGGAATTTAAAAAACATTTTAGTGATTTTAAAGTTTATGAAATTTTCATGATTAAATTCTTAAGGAACTTTAAATATTTTGTTCTTTCATAAAGACTTTAGATTATTTTGAACTGCTTTAATGTAATTTTTAAAAATATTTCTGGGACATTTTTATAGATTTATACAGGGATTTTCCTAGTAACTTTCAAAGGACATCAAAAAGAGTTTTTGCTGGATTTTTCCAATGAATTTCGATAGATCTTTTACTTTGAACTAAATTTTGACTCTTTGAAAATGTACTACTTATATTTTTGTTATGGCTCCAAAGAATACCAAAACTATGAATGCCAGTAAATTTGGCCATGTCAACTTGTTCTTTAAAATTTCAACTCAAGTTCGTTTCAAACGCATGTAACTGGGTTAGACACCCATGTTTTCTCAAACATTCTCCCCCTTCACCATAATGAGGTTCGCAAGCATCCTTCGTCGACTTCTTTAAAGTCTCGTGTGGTCGAGAAGGTATATTTAATTTGTCGGCACCCCCAGGATGAGTACATTCACGAGCACATCAACCAACTATTAGAAAACCACCAGGCAACCAACCATTCAACTCCGTTTTCAACTTCTCTCTCTGGAAAACGTAAGACTCAGCCACAGCACCCAGAACGACAGCCTTTTTGGTGCTGTAAGAAAACTACTACAAGAAAAGGCGGTGGTTAGTCAAAAGGTGCAACTACTTCCGGTCTCTCCTTGACGAACTGCTTCCCTGTGCTTTGGTGACATCCCTATAGCCACATGTGTCACCCCCACGTTCGTTGCCTTGTAAGAAACTCGTTAAGTGGCAAACAAATAAGTAGCTGAGAAGAGGTTTTTAAACCAGCAGCGGCAGCAGCAGCAAGTAGGGTGTAAAATAAACAGGGGTCCAACCGCCATCCTTCTTTTAATTAGTTTCAGCTTTTGTTGGGACAGAAACAAAAAAAAACACCATTTGTTTACACAATTCCATGTTCCGTTGTTCTGTTAACCCACAAATCCCACAAATGAGACAAATACTAATAGATTTTTTTTTCTTTTTCTATTTTTCCCTCCACCATGTCAACAATAGGAACAGCACTGACACCGGGACAATGGACCAGCAGTACTGTCTACGCTGGAACAACCACCAGTCCAACCTGACGACAGTGCTGACGGGCCTGCTCGAGGATGAGAAGCTCTGCGACGTCACACTCGCCTGCGACAAGGGGATTGTCAGGGTAAGTTTTACCACATAGACTAATCATGTTTTAAGCATAGGAGTAACAATTAGTTAGACAGTGAACTAGAAAAAATATTTAATATTTTTAATTTTGTGAACTTATATCTTATGTCGAGCGGAATTTTAACACACGATTACTAAGAATACTTGAAAAATCATAAAGGCTCTCAAACGCTCCAACACCTTCTAACGAATTATGTGATGGAACCAATACAAAAGTGATGAAGAATGCCTCACTGGATATATCTAATTTTTTTTCTCGAAGATCTACTACAGGTTAGATTTGCAGGGGTTTGTTGGTAGTGAAATTTGTAGACCTGATACTCAAGGTTGAAAATTTTGTTGGCACCTGACTGTTAACTTCACTGATTCGGTTGTGTTCAACATCTGGCTGCTAATTCAGCAGAAACCCACCATTTTATTACGATCTCGTGGGTTCAGTACCACTCCAGGAATTTTTTTTAGACACTAGGTAGATCCGTTTCTAGAGATCACAGCAGGGCTCTCGTGATCCTACACCCTGTAGACAATTCTTGAGGTAGATTTCTACCCATTTAACTTTCGTCTTACTTGTGCTAGGCGGTGAAGAACAGTAGCTTATCGCCGATCTTCCGGTGCATAGGGCCGTGGTAAAAGACCTCCACTGTTGACGATCCGGAGCCAGAGTCTTCACTTGGTCCCAGTCAAGATTCTCGTCGACAGTTTGGATTTAAGCGGCTAGGCTTCGCCGCCACGAGTTTCTGGGTCTGCCTTTTCTTCGATGACCTTCTGGATTCCATTCAAGCGCCTCTCTGAAAATCTCGTTTTCATCTTTTCGCAGCGTGTGCCCAATCCATCTCCACTTACGTTCCCGAATCTCGATTTCTAGCGTCCTTTGATGACACCGGCGATGTAGTTCCTCGTTACATACATGATTCTTTAAGGCCGAAGTGCAATTAACCTTTTCAAAAATTTTTGCCGTGTGTGTGAGTTTGTCTTACTAGTTCCCTTGGCGGTACATCTGCAACGTATGCCCACGCGTTTAAGCTCAGAACCTCAAAGAGGTGGACTATCGCCCGAAGTAACATTGCTCACATTGAAGAACAGTGAGCAGTAGTTAAACTTGGCAGGGTTCTTGGGATCTTTCTTTTTACTATTTGAGATATCACAGAACTTCGAAACACAGCTTACACAGCAATCACCTCTAAGGGGCCAACGAAATTGTTTTGCTAGATATCCGAAATAAAACAACTGTTCAGCCACAGCTAGCAACCACGCTTTAGTCAAAAACACCTACGTTTGTCCATATATTGTATTTAGACATCTCTTGACGTTTTTGAAGGAGGTTCCAAATTACCTGTGAAACCATCGGTTCCCCAGACTAACCAGCTGAGTAAGAACTAATGCCTTGATTTCTTTATGATAGTCGATGGTCACAATTCGGTAGGTACCACACCTGCGTTGGACCACAATGACGACACACTGGCTGAGGAAAATCAAGAGAATAAAAGCAGTGTCTAGGAGATAGCGGGCGAGCACGGCAGAGATGTCGAGATTTAAGCCTACAATGCGAGGTCCTGTAGAGACATGAATTACTGAGAATTACTGTAGAATTACTGAGTTGTCTTGTAAGGGGTCCAATGTGGCAGCTACCTGGAAGTTCAAGCTATCCAAGCTAAGCTAGATCACGCTCCACTTGGTCTAATCACTTCGCCCGTTGCGCCCTACTCGTCTCGTTCCAACCGGATTCATAGCGAATACCAGTTTTGCAGGACAGGCGTCCGGCATTCTCGCTGCCTGTCCTGTTCAACGTATGCGGCCAGCCTTCGCCATCTCCTGAATACTGGGTTTGCCGTAGAGAAGCTCGTAGTTCATTCTTCGCCTCCAAACGCCTCCTAACGCCGCTTGAGTACTTCGAGTGTACGCAGGTCCTCCTCGATCAATATTCATGTCTTGAGCCCGTAGAGAACAACCGGTCTAATGAGCGTCATGTACAGGTTACACTTCGTGCGAGGGCTAAGTCTTCTCGACCGCAGTTGCTTGTGGAGTCCATAGAAGGCACAAATTCCACTGATCATTCGCCGCCGGATCTCATGGCTGGTCTCGTTATCTGCGGTCACCAGTGAGCCGAGGTAGACAAAGTTTTCGATTATCTCCAGCTTGTCGCCGTCGATCGAGACCTTGTTATTACTGGACAAGCGGGTTCGATCGGTCTCGGATACGCAGGCCAGCATGTACTTCGTCTTGGACGTATAAATCATCAACCCAATCCTTCTCGCTTCGCGATTCAGTTTGCAGAAGATCTCCTCCACCGCCGCAGATGATCTCTGTCAACGGCAAAGCAGATAAGTTCACTGGATCTGTTGAAATTTGTGCCCCGCATTTCGCCCATCGCTCGTCGAGTAACACCTTCTAGCGACACGTTAAACATCATGCAGGATAGATCATCGCCTTGTCGAAGCAATTCACCCGAGATCCACACACAACTTTGCATTCTATCCATTGTTGTCCATCGTTATCAGTCTGGTCAGCTTCCTGGAAAAGCCATTCTTGTCCATGGTTTTCCATGGAGCTCGTCACGGACGATCGTGTCATATGCGGCTTTGAAGTCGATGAACATATGGTACGTATGGTAGATTTGCGTAGTTTAAAGACTGGGTGTGTCGTAGATCGTCCTTCCGTGATGCCTGGTGACTTCCACGAATCTATTTGCTAGTGACGTTAGGCGGCGTAGTAGGATTCGTGACAACACTTTGTAGACAGCTTAGGACAGTTTCGGTAATTTGTATTTTTTTGTAATGTAGCTACTTAGCACTTAACCTAAGTGCAGATTGGATGATCCAGATCATCTAATCTGCACTTAGCAGTCGCTCAAACTTGTGCTTAGGTTAGCGTAGAAGTCACCCAAGGTACAAGCTGGTTGACTGAATGTAAGTAGGAAAGAAGCGTTTGTAAAAACTATCCTTTCTAAATTCCACTTTCGTTTCTAGATTTAAAGTTGTTTATTATTGTCCTTGGATGAAATAAACTGTCGAATCCTGTTTATCCCGGCGTTTTGTTGTCATTCTTCAAATATTCATCCGATGGCGACGGTTCTCTCATCGAGCGAGTATGATTTCAACACCACCAATCAAGACAACTCGAGAAGTTGTGTTGCCTGCGATCGTCCGGATTCTGCGGACAATATATAGTGGCCAGTTCAATTGCTGGTGGCATCTTTCGTGCGCTAGAGTTAGCGCTAGCGTATCAAGTTGGTCATTTGCATTGGAAGGATCAATCCTCCGAGAATCGCCAGCAAAATTACCACTTCCGGAATGACTTTCCAGAACGTCGAGAGCTGATTGCGGACGCATTCAGGAAATTGCAACAAAAGCTGCGTGACTGTCAACAGCACCAACAGCCATCAGCAGACAAGTTAAACGAGCTAGGGAATAAGCTCCAACTGTGTCAGCGGGGATTGAGAGGTGTTCGAGTTTGATCGGAAGAATCAAGTCGACTTCCGAAACCCTTTCCGGAAGCTTTAGTGGATGGTCCTACACATCCGACAGGAGCTATCTCGAAGAGCAGGCTTGTTGTTGCCCAACCCAGTCATAAGAAGCCATCCATGTAAGCGGATGGGAGGCAGCCAACGATAGTATCGGAACGTGTGGCGCAGGTTCTGGTTTCGTGACCTGAAGTTATTTCGTCGTCGGTAGCTGTCGTAGAGGCAGTGCAAGTGCCGCAGAGGCCGCAGCTATTGCCTCCACCATCAACGAGGCAAACTGATAGCGGTGTTCCAGTCAATCCGAGCCACTTGGACGGTTCATCTGGGTTGCTGCAGCCAAAGTCGATGGAATGCCCTTAAACACGATGTTGTAGAAGGGGCCCTACCAGTTGACATCCTTGCCTAATACAGCAGTTATTTCGGTTCCGCCAGTACCCGACGGGAGTGTGTGGAGACATCCGGAAGATGTACCACCAGATCCTGATTCGTGAAGCTGATCGAAGCACCCAACGGTTCCTGTGGTGAAGCTCGAAATAATACAGCATGCAAGGATGTCAACTGGTCGGGCCATCGACTTTGGCTGTCGCAATCTAGATGAACCGCACCTTACCGGCTTTCTTGGGATTGATGACCACGCCGAGGGGGAGGTACCATTTGCGTCGGGGATCAGCCTGTTGCAGCTCATCCGAAGTCCCGCATCGCCGATTCTTTTTCCTTTCTCATTTCAAGGCATTGGAGTATTCTCAGACACATTAGATAAATGTCTGGAAATAGTGTACTTCCAGAGCCGGCCGAACTTGTAACGGTCGCCCACTCTTTTTTGCAGTTTACCACGGCGATTTGTTTGACTCTCGCTAACAGCTCGTGTTGAGTCGAGATCCACAATTTGCGCACCAACTATTTTTGCGGGTCGGGTCCAGGGAGTCGTGAAACGCAAATCGAGTTGCGACAGCACTTCCTCAGGTTGCACACACGAATCAGGTTTAAGACTTCCCGAAACGTGGCGTTCTCGGACAACTCTGATCTGATACCACTTGTGTCTACTTGACACCTCTGCACTTCTTCAGAATATCGGGGGCCTCTAGTTTTTTTTTGTACGGGGACCTCTAGTGGGTTCGGCTCTTTTTCGTACCTCTGCAGTCATCTGCTTTGCAGACATGTGTCCACCCAGAACCGAGAGAAGATAGAACTAAAGCCCAGAGTTGAAAGCCTTCCGGAAGCCTTACGTATAAAGAAGTGCCATCTCCTAAAATCTTACTTCAGATGTAAAATTTCCGTCCAATCGCTACGTCCATGGAGAACTGGCCCAAGCTAGCCAAAAGAGCTGAATTAGCTAAGACTGCAGTTTTGAGGCGGACTTGTGTGATCGACTGAGACCGCATACAGTTAACAAAAAGAAATCAAAGATTTTCAGCTAGCTGAACTTCTTTCCACTTAACTAACTAGCCGCTAAATTAGTGCTTCAAATCAAGGTCAAATCGTTTCAACCGAAGCTAAACTTCAAATGCTTCCCGAGCTGCCTGTGGCAATCTAGAATATGCCTCTACACTCACGCTAAAAGAGTGTATATGAGAGCCAAGAAATATGTAGGTAAGCGATGATGAGCAATCATCGCTAGCACAACTGACCTTTATTATTTCTAGGTAGTCAATAGGTCAGTTGTGCGGCAATCTGGATTTGGAACTCAATAGGGTCTTGATCCGGGACTCCACACTGCCGACTTCTAAAAAATGCTCGCAATACAGAAATCCCAGTTAGTATTGTTCAATGGTCTTTTGAACCCCGAGTCATGACGAGGAGAGGTCAGATCTCAAGATTTTAGAGAAGAGACTAGACCTTGACCGTGTAGATAGCAGGTATATGTGCGTTAACCTCAAGTCATTACGAGGAAAGGTCAGATTCAACAGAGCAGAGATCAGGCCTCGATTCGTTAAGAGAAGAGTTTTTAATGTGTGAACCTCGAGTTATTACAAGGAGACGTCAGACCTTGAGTCGTTAGAGGATATATCAGGCTTCAAGTCGTGAAAGGAAGAAATATTGTTTGAAGTGGTTGCGTTAACCAGTAAGTGGGGTCCAAGGTCAGAAGACCCAGATGGGTTTTAGGGAGTGAGAGATATACATACATGCAATATATCATGAGTCCTTCCACTGCAGTCATAGACCCAGAGTAGCAAACATGGGTGAAAAGGGTAGCTTCCTAGTTATCCCGTGATTTCACCTCCTTGAACAACGTCAGATAGCAGTTATCTTAATCTGTATTGGCAACATTACAGACTTGTTTACTCTAGCGATTGTGGCAATAACATCTGTTTATTCTCTTACCCTATTTCCAGGCCCACCAGGCGATACTGTCCGCGTGCAGCCCGTACTTCGAGCAGATCTTCGTCCAGAACAAGCACCCGCATCCGATCATCTACCTGCGGGACGTCGAGGTCAGCGAGATGCGGGCCCTGCTCGATTTCATGTACAAAGGCGAAGTGAACGTCGGCCAGCACAACCTGCAGAACTTCCTCAAGACGGCGGAGAGTTTGAAGGTAAGAGTAGGATCCCGGACTTCGATTTCTGTGCTAAGTTAGGGTTAGGTTATAATACTCATTGCGTTCTACTTGTTGCAGGTCCGAGGTCTCACCGAGAGCAGCACCGACCGGTACTCGTCCGACTCCGACAAAAGCCGACCGGAGCGAACGGAACGGACCGATTCAAGGGATGGCCGCGAATCGGTTCCGCCGATCAGCGTCAACAACAACAATACCATCGTCAGTAATAACAACAACAATAACAACAATAATAACAACAACAACAACAATACTCTGCACCATCCGTCGCTGAGGGACAAAGACTTCCGGGAGCGGGAAGAGATCCGGGAACGGGACCGAGAGCAACGGGACCGAGAACAACGGGACCGGGAACGCGAAAGGGAACGCGACCGGCGAGAGCTGATCCAGCGGGAACGCGAGAGGGAGCGGGACCGGGACCGGGATCACATTGCCGGGGTGCAGCCGCGCAGTGCCAGTGCCGACATGCTGACGCCACTGCACGAGGACCGAGACTACTCGCCGTCGGACGACCGGTCCGAGATGAAAAAACGTAAATTCTGTGATATTTCTTTGCCCTCGACGCCGAGCCTGATCGGGAATGACCGACAGGGTGGATACGAATCGCAGGTGAGTGCGCGTGAAAAGCCTTTTGGGGGGTGGCTCCAGAGAGTTTTTTTTAAATAGAAATTAATGAATTGAAAATTATGTTGAGCGTTTGTCCCATGAACTTTCCTTCAACATCATGAGATGTTCTTATCTTACAACAAGACTTTTACTCAAATTTTTTAAATGTATTGAAAGAGCTCGGTAGTCCATATTTGTGCTTATAGCGTTGATTTTTGTTAGGAAAATTCCTATGAGTTTCAGAATTGCAATTTTCAATCATTTATGTCACTTTTAATTAGTAGAATGATTCAGAATTCAAAAATCAGATTTAAAAATAAAATTCAGAATAATTCAGATTCAGAATTCAGTTTCAGAATCCAGATTCAGAATTCAGATTCACAATACAGTTTCAGAATTCAGATTCAGAATGCAGATTCAGAATTCAGATTCAGAATTCAGATTCAGAATTTAGATTCAGAATTCAGATTCAGAATTCAGATTCAGAATTCAGATTCAGAATACAGATTCAGAATTCAGATTCAGAATTCAGATTCAGAATTCAGATTCAGAATTCAGATTCAGAATCCAGAATTCAGATTCATAATTCAGATTCAGAATTCAGAATTCAGATTCAGAGTTCAGATTCAGAATTCAGATTCAGAATTCAGATTCAGAGTTCAGATTCAGAATTCAGATTCAGAGTTCAGATTCAGAATTCAGATTCAGAACTCAGATTCAGAATTCAGATTCAGAATTCAGATTCAGAATTCAGATTCAGAATTCAGATTCAGAATTCAGATTCAGAATTCAGATTCAGAATTCAGATTCAGAATTCAGATTCAGAATTCAGATTCAGAATTCAGATTCAGAATTCAGATTCAGAATTCAGATTCAGAATTCAGATTCAGAATTCAGATTCAGAATTCAGATTCAGAATTCAGATTCAGAATTCAGATTCAGAATTCAGATTCAGAATTCAGATTCAGAATTCAGATTCAGAATTCAGATTCAGAATTCAGATTCAGAATTCAGATTCAGAATTCAGATTCAGAATTCAGATTCAGAATTCAGATTCAGAATTCAGATTCAGAATTCAGATTCAGAATTCAGATTCAGAATTCAGATTCAGAATTCAGATTCAGAATTCAGATTCAGAATTCAGATTCAGAATTCAGATTCAGAATTCAGATTCAGAATTCAGATTCAGAATTCAGATTCAGAATTCAGATTCAGAATTCAGATTCAGAATTCAGATTCAGAATTCAGATTCAGAATTCAGATTCAGAATCCAGATTCAGAATTCAGATTCAGAATTCAGATTCAAAATTCAGATTCAGAATTCAGATTCAGAATTCAGATTCAGAATTCAGATTCAGAATTCAGATTCAGAATTCAGATTCAGAATTCAGATTCAGAATTCAGATTCAGAATTCAGATTCAGAATTCAGATTCAGAATTCAGATTCAGAATTCAGATTCAGAATTCAGATTCAGAACTCAGATTCAGAATTCGGAATTCAGATTCAGAATTCAGATTTCAAAATTCAGATTCAGAATTCAGAATTTGGAATTTGAAACCAAAATAAAACCTGAAATAGTTAACTGATCCAATTTTTATCCGAAGTTGATCGGATGGCTCCAGAGAGTAAAAATATCAATTCTCTTCAATAATCATCCGATTACAAAAACAATCTCAACGTCACCTCTAAAATACGTTCAGTTTGGAACGAAATTCGCCTTTGCTATATCAAAATTTCAACCTTTGTCAAACCAAGAAGTGTTAAACAGGAAAAACAGTCATCGATCAAAGCAAAACATTCCTCAACACCACAAACTTCGACAGTCATTTGTTATCGCGGATTACCATTTCGATTGAACAATTTCCGTCGATTTCGCAGAACATCGGTTCATTCATCATTCATTCATTCATTCATAAACTTCTGCTGCATTCTTTCCCTTTGCCTCAACTCGCCTTCGCCAGCAAATGCGTCTGGCCAGTGCAGTGGCTCCAGCGAGTTGAAGAAATTATTCAGCAGCAGCTAAGCTGGTTTATCTTTCACGAAAGCAATTTGACGGTTTTGCGATAGGTTGAGGCAAAACAGAATGCACCTTTTTGCATTCCTGGCGCCTGGACGCGACGACGTTGGGGGTTGAATTTTGTTGTGGTGATGAAAGTTATTCATGTTTATGTAAATGTTGCCTTTGCGCGCGGCGGGAAAAACTTTTCCGGGAAACCACCTAAGAATGGGAAAAGAATTCAACAACCAACTGATGGATGCTGGCTCAAACTTCCAAACAAGGAAGAACAGGGATGATAGACAAGTTGGCTTTTTGGGGGGGACTGACTGGATGGCAGCGCTGAATAAATGTAGAGAGGATAAAGAGGAGTTCCACTTTTGTCATTCATATAATTTGTTGTTTCTTCGGGAACTGAACGAGTGTTTTTTTTTTCTTCTTTCGTTCTGTTCTGTCGAACTGTTGCCGTCCATCCGCGGCGAAAGTGCTCCACTGGAGTAGATCACTACAGCTTGCAATTGCATCTCATCTTACCGAAAAATAGTTGTGAGTGAGTGGAAATTGAGCAGCAGCAGCCAGCAGCCGTGAGGGAAAAGTTTTGCCTAATGCACGAACAAGTGGAAGCTTAAATGGAATTTTAATATTTTCGACGTCCGTCGCCATCAGCAAAAGTGCACAAGTGTTTTGGATTTTTTTTCACCCCGGCCCGATTCATACGGCCGCGTTTGGTTTTGTCTATCCTTGACGATCCTCGTCGTACGAGACGTGTTTCTCTTTGAATTCCGGCTCTGCTGCTAGCTAGGTCTATTTGCATAAAGTTCCGAAACACTCTTCGAATAGTTGCTGCTGCTGTGTGACGGATGCGGAAAGAAAGTCGTTCCGGAAATGTTCACTTTCAACTTTGAGTGAAGAGGGTGAACTGGACAGGCTACCTACTGAACTTATGTAGGAGTGAATTTTTATTCAAAGGATTGACACGATTGAAATCTGCTTTTTAAAAAGTCAATTAATACAATACAAAAAAAGGTGGATACGTAAATAGTGTTGGAATAAATTATTTCAGACAGTAAAGAAACATATAAACGTTCAAATTCCTTAGATGCATCTAAAAGGATCCTGCAGTAAGTCAATAAGACTGTCTACTTGAATGAAATGCATCTAACATATTGTTTAGAAATGAAATATGAAGATATTATGCTTGATTTCTATAATCAGTTTGTTTTTTAAGGCTGAAACGCCTAAATTTAGGCAACATAGCACAAAAATACTCAACCTGCTAAAAGAGGTCTCGTTTAGAATGAAAAAGAAAGTTTTGAATCTAATTTCCAACCAAACCGTCAGCATTTTGAACAAAAAAAGCATTGAGTTCTAATTGAAAAAAAAAAATAACAAATTTGTTTCGGTCAAGAATTCTTCCGAAATAGCTTGAGCTTGTGATTTAGCTTGCTATCAACTACGGTCCACATGTGTCCACTCCTGACCAATGGCATAATGGTTGCACTCCGTGATTGGTTGAAGATAATCAACATTACATAGTGAACCAATTTGAGGAGGATCTACATTTTCAAATCAGTGGTTTTAAAAAATTTTCACTCACCGCCCCCTTTTGCATTGCAAATTTTCGAGCTTAACGAGTCCAAGTTTTTGATAAATCTTAAAAAAACAAATTGATAATTAGGATCGTTGAAAAACCATAAGCCTTTGACATAAATTTGTTTAAGACAAAACTCAAAATTCATTCAAATTTATAGAGTCTGAATCCTCAGGAAAAACTCAAACTTGAAAACAATCATTTTGTTTTGAGAATGAAACAAATATTTTGATTTCTAGAAAACGAAATTCTTCATTTGACATTAGTTAAAAAAAGGCATAATAACTTACGTTAGCTTAGCTTGATTAACTATTCATATCCACCTTTAATCATTGAATCCGAAATGTTTCATCAAAATTTTCCTTTCGCTTAAATTAATCAGTGCATATTTAAATTATTTTATAAATTGTTTTCTTTATTTTAAAAACATCGTTAGATAAATAAATATATTTCGAACTTCACGATCGCTTGTGTGACTAAGTAGATCGAGTTCCACATCGCCAATGGTTGCTCTAGGGGAAAGGTTTCCCAAATGGGCCTATCGGGTTAAATGACCCTAAGGCCGTTTGGCGAAATGGCTAACAAGACAACATATCTAATCAATGCATTTCGAGGGTAATTCGGTTAGAACATAAGGCACGAAAGAATTTTTTGAGAAAACCAAATCAATAAAATTTAAAAATTCATACAAAGTTTTGATACCTTTTAATGTAATACTTTGACTTTTAAAAATTAAACGTCAAGAAGCTCAAAACAAAAAGTTGCGTGGTTTTTGTTTTTTATTTTAATGAACCTTAGAAGTAGAACAAATTTAAGCTTTTAAGATGGTTTCAAAATGATTGAAAAGTAGAATATGAGAGTGTTTTTGTATGCCCCCATCATGTTTGTAAAATGCCGCTATCCTAAAATAATAGGTTAAATGGAATAAATATATGAATTTAATCAATAAAACTTCATATTGAAGCTCTAATTAACACCTTTAGAAAGGAATTGAAAATCTCAAAACAGATTTGATACAGTTTTTTTTATGGATGAATTGCCTCCATAATACGGCAACCCTAACTTTTGTTTTATTTTATAAAATAATAAAAGAAATAGATTTTTATAAAAGTTCAGCTTTATCGTATAAAAGTCATCAGTTTCTAGCATTCCCAATGAAATTATACGGAAATATTGCCAAAAACACGAAATTTTGCCTGAAACATTAATAGGCGCATTTAGCCCGCACAATTTAAGGTTCATCAATTTTGACAACAGTTATAATAAAATCGATTTCTCAAAAACTGAAGGAGATTTCAACATAAAGATTACTCCAATGTATAGAAAACAGATGTATGCTCATGTGTATATAGTTTTTGTACACATATTTGATGTAATATTTCATCAGTATTTTGCTTAATAGGCGCATATAGCCCGCTCCTCCCCTACTCCGTGATTGCCGAGGCAATCAGTTTTGTTCAAAGGTCAAATGAATTGGATTAGCAGCACATTCAACATTTTCAAACGTGATACTCTTAAAACATCAAAAACAGCGCCGGCCACGTCCTAGTAGTCAATTGAATGACTGTTAGTTCAGAAAATAACATAAAAAGTAGTACCGTAAAACGGGGTTACTTTGATCACCGGGGTATTTTTTACCAACAATACATTTTTTCACATTATCATCAATAACTCAGTCTAAAGTTTGAATTTTTTTTTAACTGTTTTCTACATTTGAAAGCCTATTTATTGGGTTTCAAGTAGGCAAAATTTGGTTTGTATTTGAATTTTTTTCTATTAGTAAAAACTCAATTTCTAAATCCTAAAATATCTACATATGTTTTATAAGGCTCTCTACCAAACAGCTCTTCTGATGATACCAAAAAGCATTTAGAAGCAAACGGGTTGTTGAAAGTGAAAGAACAACTTTTTTTCTTTGTATATGTGTATTAAAAGTTCTATTTTTGTAATCATTAAGTGATAAATTTTTTATATTTAAAAAATAAGGACATTTTCCAAAAGTAAGCGCGTATTGGAAAAATGGATAGGAACCCTATCATGTGGTTAACTTTGAAGAAAAAATAAAAATGGTTATAGTGGGTGGGCCTAGGAGAACGTGTGAAGGTAAAATTTCATTTGTATTTTGAAGCTATAACAATTTAGCTATTGTTATAACTTGTGCTCCTAAATGTATGCAGTATCATTGTTTTTTTTCGATTATAAATGTTTAAAAAAAAACCTTAAAAACTAGGTAAAATTGATGAACAAGCATTTGTAAATATTATGAAGGTATTTTGTATCCTTTATGATCAAGAAAACTCAATAAAACCGCCGAAAATAGATACTGATCAATGTCACCCCAAAGCATAAAATTCTGAACAGAGACAAAAATTTTTTTTAAATCAAATTCAAAGTAGTCTAATAAATTTCTGCAATCATGTTTTACGTTCATAGGAGCCCAGTACTGGTTTTAAAAATATTAAACACTAGCTGATTTACCCGGCCTTGCTCGGGTTTGCATAAAATATAAATCAAAATGAGTCGTTTGACTCAACGAAATTTTGGTAGCTTTGTATTCAATATATTTAATATATTTATTATAAGAAAATTTTACCCATGTTGTGCCATGGATGTAAGCTTTGAAAGTTTTGTTAGTGTTTTTCAAGTTTTGAATGAGAATATTTACTGTGTTTCCTTTTTTCATATTTTTGAAACACTTATGAGGTTCGTATTAAAAGAAATTAAAAATAATTTCCCATGAATTCTTTTTTATTTCATCATGAAAAACATTTTATACCCACCCTTTCTTAAAGGAAGCTTGAATAGCTTTGGCCCTCTATTTTTTTTTATCTTCAAATGATTTATATTTTTATCATTCCCACCCCCCATCCAATTACATCTCTTTTGGAGATGATCTCCTCGGACGCTATTTGTCAAATGCTCATCCGTATGCTATATTAAAGTTTTATTTGCTTAGAAAATTCTAAGAAGGCTTCCGAAACTTGCCGCAGCTCGTGGTCTTCAAGTCTTCCAAGCAAACGGCCATGAGTTCGAATCCCAGTCACGGCATACACAGTAAACTTTTGTGGTTTAGTGGTTTAAGCATTTGTGAGATGCTAGCCATCATATACTCGAAAGATGTACGCTTAGAATTAAGTAAAAGGAATCTCTTCGAGGAAACATTAAATTTTATTGAGATCCTGCATGTGTTTGTATTTGGTTTTTTAAACTTGTTGAGGATTCATTTTGCATGTTTTCAAACGGATGTGTACTTTTCGTTGTTTTTTCCACACTGTTTTATAATTAGTTTTTCTTAAATGTTCCAAGTTCCACTAATAGTTTTTTAAAGTGATCTAAAAGAAATGATCTCGGAACCCAAATCGCCCATTTTATGATGTTATAACAAAAGATTTTTTTTTAATTTTTACATTTTTGAAAGAAAAAAAATCTCATTAGTTATTGTGAAGAGTGATAAAGTAAAAATTCTTGGAAATAATTTGATTGAATTCACAGTACTTAACGGTTTAAGTTTTCGCATAATTGGATGGTAAAACTGAACACATTGATGTTCAACATTTTTACAAAACTCATAGATTGACCGATAAAATTGAATTGAATTGAAAAACTTCAAACCTCATACTTTATTTCAAATAAAGTTTCTTGCGTTGGATTTGGTTTTCCCAGATAATGCACGTTAAATTTTTGAGACGGCTTTCAAAGCGTTGACATCACAGCTCTCACCTTATAACTCTGAATTTAATTATTTAATGTTTCTGAATTCTAAAAATACGAAAATGGTTGGTTCTAAAAAGCTTGATTTTAAGAAAATTACTTAAAATGTTTTCAGCACTCAATCCAAATTCATAATGAAGATAAATTACTGCATCCATACTTCACACACTGTATATTCTTATAGACTCCAAAGCCCTGCAGCAGTGGTAGGGAGTACTTTGAAAATCACTACAATTCAAGTCAATACATACTTTACTGGTTAGTTGTATTTTTCAATCCGAAATGTTAGCTCATTATTGCATCCAAAATTCTCGTATCTACCGGTACCACGTGCTTTCAGCAGTAGAAGGTACAAAAAACACCCGCCAAAATTTCCACTTTCAAATCTTTAACGCTCAGCAAGCTTTGATTTGCTATCCAGTACACGTGAACTCTGGATGGTCATTTCTAATGCCCAGCTCATGGTGATGGCGAAAACAACCCCGCCAAAGGAAACGAAAATCGATCGACCAAATGGGTGCCATGACTTTTGGTTCGTGGGAGAAAAACGAAAGTTGTATGGGAGGGTCCCTTTTCTTAGGTGGGAGGGGCTCAAAACTATTACTAAAACCTTACCATGGTCCAAACAAATAACTGTACCAAATTTCAGGCTGATCGGTTAAGCGGTGTGGATTTGTATAAGGTGCATACAAACATATACACTCAGGTTTTTTTTTACGCGGTATTTCGTCCCGCGTAAAAAAAAACCGCGTTAATTCGAAAATCCGCGTAAAAAAAAACCGCGTTAATTCGAAAATCCGCGTAAAAAAAAACCGCGTTAATTCGAAAATCCGTGTAAAAAAAACCTCGTTAATTCGAAAATCCGCGTAAAAAAATCCCGAATTTCGAAAATCTACGTAAAAAAACCATTTTAATTAAAAAATTCGAGCAAAAAAGCACGTTACTAAAAAAATGCGAAAGAACCTTGATTATTTAAAAATTTGCGCACAATGATAGTTTATTTTTAAGATAAAAAACAAAATCAATTAGATCGTCTGATGTCTCAGGTCTCATGTTCCATGTCTCAGGTCTCATGTCTCATGTCTTAGGTCTCATATCCCAGGTCTCATGTCTCATGTCTCAGGTCTCATGTCTCATGTCTCAGGTCTCATGTCTCAGGTCTCATGTCTCAGGTCTCATGTTTCTTGTCTCTGGTCTCATGTCTCATGTCTCATGTCTCAGGTCTCATATCTTAGGTCTCATGTCTCATGTCTCAGGTCTCATATCTCAGGTCTCATGTCTCATGTCTTTTGTCTTAGGTTTCATGTCTCATGTCTCATGTCTCAGGTCTCATATCTCAGGTCTCATGTCTCATGTCTCAGGTCTCATGTCTCAGGTTTCAGGTCTCAGGTCTCAGGTCTCATGTCTCATGTCTCATGTCTCATGTCTCATGTCTCATGTCTCAGGTCTCAGGTCTCATGTCTTAGGTCTCAAGTCTCATGTCTCATGTCTCAGGTCTCAGGTCTCATGTCTCATGTCTCATGTCTCATGTCTCATGTCTCATATCTCAGGTCTCATGTCTCATGTCTCAAGTCTCAGGTCTCATGTCTCATGTCTCAGGTCTCATGTCTCATGTCTCAGGTCTCATGTCTCAGGTCTCATATCTCAGGTCTCATGTCTCATGTCTCAGGTCTCAGGTCTCATGTCTCATGTCTCATGTCTCATGTTTCAGGTCTCAGGTCTCAGGTCTCAAGTCTCAGGTCTCAGGACTCAGATATCATGTATCACGTTCTTAGTCTCAGAGCTAAGATTTTCCCAACTACAAAAAGATTCTAAGTGTTTTTCTTTGAAAAAGTCTTAGAATATTTTCTCTCAAAAACCGCGTTAATTCGAAAATCCGCGTAAAAAAAACCGCGTTAATTCGAAAATCCGCGTAAAAAAAGCCGCGTAAAAAAAACCGTGTAAAAAAAAACCGCGTAAAAAAAACCTCAGTGTATAGTCCAACTCATCTTTATATATTAGATATATGAAAAAAAAAAACGAGCAGCTTCACAATTTTGAAGCGCATTTTCTCGAAACTATCATATGCACTTGCACCCTTCTGATCCCAAGAGCCTCAATTTTTCCAATGAAGTTTTGAGTCCTTTATGAGAGCCCCTCATTGAGGGGAAAACTGTACAAGACGCACCAGTTAAGGATAAACGCTATTTTCAGCGATACCAATCATCTAAGAACCAAATTGAAAGCTTACGACGATTCAGGGATCAGATTTACCGTATTATAAAAAAGAAAAAGTATGATAAAAACACGATTTTGATTATATTTTAGTAAAAAACTAAAGCAAACCGCGGGGTAGAACGCCAAAACTAGTGAACAGAATGCACCATAACGAAAGGGTGGTGAGATGAAACAATGATTATTCGGAATGTAATAATAAAAACACCAAATGTTCAGTTTGATATTCATCATATTTTTGTAAACTAACCATACTTTGGCAAAAAAAAACATTTTTTATTGCTAAACTTATCGAAAATTTCGCCTTTCAAAATACACTTTTTTAAATCCTTATAGGTAAAACGCCTTAAGGTAGGCAACGAAATTCAATTTCTTGACTGATGTCGCGGCAAACAAGGCGGCAGATATTTTTTTCGAGTTGAATATACGTGCACCTTTTTAACTCGAACAAGGACGAAATTTAGTATAACTATGCATTGTTATCGTTATTTGGGAGTCAGCAAATAAAAAGAATGTCATTTTGTTTAAATATTAAGGTTTTCTCAAAAGTTCATTCAAAATTTAAGCGTAAAGCACGTGTTCTTGTCGTCATTCTGCCCCAATTTTGATACGATTGATTTTAGTTAAAAAAATGTGGGAAGTTATAAAATAAATAATAAAAACGAAATATTTATAGTTTTCCGATAGTGCATACGAATGGAAAAACGATGCCTTAGTTATATCAGATTGCACAGGATGATTTACCATAAAACCTTATATGTTACCCATGAAAAATTACAAGTTTCACGCTGATTCCATTAATCCTTCTGTTTCTAAGAACCAAAGTCGCTTTTGTGAACTTTCATCTAATAAATGATGAAAAAGCTTGTTCGCTACAATAAAAATGAGGAAAAAAATCATGCCATAGGTTAGTGTATTTTTGAGAAATAATGGCATGGGTCATCTTACTTCGCTGGTGCGTCTTTTAAATATTTCCCCTACATTTTACAATATAGTAGAACAATGTAGGGGTCTATCTTATCACAATTGAAAATAATTTTCATATCTCAGAAATCTTGTGAACCACCCTAAAATTATTTCATTCAAAATGATTGCCTTTAGTTGTTGTAAAAGTTTGTCCGAAACATCAAACTTAAGGGAAATACGCAAATTATTGTTTACCGTTAAATTTCATTTCCGGACCACTCTGCACTGGTTTGATTAAAAAAAGTAGTTTCAGCATAATCGATTTTAACACATCTTTATTGATCCATGGCTTAAAACTTCAACAACATTCTCAACGCTACTTGGCGTATAAAATTGGACCAACAGCATTTGAAAATCCTGTAAACAAAACCCACAAACCCGGTAGAATTCGACTCTGGTCAAAATTTTGTGTAATTACCTAATCTCATTACTGCCCAATTTCATGACTTTTAAATTTTATGATACTTAATCAAGTGATTGTTGAATGCAATAACAAGAAATAAATCAGCGATCTTAAATATAAGATCATTCTTGTGTAGCCGATGATTGGTTTTGCTACACACACTATCACCCATAGATCCCATCTCTCTCCTTGAGCTCTTGTCTATTCATACAAGTGGATGTGCCATCAGTCAGCCAACGACATTCATTGCAGCAGGGCACGAGTCACTCGTTCAGCCAGTAGACTACCAAGCTTAGTTTGCACAATTCTAATAAAAAATAAATAAATAGATCGGAACGGGCTCACCAAGGCAGGAGAACAACATTTATTACAAACTAGCTGACCCGGTAAACTTCGTTTTACCTGTTACTTAATAAATCGTTGGAAAATGTATACAGTTCTTCAACTTCTTCGTGCTCGTGAATCAGTTTTCATGAAAATCGTCTTCAAGTTGTTCGAATTTTGTCCCGTTTCTAGTTGATTTTGTATTGGAGCCCTCCTTCCATACGAAGTAATAATCTCGAAACTATTATACAAACCATCTCTGGCCCGAAAAACCCTCGGATACCAAATTTCACTTCATTCCGACCGACCATTCATACGTGATGGTGTTACAAAGAAAACGTCTCTATTTTTATATATAAGATTCACCGAATCCACTCCCGTCCGATTCTTGAGGCTCATTTGTTGGTCGATTTGGTTGCGTTTCGTTTACCATAAAATGTAGTGAAACCATGATCCAATTTAAAATAAATTACGGTGATTAATCCTTCATAAAATTATTTACAACTATTCAATAACTTATTTAGAGGAATTTTTATATTCAAGGTATACTAAAGTGGGAGAGCAAAAATAGAAAAATATGAAGATAGATAGCTTGAGTCACCTAACAGAAAGATAAGCCTTTCATTAAAATTTTGTCGAAAACTAGCTTCTGTCGAAATCTTGAGTATCTACCCTATTTTAATTCAGTTGCAATTCAATGGAATGAGCTAATAACAAAAACGAACATAGACCTTTCAAAACATTTCAAATAAATGAACTATCGGAAGTTTATAATAACGGATGATTCAAAAGACATGAGAATCTGTTTTCTCAAAAATGCGATCACTGTCTATAACAGCTCCACTTGATCAATTTTATAGTATGACTGTAAAACTAGTCTAAAGTTCATCTATACATTGCGAACGTTTTGTTACATTTACATCCAAAATTCAGGCTTTCCCCAATCATGAGTTCTCAATATTTCAACGTCATTGGCATAAGATGTGGATGCCAGCGGCAATGATTCGATTTTAGACCACCGGCAGTAACTTCCTAGCGCAATCGCATTGCGTATGACTGAAGAAAACAAAATTAAAACGTTTCCATGAACCTCCCTATCCCATCACAGGACAGGATGAAGGCGAACGAAAACAATGAATGAATAAATTGATCCGCTCCGTTATTGCTATGTGTGCGTATGTAAGGCGGCAATAGGAAAATTACAAACGAAAACAAAAACATTTCCTTGTTTCAAACCACCGGCAAACAACCTCCGGCCAAGCTGCACATCTGTGCGTGTGTATGTATGCAGGCAGTAGGAAAGCAAAACCTGTTTCTCGTTTGGAATTCCCTTTCCCATCATAAGACAACACTAGCAAACCCCGGGTCAAACGCCAGACAATATGCATTTTTTTTTGGTGATGGGTCGTGACGGAAAAAAATTGATCCTTGTTCTCCATCTGGTTCAGGTGGTACACTGGTTAAGCTGTCGAATGGGCAAGATGAAGGTGGGAGATCGTTGTGAGTTCGATTCTCACCGATGTTTTTTTTTTTGTTTCCTTGTTTCTGTGATGACCAATAGGACCAAAATCCCATGAAATATTTTTCGTCTTTCGCTTGAATGTTTGCATGCAGCGGTCCTGTATCATTTTGCCCAAGAGCTTGAATCTTTAAGCCAGTGACGGGAGAGCAATCATATCATCTTTGGCGCAATGCACATTTAGCGCATTTTCGACACATGGTTAGCTCCGATTGGCATTGAAATTTTGCAGCCTCTTTTTTGGTTGTACATTGAAAATAACCAATTTTTCTTTTATTTATAGTGGAGATGTACCGAATATTGACCTTTGAAACTATTCGGTCGAATATTTGGCCGAATATTCGGTCAAATATTCTGTTGAGCTTTTGATAAAATACAAAAGTCACTATTTCAATTTCCATATCTTTCTTCCTTCTTAATGCCCCTCATGTTTTTGAGTCGATTATTTCAAACCAGATGATCAATAACTGAAAGGATATCAGATAACTTGTCGCTTCTAGGGCATTTATCACCAAAGAGAATGGGTTCCTGTGAAATCTGGGATAAAACACGTCGAAAAAGGTGCCGAACAATTTGAGATTGCTTATTTGATATCGAATTAGATGAAGGTCGAATTTGAGAAAGATGTCTTCAAAATAGTTATTGAAAAGAATAATGAGCTTCGAGCTCAAGCATACCATACTTTTTACCACATTCGGATAATTCGGGACGATTTTTTGAAAAATTTGTAAAAAAGGCAAATCCGAACAAAATCTAGGCCAAAAACATGCAAGAAAAATAAGAAAGAAACTTGCTTGAAATTAAAAAGTTACATAGAATCACAGCAGCATTTGATTTAGCAAATAATTTGAATAAATCTGGGTAAAATCCAGGAAGTTTCGATAAATATTTGGGCATCCAGGCCCGATTTGACTTATCTCGAATTCATTATTGGATTTATGAACAAGCCTGAATACATCAAGGAAATCTGGAATAAACGATAATCAAAGAATAAAGCTATGGAAGATGAAAGATGCACGGATACACCTTGGAAGCTTTACTTAAAACCATAAGTTTTTGATGATTGTGTAGCTTTTTCAAGATTACTTTCGGATATTTTACGAATTATCCAAAATCATTTGAAGAATTTGACAATTATGTTATTGTATAAGTTTAAAATTAATTATTCGGCCTATTCGGCCGAATATTTACTTAGCTCAACTATTCGGTGAGCCGAATATTCGGCCTACATCTCTAGTTTACAGGATGTTTGATTTCGGGCAACATTTTTCTTCAATGACGCAAGTAGTTTTCTTTTCCAAAAAAAATGCAATTCCACATTCCATTTGATTTTTATCTCTACTCAGTTTGTGATAGTAGATAATTAAGCTTATTCAAGCAAAAAGTAATCTATGTAGTTAAGTTAGATTCTCGGTCAAATTTATTTTTGAACTGACCCGAAATCGAGATCACATGCTTCTAATTTCATGCCAATGTTTCTGTATGTGATGGCCCTTATTCTGCACCGCGCGTGAGGTGACGATAGTCGAGTCACCCGAGTCACTTGATTACAGGAGTCGCTTGAGGTGAGGAACGTCACTTCGGATGAACTTTGGGAATTAGCCTTTGTCACTCCACTTACACCGACTATCGGAATAAGGTGACTAGAGTCCTGTGGCGGTAAGGGGACTCGACTATCGTCACCTCACGCGCGGCTCAAAATAAGGACCAATATTTTATTGTGAAAGTTGGAGCCTAGGCCTCTTCTAGTTCTGGAAAAAGAGGTTTTTTAAGTATCTAGTTCTCTTTTGTGTACATTTTAGGCATCGATTGACATCAAGTTTACAACGAAAATGGACCTATTGATTTTTAATTTCTGAAAAATGTTTTTTATGGTTGATGACACAGTACAAAATTTATAAAAAATGTCTAATGAAAGGCAAATTTGATTTTTTATTTAATCTTTTAGAAAAATCTACCGAGGAACCTAGTAGTTTGAATCATTTTATAACCAACTGTTTTTTCCCTTTCCACTCCCTCGAACAGGCGTCGTCACACAGCAGTTTCAAGCTAAGTCCAAAGCCCGAGGATGGGGCCAGCTCCCCGGGGGTCGTCCACCCGCATCCGCACTCGCAACACCCGCACCCCGCACTGTCCGGTGGAGGCGTCGGGCCCCTCAACTTCCAGTCTAGTATTATCAAGCAGGAACAGCCGGAATTGGGCGGTGGCGGTGGGGGTGGAGGAGGAGGTGGCGGAGGCGGTTTCCGGACGTCCGATTTGCTCCCGGTAAGTTTTTATATGTTGTTTTATAAGGGTTGGTTTGAGATGATGACCGTTACCTGGGCTGATGGATTCCCTTTTTTTCGAATAACACATGTTGAGTTTTTTTTAAATAAAAGTATTAACGCTTTTCTCCCACATCGTTTTAAAAATAACCATTTACTAACATTGACGTAGTTTGTTTTCCCTTGCTTATGGTGTAAGTTTATTTTCGTTTTTTAGTTACTAATTTTAGTTTAGTTTAATTTTAGTTTTTTGTAAATATGTTTCCTCGCCAATTGGAACTTTGTCTAGGTTTTTTCTTTGAGCCGGTTCTTTTGGTTCCACATAATCGAAACAGACATATATTTATAATTTTTTTTCTACATGCATTTTTTCGCTCTTGTACCAAATTTATACAACTGAAACCACTGAAAAATCATACTATTTGCTTGTCAAAGCACTGATTCGAAAAACCAAAAAAAAATTATCCAATCCAAAACTATCAACTGTCATCGGCTAATCTCACAATCAGATATGAAACATCACGTGATGCATTTGACTTTGAGAATAAAAAAAACTCGCGCCCATCATTCATTCGAAGGACGGAAGGATCAAAATTGTCGAACGAAATTTTCCAAAAAAAAAACGTGAAGCAAAATGCTAAACGAAATAAAACGCTAGAAGAATCGACTGGTCGATAAAGAAAAAATCTAAACAATGTGTTCATTGTCCCCTTTGCGAAAGTACCAAAAAAAAACACCACAATCACTCTACTACTTCTATCAAAACCAAAAAAAAAAATGTTGCGTATCGCTCTGAAAGTGTTCGAAAAACCCAACAAACAATCATACAGTAACGCCCCCTATCTTCGAAACTTCAAAAGCTAAATCTATTGTTGGTAGTTGTTTGCAAAGCTTTGAGTAAAATACACAAAAAACACACGATCACACTCTCCCGGACTAGAAAAAGCGAGCGCATTAGATCTGCCTGAAAAATCCCGTAAAAACCACAGAAAAAAATCATTGCGAGAGATTTGTTCGTTTATCAAATACACAAAAATCCTTCCCTTCCTATGTTTGACAGAAAAATGCTTGGGAAAGTGGGACGTCTTCAGCCGTCAACAAGGCCACGTCCCCGCAACCATCGTCTTCGACGTCGACGTCTTCCGGCGGAATCAAGCCTAGTCTGGCCCTAACTCTCACGACTGCCATGAAGGAGGAATCTTCCCGCTCCTCCTCCAGCTCCGCGCACGACCAGCAGGCACTCCTTTCCCAGTTGGCCAAGTTGCATCAGCTCAATCAGCAGCACTCGGTCCAGAGTCAGCTGCAGCTGGCCCAAAGTACGATCTCGATCATTTCAAATGCCGCGCCCACTTTCTCCGATTGGAGCAATCAGAAGAACTTTGCCGAATACTACCTTCAACAGCAACAACAACAACCAAATCGTGCCAATCCCAACGCCGAGGAATCCCTGGCCCTAGACGAAATGATCCGTCCATCAGTTCCGGTCCAAGCCCAGCAACAGCAACAGCCGGCAACCCTAAAGCCAACCGCTCCTTCGAGAGCTTCCGGCGGGGGCGGCACAACCCGAACCACTTCCGGATCCCGCAAGGGCGGTCGCTTCCGGCCTAATTGGCTGGATCAGTTCGATTGGCTCAAGTACGACGAACACAAGAACTACATGTACTGCGCTTTCTGCCGCAAATGGTGCAGCGTCATTCCCGATATCCGGACCTCCTTTGTCGAGGGCAACTCCAACTTCCGCCTGGAGATAGTCAACCACCACGATAAGTGCAAAGCGCATCGGCTGTGCAAGGAGCGGGAACAGAGGGAACAGGAGCTGGCCAGCACCGGTGCAGGTGGAGGGGGAACTTGAGACCGGTTCCTGACCCGCAAGGCAAGTCCGATCCGAAGGAACCGGAACGTCGCTGTTGTTGTGATAAAGCTAACCCGAACCCGTGAAAGCCATTGCGCCTGAAAGGCGCCTCCACAATTCTTCCCGAAGAAGAGAGCAACAGTTCAAACTGTTATACACATAGATTGTTATACCCATTGAATACCTTATTGTAGTTTTAGAAACTATGCATAGTTTTTAAAAGAAAGAGAAAATTTTAAAAGCAAAAAGTTTCCAGAACAATTTGAATTTGATAAAAAAAAAACAGCAGTAGATAGTCTACAGTTACTAGAAAGGGTAAACCCTGCCCTTTTTTTTCTTCAGTGCCACAACAACCAATCAATAAATCTAGAACCGTGTAAACCATAATGAACCAACCATAAAGTTTAATAATGTAGTTGTTAGAAGCGATCGGCAGAAGAAGCCAGGAGATCGTAAAAAGTGAAATAAAACCTATCTTTGAACTATGAAAAAATGCGCCGATTTTGACTGTGTCCGTCCGTTTCATATCTGATAGCCTCTGGAAACCGGAAGCCGGAGCAGCGTTGAGAAATTGCCTTTGACAGTTGGAACAATAATCTTTGGAATCTGCGTGTGAATATTCACTTGAGTCCCCTCTAGGTCAACGGATTGTGTGTAAAATTTTATTGAAGAAAACAAAAAAAAACTATTTCGTCGTCTTTCAGAATTTGTAGGTTAAAACTTTTTTATAAATATTTTCACGATATTTTATGCTATATTTTTTTTTAATTGAAAATTGAAAAAATTAAATTATAAGTAATAAATTTTAAAAAAAAGGATACATTGCCTATATGCAGGCGTTAAAAAGATGTGAAAATGATAATCAAAATACTTAGTTAAACTTAACGTTAAAGATGTAACACAACAAGTTTCCTACAGTTTTCCTATAAGTTTCTTAAAAAAATTTCAGGGATCTACTGAATTTTAATGAAAAAAGTTTATCTTGAGGAGAAGTTTTTATTTTTACTTTCCTCGATTTCTGATCAATCATTTCATAGTCATAAGTTAAAGTACTGGATATGCGTAAAAATTTCAATGGCATTTCAAAGTCTATCACCATTTACTGACTGGAGTACTTTTCAACAGACTTTTTTAAGTGCCGCTAAGAAAAAGTTATAGAGGAAATGCGAAAATAAACGAGTTTATCCCGACAACAGTTAGACAAAATTCAACAAACTTTATTCTTAGTATGCCTATGCCATCTCGTATTTGATCCTAAATGCGTGAAAAGAAATTGTATTCTTTAGCTTTTTGTCCTTTGAAGTTGTTGAAAGAAATATTCTGCGCTTTCTAAGCCAATCCGTCTTTTCCACCGGAAGCCCAATTCAAACAAACAATCAGCAGCAGCACCCTTAAAAATCTGCGTTTCCTAAGCCAATCCGTCTTTTTCCACCGAATGGCCAAATAAAAAAAACTGCAGCAGCAGCCTTAAAAATCTACGCTTCCTCAACCAATTCGTTTTTTTTATTTCCACCGGAAGACCACATCCAAACAAATAAACAGCAGCAGCCTTAAAAATCTGCGCTTCAATCCGTTTTTTTTTCCACCGGAAGGCCTGAACAAAACAAACATTCAGCACTAACAGTCTTAAAAATCATCGCTTCCTAAGCCAATCCGTCTTTTTTCCACCGAAAGGCCAAATAGAACAAACAATCAGCGATAGCAGCCTTAGAAATCTGCGCTTCTTAAGCCAATCCTCCCTTATCCACCGGAAGGCCAAATCAAACGATCAGCAACAGCAGCCTTAAAAATCTGCACATAGTCAGTCAATCCGCCTTTTTCATCGGAAGGCCTAACCAAAACAAACAATCAGCAGAAGCAAACTTAAAAATTTGCGCTTCTTAAGACGGATTGTCTTTTTCCACTGGATGGTCAAATCAAAACAAACAATCAGCAGCAGCAGCCTTAAAAATCTGCGCTTCCTGTACAAATCTATCTTTCTACCGGAGGCCAAAGCAGATTTTTGTTTTTTTTTCCTAGCAGCAGCCTTAAAAAACTGCGCTTCCTAAGCCAATCCGTCTTTTCCCACCGGAAGGCCAAATAAAAAATCAGCCTTCAAATTCAGCGCTTTCTCTGCCAATCCGCCTTTTTCCACCAGAAGATCTATCCAAAACAAACAATCAGCAACAGAAGCCTTAAAAATCTACGCTTCCTAAGTCAATCAATCTTTTTCCACCGGAAGGCCAAATCAAATCAAACAATCAGCAGCAACATTTTTAAAATTTGCGCTTCTCAAGCCAATCCGCTTTTCTCCGCCGGGAGACCAAATCTAAACGAACAATTAGCAGTAACAGTCTTAAAAATCTGCGCAACCTAAGCCAATCCGTTTTTTTCACCGGAAGGCCACATCCGATGAAACAGCAGTAGCCTTAAAAATCTGCGCTTCTTAAGCTAATCCGTCTATTTCCACTGGAAGGTTCAATCAAAACAATCAGCAAAAACAGCCTTAAAAATCTGCGCTTTCTCAGCCAATCTGCCTTTTTTCACATGAATGTCTAGCAAAAAAAAACAATCAGCTGCAACAGTCTTAAAAATTTGATCCTCCTTAGACAATCCGTTTTTTTACTGGAAGGCCACATCCAAACAAACAAGCAGCCTTAAAATCTGCGCTTCCTAAGCCAATCCGTCTTTTTACACCGGAAAGACAAATCTAAACAGAAAATTAGCAGCATCAGCCTTAAAAATCTGCGCTTCCTAAGCTTAAGCCAATCCGTTTTTTTTTCCACCGGACAGCCACATCCAAACAAACGATCAGCTGCACCCTTAAAAATCTGCGCTTCCTAAGTCAGTCCATCTTTTTCCACCGGAAGGCCAAATCAAAACAAACAATCAGCAGCAACAATGTTAAAAATCTGCGCTTCCTAAGCCAATCCGTTTTTTCCCACTGGAAGGCCAAATCAAAACAATTAGCAGCAACAGTCTTCGAAATCTGCGCTTCTTAAGCCAATCCGTCTTTTTCCACCGGAAGGTCAAATCAAAACAAACAATCAGAAGCAGCCTGAAAAATTTGTGCTTCCTAAGTCAATCCGTCTTGTTCCACTGGAAGGCCATATCAAAACAATCAGTAAGAGCTGTCTTAAAATTCTCCGTATTCTTAGCTAATCCGTTTTTTTTTATCGAGAGGCGGCATCCAAAAAAACCATCAGCAGCAGCATTAAAAATCTACGCATCATATGCCAATCCGTCTTTTAAAATGAACAATCAACTGCAGTCTTAAAAAACTGCGCTTCCCAAGCCAATCCGCTCTTTTCATCGAAAGGCCACATCTAAACAAACAGTCAGCAGCAGCCTTGAAAATCTGCGCTTCCTAAGCCAATCCGTCTTTTTTCACCGGATGGCTTAACCAAAACAAACAATCAGCAGCAACAGTCTTAAAAATCTTCGCTTTCTAAGCCAATCCTTTTTTTCACGAAGGCCACATCCAAGCAAATAAGCCTTAAATATCTGCACTTCATATGCCAATCCATCTTTTTCACTGGAAGGCAAAATCAAAATGAACAATCAACTGCAGCCTTAAAAAACTGCGTGCAAATCCGTCTTTCTACCGGATCGAAAACAATTTTTTCGTAGCAGCAGAATTGACATTCTGCGCTATCTGAGCGTATACTACCAACTACGTCATTGTCGTAACTTCTACAATTTCTACGAATCTAAATTAGGAGATTCTCTCAGACACGTCTATCACTCACAAGAATCGATAAATGAATGACTTTGTTTTGTTTGTTTTGTCTAGTGTTGCCAAAATAACAAACGTTGCCATAGAAATTTATTTCATTTATTTAACTTCAGTTTTGCCGAATACTATTATTATTTCAGTTTATATTAAATTTGATTTATTTTCTAAATATCCTTCATCCCATCTCAACATATTCCAGGGAATGTTCTTATGAAAAATAATAATGATGGATGATAATAATCATGGAACTTTTGCATTGATTATTCGTTTAGTTTCTTAAAAAATTAAAATAAAAAAAAATTTAAAAGAACTTCAAATAGCAATTTGAAGAATCTATTAAAAAGTTTTTAAGTTTGATTTTTTTTTTTGCAAGACCTTTAATTGGGCGTATTTTAATTTTTGAAAGAACTTTTTTGAACATTTAAGAAATTTATCAAATAAATTTCGAGAAAAAATACGTTTAGCAAAGAAATATACTGTAACGAATTAGAAAGCGAAAAACTTCAATATAGTGTAGGTACCTATATTTAAAGGAATTGTCGTAAAAAAAAATTCAGAAGAACTCCTTAGGATTGTATTGATTTGATTTCCTAATAGCAGACTTTTCAAAGGACTTGGGATGGGATACACTTCTGACAAATTTGTTTTTATCTTCTCATATGGCTTTCTAGCAAGCAGCTTCATCTTAATCAGTCCCACATGTTTGGAATGCAATAATTTGAGCTCTCTTCTTTTTAAAATTTCTGGTATAACTACCATTAATTAAAAAAGTAAACATCCATCTACTTATTCTAAATCTCTAACTTGCGAATAAACATTCCTCAAATTATTGTCCACATTATGTGGGCAACTATACCTCCAATATGATAATATCTTCTACAAATATTTATCTTATCAAGGTTCAGAAGTAACTTGAAAAAAAAAATCAATCGGAAACTCATTAGGAAAGTTCAAAATCTTTATGAACTGTTCATCAACTTTCTGTGGCACTTCATCGTTCAAAGGAAATCTCCAAGAAAATCCACGTTTCCCATTTTGTTCGATGGCCTGTAAACCATGTCAAATACGTAAATTGAAAGCTCCGTCATAAATTTTGCAATCTGGATAAAAAGATCGATTTTTTCTATTTTTTTCTAGAATTCTTAATAAAGACTTGTGATCCGTATACATTACCTACTATCCAAAAAAAAACTTATGAAAATTTTTTTAGCGTTGACACGTTGGCAATTGCCTCCAAATGTAAAATAGGGAAAAAATTTTGTGAGGAATTTAAAGAAAAGGATTTAAACCAAATCGGCTTTTCCACTCAATAACATGGCAGATATTCAACTCCACCAAGTCCATATGAACACACATCAGCCGGTACTAAAATTGGTAACATTCATCATCATAAAATGTCAAAATATTAGCGTTGAGTAATTGATTTTTACAATTACCAAAAGTCTTATCGCATTCATCATCCCAAACATAACGAACAACTTTTTTAAAGAATTATACAATGGATTCAAATGCACCGACAGCATCGCCAGAAATATGCTATAATAATTAAAAAGACCCAAGAAAGCTTTCAAGTCAGACACGTTTTTGGTAACTTTGACTTCTTTTATAGTAGTAAATTTTTAAGGGTTAGGTTTTCAACCATGTTCACCAATGATATGACCTAAATATGCCAATTACGTTACGATAAAAATTTAAAAAAAAATTATTTTTTTTTCTATGTTAGCATTCGATAATCTTTGTATTACTAGAAATAGCTTCTTACGGCAAATTGCTACGTCCTTGCCTGCTATCAACACATTGTGAAAAACATGAAAAATGACTATCAAAAGCTATCAAATATATTTAAATATTAAAAAAAAAACAATCAGCGAAACACCAATAGCCTTAACATTCCATAAAAGAAAAATAATTAAACTCACCCTACAAAACAGTTATTGGCAAATTAAAACTGTTACCCACCACTGAAATGTGCGAATTCTTCACCAAACAAAAAAAAATCAAAGAAAATGCTAAACACGGCGTCCACAATGGCGAATCTCGACGCCCGTGATGGCGATTAACGACGCCTGCAATGACGCCTAGCAAAACCTCTGCTCCGGCAAAATAACCTCAAATATTTAGCGGAACCAACTCCGGCTACTATCAAATTATAAGAAAATTTTCAACTAATTTAAATATACAAAATTTTAAACAAACTCACAAAACTATTCACAAAATTTTAAATATTGCTTACTACAAGCCAAAATAAACAGCTCCAACGAAATATGCTCCTGACTGGTCAAAACAAACAGTTTTTCCTACGGATAAAAAACACTATGTTATCACAGTTTTAAAACGCCTTTTTCCTCGACGCCCATCTAAAAGTTGGTTTCGGATATTAGATCCATCAGACCAGTAACAACTACTTACTTTAGGAACGGCCGAAGACTAAATAGAATGAGTCTATCCGATTTATTACGCACGTAAACTTTTCGATTTATGATTCACGAAAATCTGAAATACGAACCGACATCGTAAACCCGATGCCTTTAAATTGTTTACCAACTGACCCTTACACTATAATCTTATACAATTCAAATTTTGGTTCCTTACAGCTTTATAATATATTTTGGAAAGTCCAAGTAAAGAAATTTTAAAAGACGTCCCAAGGAACTTTTTAAGACTATCAGAGAGAGCTTTGGATGAAGTTCAAAGCTTCCTTTTGATCAACCTAAAGGGACTTTTATGATACCTTAAGATACATATTGTTTTCAGTTTTTTTTTTTTGGAAAAATGTAAAAGACATTTTAAACAGCTTCATGACATTCTTATAATTTTTTTTACAACTTTTACAGCGATTGTCTGGATGTTTTTTTACCAACATTATTTTTAAGAGATTTGAAAAGAATTTTTTTTCGAAGGACTAAAAATACACTTCTTACAAAGACTCTTCAAGCTTCCTAAAAAAATTTAGATACTTTTGACAACTTGTTTTTATTTGTTCCTATTTGAAAATATGTTTTGATGAGAAGACAGGGAGAGATAACTATATCAAATGACTTTTTCCTGAAAAATCCTCCCCTGCAAATATGCAAGAATTCGATAATTCTATAATTCAATTGTCTGTACCTTCGAACGGAACCCTTTTTGCATACTGTCCAGGATTTTTGCATTGTCTGGAACCATCCCGAATGACAGACTTGAAAGAAAAACCCAAGCCAAATAATACCTACTTGAAAGAAAAAAGAGGGTGAGAAGGTTTGCAACGATTCATCATAATTTTATTATTTCGAATAGATTTCCCACAAAGTAGGAGGGGCTATCGTCTCTTTTTTTCCCGACCAATATGGGCTTACATTGCCCGAAGAATTTGTGCTTCCATTCGTAGTTTTTCGTAGGCGAAAGTTCGTCACAAGCTGATGCAGGAATATACCATATGTGCGCCCGAACGTCTACGGATTTCGATGGAGACGAGACAATTTCCAGTTGGGGACCGGATATCGCTTTCCGGTAGACTTTTCACTAACTAGCCTAGGTTCCATGTTTCGTATCCCTTCGGGATACAATACAATACCAAGGACACTGCAACGGAATCCGAAATAGTTCCAAGCAGCACCGAATCCAAGATACACGCGGTTCCGTATCTATCAACCAACACACGGAGGATTCTGACTGAAAAACGACCTGACTGACTGGATTCTGGCTGATTCAAAGGGTCCCGGGAAATTTGCAAACAAATTTTGTAAATTGCAATCCTCGTCCGTTAGTCGGGTGGAAAAACGGTCCCGCGCGATGCGTCACGTTTTTCACTCCCAAACCACGAATTGGATGGGTTGCCGGGACCAAAGGCGTGTGATTTGCGGTAGCCCATCATCCCCGGAAGCTAATCATGGCGAGGGCATATTGCGCACGCGACTGGACCCAATTCGGGACACGCGGCACACAAAAGGTTCGGAACTTTTGGATTCCGGTGTACCGTCGTCGCGTTGTCCTGTTTGTCCCGTTTATTTTGCGTGGAACTAACTGGAATTGCTATTTACCGAGATTGGATTGGACCGAAGGCCGAAAATCAGCCGCGAAGTGGCCTGGTTTTACGCAACTAACGCAGTCAGTCAGTCGCAGGGGGGTTTAGAAGATGAGAAATGATTCCAGTGAATTGGAAAATGAGTTCACGAGTGGCTGCCAAAAAAGGGTGACCATCAAATGCTAAAAGAATGAACAAAATAAACTATCAAAATTCAATCTTACGGAGTGTTCGTTAATTGATTTTTCCCATCGAAGTGATTTTTCTATCGATGCCTTAAACCCCTTTTTCGTATTTTTCTTACATCATTTTGGAAAAAAAATTAGCAACTTGACAGCGAGTAACACGAGCCCATAGTTAAACTAGTAGCATTTTCATGGAACGAAAAAAATTGTGAAATTTTTTAAGTTTAAGGAGACTTGACCCTTTAATCGGGGCGCCCGAACCATTGGCAAACAAGCAAAATCTAAAGATAAAAGAGCCACTATTAGTTTTCATTTCACAGTTTTTAAGTGTATGACAAAAAGAATTCTTAAAGTTTGGCTACTACCCTATAGTCATTGCATACTTAAAGGCGTTTTTTCGTGCAAAGCAATGATCACCACCCATTCAAAAGGAAAATGTGTTTTTTTAACTCAAGGGATCATTTGAATACATAAGAAAAAAAAATCTAATATAATTCCTTAAAAAAATCAGAGTTTACTATTGTTTTAAAAATATAGCATTCTGAAATTCATGTTATGCTTTAACGATTCACATATTAGTTTAAATATTTAAATTATAATTTGTTCATGAACGAAACATTTTATACACCCAAAATTCAGCCTCTGTGCCAATGGCGTGTAGTCAATTACATAGCATCATTGGTACAAGAAGATAACGCGATCGGTGCTGATTCGATTTGCTCCCACCGGCATTAATCTCCCAAGTTAACCGAATTGCGTATGTCTGAAAGAAACAAAATAAAAACGCTTTTACGTCCCTCCCTATCGCATCACAAGACGAAGAAGGATGGAAATAAATACCGGCCAACACCAGGCAGCCAGCGAACCGAGCACTGTGCGTGTGAATGTAGCAAAAGCAACAACAAAAACATCCTTCTAATTCAATCCCTTCAATCCACCGGCAAACAACCACGGCCGAGCTGTGCGTGTGTATGCAGTAAAAGCAACAACAAAAAAAAACATTCCTTCAATTCAATTCGCCGGCAAACAACCACGGCTAAGCTGTGCGTGTGTATGTAGCAGAAGCAACAAGAATATATTCCTTCAATTCACCGGCAAACAAGCACCGGCCAAGCTGCCCGGCTTTAGCAGCTGTGTATATGTAGCGTGTGTTTGTAATAGCAGGTAGTAAGCAAAGCACAGTTCTCATTCAATGGGTTTCCCGTTTCCTCCACTCCCGTTCCCTTTCCCGTTTCCATCGCAAGACAAATGAATACCTTGAAAGGAGGCCAAACGCCGGGAAGCCACTGTCGAGCGTTTCTTTTGTGATTGATCGGTGGCAGAATGCCTATGACAAATATCCCTCTTCCTGCATGAAGCTCAAATAGTTCACTGGTTAAGATGTCGGTCTGGCAAGACCATTTAGTTAGTGATTTGAGTTCGATTCTCCCTACGGGCGCTATGGTTTATATTTTTATTTTCTTGTTTCTGGGATGATTTATCCAATAGGAACGAAATCCCATAATATGTTTTTCTTGTTTTGCTTGAATGTAGTGGTCATGCATCATTTTAGTTGGGAGCCGAGTCCTTATGCCAGTTAGGGGAACATGCGCTATTATGCGCCACCTAAGCGAATCGCTGATTTTCTATGTATTCCACGTACAAATTGTGTTAAAATGGGTGTAATCGTTGAAGAAAAGCGTTTTCTACAAATTTCTATAATTTTTCATTACTCAAATTGCTACAGCTTCTTCAAAAACATGATTTTTTAAAACCATATTCAAAGCCACAGAACAAAACTGTGTTGCGAATACGCGCCGCTGTGTATTCAATACGCGCCTAGCAGCCGAACACACCCGAGAGCCGCCGAAGACCGAAAACACACCAATACTTACAGACACTTTGACTGAAAAGAAAATCAAAATGGACTAATAGAAATTTAACAAAAATTGAAAAATAGATTTTTTGGGCTAAATTTACGCTCAAAATATGGCTTTAGACTTTTTGTTCATTTTCAATGAAAATTGGCCTTTTTGAAAAATTAATGCTATTTTCAGCCTACTACGATTGGCGCGTTATAAAGAGCGCATGGGCCGTGATAGAACATACCCATGAAAAGCATACCTTAGCGAGTTCAGTATGATTTTTTAGCATAAAATCATAATTTAGATTCTCCTCTATCGATGTGTCAGAAAATATTGTCTTATTCATTTTTCTCTGCTTGGTGACACCTTATTAAAAGAGTTTTAAAATTTAGATCGAAATGAAAAAAAAACCTAAATTGTGAAATTATCACGACACAGGGTCATTTTAAGGAAAAATTCATACTTGCCATGACCAATCAAAGCATTTAAAACAAATTGGTAATATTTTGAAGGTTTAAAATGTTTCAGATTCTTCAAAACAAGAGTGGCGCGTATTAGCCACATGGGGCGTTATATGAACTTTTCCCCTACGGTTTTTCAAACATATCATCTTCGGCACAGTGCACATTTCAGCGCATTATCGGCACAGAGATGTGCTAAATAGGCATTGGATTTTTGCAACCTCTTCTATGGGTGTAGTGATAAAAAAGATGTTTAAGTCACATTTTGGAAAAAAAAATTCAAACATAGTGGTAAAAAGTGGTAAAAATTTAAAACTTTTAGCACATTTTAAAAACTTTACAATTCAAAAACATTTTTGAGATTTGCGGCCTTCAAGTCTTTTTACAACACGTGTTTTATTTTCGCATGCTGTGATGCAAAAATAGCAATATATCTATCACATACGTCTGAAATGGAAACAGTGCTGTAAACCCGATCAGGAGGGAAAAACAAAATTATATCAAAATGAGATATTTTGATACTTATTTTTTTTCTATCTAAATGAGTTATAATTCAGTACTCGTGGGATGTTAAAATATCTCAAATTATATCAAAAAATCTATACGACCATAGCTAAATTATATCAGTTTTTGATATGCTCCTATCAAGATTATATCTGGTTCAGATAGCATAGTTTGATATTGGGCAGAACAAATTATATCAAAATTATAACTTATCAAGATATGAGTGCTTCAAGAAAATTTTCTAGTGGAAGGTCGATAAACCACATTATTTGATAAAACCATGCCCCATTTTCGGTTTCCCATAAATTTGATTTAATTTTATGAATCCGTTGAGCGAAACTCATTAATGTAAGGTTTGAGCCGTTGACTTCGATGTCCGTGTTTCAGAAAAAGTTGAACGTATATCAAAATAAGATATAATCATTTTATTTTAGGACAATCGGAAAAAAATCTTGATCATTGAATATGAGCTCAACCCCATTCAAGTTTGTCAATCAGAATAAGATATAATTCAGATTAGAGAAACTTAAAAACGAAAATTTGGAGTACTTAATTATAACTGAATCAGATGTAAATATCTTGGTGAGATACGTTTGAGTTATTATTTTGATATGCTCTTCTGATCGGGAAAGAATACAACACCCAAAGATCTTGAAAACATTTTTACATGGTAAAATTTTCAAAATGTGCTACGAGTGTCTAAATTTCTACCACTTTTCCCCAACACCAGTGAACTTGCTCTTACAACTGTCACATTTCGAGGCATGAATAAAAAAGTGATCAAGTCATCGTCGCTTTTTAGTGCATCATTCATATGATGTACAGAGCAATTATCAAGTAACATTATAGCTTTCGGAGGAAAACACCATTAAGCAGCAAATTTGTGTACACTAAGTTCTGGATCGATCCAGCTTTGAAAAATTACTCGAGACATCCAGGCATTTTTAGAGTTGAAATATATCAAGTGGTTTCCTATAACATAACTACAAGGCATGAAAGTTTTAAATGACGCAGTTATTAGATTTTCTAATTAATTTCACCAGGATCACTTAAAAAAAATGGTTTCGAAAAATGGCCCGATTTTGTCACTATCCCCAATTTGTCGCCCTAAAATGCATCATGGAGGTGACAAAATAGGAGATTTACTGTATACTTAGTTATTTTAAAAAATCTATAAAAGTATCTTAAGGTATTTTAAATATGAAGTATTTTTCAAACAAAATGTTCAAGATTTACAAAAGAGTCTTAAACACCAAATAATACTTTTTGCCACATTTTTAGTAAGATATTTGGTGTATTTTCAACCCAATTTTTTATGTTTTAATAACTTTTTTGGGAGATTTTGTCGTCCTGAATTCGAATCATTTCCCAGGTTTTTGTCTATCAGCTGTTGTTGTTTTTTTTTTCTCGAGGGAAACGCTCTTGTTTTAGTGGTATGGCGTGTGGAAATTTTGAAAATGATCGATTTTGAGTAAAATCGATCATTGATAACTGATGAACCAACAAACCTACATGAAAAACAAACACTGATTTCGAATCTTTTTGTTATCCTCCAATCGATCAAGGAATCAGATTATGCCTAGATATTTTAGATTCAGAGAAAGCTTTAAAAAATAAAGTCTTCGAGTATTTGTTATTATAGATTTTGATTTCTTTAAGAACTTTGATGAAGATTGCAAAACGATTGGACTTATGATTTAAGCAATATCTAAGCTAGATTTCGGTTACAGTTTCCAAAAAATTTCGTCAAAATTGCCGCATTTTGATAAGTAGGGAAAAAAGCTTTCTATTACTTTTTTTGTCTCAGAAGTCAAAATCACTCGGGGTGGTCAGGAAAGTTGATTATTGAATTAAAATCTTTTATTTCTAAACACTAGAAAAACGTGCACAAATAGATTAAATGAATTTTTATCCAATTTCAAAAGTAAATTAGAAAACAAGAGCTGAAAAAACATTGAATACCTATCTCAATCAACATCAACAAATTAGTTTAAATCAGTTTTTAATTTTTTGCATCTCGGAAAAAGGTAAGTTTTCTTTGTCTTAAATGATAAAGTTTATGAAAACATTCCGTGAAACTCAAAAGCAAAATGTGTACGTGCAATGATGAACAAATCATGCGAATAAAAATTTCTTGACCAAACGGCAACAACTTTTTTGAATTTATACTCATTAATCGCATGCAAAAGTATTTCCGATTAAGAACTTGGATAATAAACTCTTTAACCAACTTGAGACCGATAAGTATTCTTCTATGCTCTTTCGAAAGGATCTTAAAAGATCATATGGTATCCTACACAGATGAAAATAATCTGTTATCTGAATTTCGAGCAGGTTTTCGATGAGGTCATAGCTGAAAAATTGCTGTTTTACGATGACTTGGGAGCAAAGTTGCCGGAATCACACAAAAATTTATAACTTTACAGAATTTTGAGCAACTTTTCATCACAGAATCTGTATCACAGAACACAGAATTTTTTACATATTCAAAGGTTTTTAAATTTCGTTACGTATTGCCAAAATCTTTTTTTTTAATATCAACATAAATTTTCGATTTCTTACTTTGATTCAGATTGCTAGGGTTAATTCATTTTTCTTAAGAAAAATGTCAAAAAGACTCAATGTTTCATGACTTTTCAAGAAATTTATGCTAGGTATTTCAATCACAGAATTTTTTTGTCAAATCACAGAAAGGTTTTTTTTGGGAAACCCACAGATTTTTTTCGGCAACCTTGACTTTATGCCACGGGAGTTGGTTCGAGTATTGAACATTTAATACGATTAGTCAATGAAGACGTCGATCGAAAAGCTGAACCCAATTGTATGATTTTTCAGCTTAGTTCTACCATTTTACTATATGTCTAAAAACGGTGCTTTAAGGAGCCTTGAAACTGTTTCGTGGAATTTTCAGGACCTAAAATTAGATCTTAAAAGTAAAATAAGCTTGGGACAATCCAGGAAGGAATCATAGATCAATTTAGTGTGTACGAAATTTTGAACGGTTCAAAAGTTTTGAAATAATTAATCAAAAATATGTTTCCATAGAAAAATATGTTATTTAATCTGTTTTTTTTTCTGTTGAAATACGTAATCAACGCAGGTTTCAGTGGTGGAATAGAGTTATCTTTATTTAGGTTTGTTCGTCGAGTCCCTAATCAACTACCCACTACACTAGCGATAGCTATTTGTCACTTTCCACTTCGCATATTCCCTAACCGGGGAAGTACTCGTTTCTGAGTAAAATAATACTTCTACTCAGAATAGAGTATTTCCTGAGACAGATTGTGGTAGGAAACATTTATTTTTTTGTTTTGAAAAATGTAAACACTAACTGGTCGCCATTTTGATCTTTGATGATAAGCACTGTTCAATGCTTTCTTTTAAAAACTTATTTAATTAAAAACATCAAGGTTTGATGTCTTAACTTGTTATGAATTTACAAATCATTAAATAAAGAATTTATATGCTCCTCACCAAAGTGCGCTTGCAAAACCATCACAATTGCATTGCCAATTTCATATCGTTACTATCTGGTCATTGAACATACGTAATGTTGTTGTTATGTTTACCCTACCACGATATGCCGAGAAAATGTTAACATGAGAAATCAGCTGTTCGTCTGACAAGTGGGGAAATGCCTTATATCTGACAAGACTGTTGTATTACCACAAACCTAATTTGAATAGTTTCGTTTAACCGTGTGATGATGTAAATATTTATACTGTCATCATCATCACTATTTTATTTTTTGGCGATTGTGATTTAGTATCGTAGATAATCAGTTAATGTTGACCCTTTGGCTCCACACGCCTTAAATGTGAGAATTCTTATACAAAACCGGCAAACATTCTTCGTCTTGGCATGTCATCAGCCCTTATGACAACATATCACGGGGAGAAATGTTTGTTTTCGGAACATCTAAATAAGTATTGATCATATCGAAAAAAAACGTTGCAAAATATGACGGCATGTGTTTGACCATCTAAGTATTGAGAAAATATTATCTCGCGGAATTTTACCTAATCTTTGAGAATGATTCTAAAAGAATGAGACTCCCAACTTAAGTTGTAATCTCGGTACGAAGTAAAATTTTGAATTTCTATGAATTTATTCAGAAATTCCATGACGGTCTTCTGTGATAAAATAGCATTCATTTCAATAAAAAATCATGAAAAATTGAGTCGTGAAGAAAATCAAGCAAAATCAACAATCCTATCATGGTTTGCCAATACAAAGCTAGAAATTCATAACTTATGCCGTATAAACACGAATGCCACAAGGTGGTAAAGTGTCATAAATAAACCTTAAAAAAAATTTAAAAAAAAATAATAATATCTTATGTTGACAAAAAAAAACTATAATTTTAGAAATACGTACAAAATTTAAAAAATTCTGTGAAATCTGTGAATATTTCCAATATTTTGTGTTCCTTGACGAGAATTTGCTCAAAAGTCTGTGAAATTATAGATTTTTCTGTGATTTCGCAACCTTGTCCAGCATACCTTGAGAACTTTTCTGAGTTTTTGGAATTCAAAAAGATGACTCATTTAACAGCTCCGTTGTTTAAACTTGTGCATTAAAAAAAGACAAAATTCAAATTAGGTTTAAAATTAATATGAGGTTTTATTTCAAATTTCCATATATGGCATACAACGCAAGGCAAACATAATCCGTGTATAACTTTCACCTCAGAATTCAAAATTATTCACGGACTTCGAGAAAGCTGATTTTATCTTCAAAATTTTCTAATTTTAGTATATTGATACATTCCTCAGTGTTTCCATAAATATATTTATTTCTTGAATGGACTTTCATCCTTTTAAAATAGTTTCTTTTATGGAATCTAAAAAACTACAGCTATTATTTACAAATTATTTGCGCATTTAGATCCAGTGTTAAAAATAGTTTAGGATTTGTTGATACCACAAAAAAAGGTAAATTCACCCCAAACGTATACCATTATTTTATTTTATTTACATAGTATTCCGTCTCACGACATAACTTGACGAACATAATTCCTAAAATTCACTCGGTTCATAGCAACCGTTCTCCAATTTCTCGGGCACCCCACGTTCGCCAGATCACGCTCCACTTGGTCTAACCACCTCGCTCGTTGCGCCCCCGCTCGTCTTGTTCCTACCGGATTCGTAGAGAACACCTGTTTTGCAGGACAGTCGTCCGGCATTCTCGCAACATGTCCCGCCCAGCGTATCCGGCCGGCCTTTACCACCTTCTGGATACTGGGTTCGCCGTAGAGGCGCGCGAGCTCGTGGTTCATCCTTCGCCTCCACACTCCGTTCTCCTGTACGCCGCCAAAGATGGTTCTTAACACTCGTCGCTCGAATACTCCGAGTGTACGCAGGTCCTCCTCGAGCAATATCCATGTCTCGTGCCCGTAGAGAACAACCGGTCTAATGAGCGTCATATACAGGTTACACTTCGTGCGAGGGCTAAGTCTTCTCGACCGCAGTTGCTTGTGGAGTCCATAGTAGGCACGACTTCCGCTGATAATTCGCCTCCGGATCTCACGGCTGGTGTCATTGTCTGCGGTCACCAGTGAGCCGAGATAGACAAAGTCTTCGACTATCTCCAGCTCGTCGCCGTCGATCGTGACCTTGTTATTACTGGACAAGCGGGTTCGGTCGGTCTCGGATCCGCAGGCCAGCATGTACTTCGTCTTGGACGTATTAATCATCAACCCAATCCTTCCTGCTTCGCGTTTCAGTTTGCGGTAGATCTCCTCCACCGCCGCAGATGATCTGCCGACTATATCAATGTCATCGGCAAAGCAGATAAGTTGACTGGATCTGTTGAAAATCGTGCCCCGCATTTCGCCCACCGCTCGTCGAATAACACCTTCTAGCGCCACGTTGAACATCATGCAGGATAGACCATCACCTTGTCGAAGCCCCCTGCGCGATTCGAATGAACTCGACAATTCACCCGAGATCCGCACACAGCACTGCGTTCCATCCATCGTCGCCTTGATCAGTCTGATCAGCTTCCCGGAAAAGCCGTTCTCGTCCATGATTTTCCATAGCTCGTTACGGTCGATCGTGTCGTATGCGGCTTTGAAGTCGATGAATAGATGATGCGTAGGGACTTGGTGTTCACGGCATTTTTGGAAGATTTGCCGCAATGAGAATATCTGGTCCGTCGTAGACCGTCCCTCCATGAAGCCGGCCTGATGACTTCCCACGAATCTGTTTGCTTGTGGCGTTAGGCGGCGGAGTAGGATTCGGGACAACACTTTGTAGGCGGCATTGAGGACAGTGATCGCTCGGTAGTTCTCACAGTCCAATTTGTCGCCCTTCTTGTAGATGGGGCATATTACCCCCTCCTTCCACTCCTCCGGTAGCTGTTCTAGGTCCCAGATCCGGCTTATCAACCGATGTAGGCAATCGGCCAACCTATCCGGGCCCATTTTGATGAGTTCAGCTGCGATGCCATCCTTCCCAGCCGACTTGTTTCTATTCAGCTGGCGAATGGCTTCCTTAACTTCACTCATCGTTGGGAGTGGCTCCTCTTCGTCGTTGGCTACGCCGGCGATGTACCTTCCCCCACCGTCTTGATCTCCTGCATGTGCGCCGTTCAGGTGTTCATCGAAGTGCTGCTTCCACCTTTTCATCACCTCACGATTGTCCGTCAGGATACCCCCGTCCTTATCCCGGCACATTTCGGCTTGCGGCACGAAGCCTTTGCGGGATGCGTTGAGTTTCTGATAGAACTTTCGTGTTTCTTGGGAACGATGCAGCTGCTCCAGCTCCTGGAGCTCCTCCTCCTCCAGGCGGCGCTTTTTCTCCTGGAAAAGTCGGACTCGCTGCCTCTTCCGCTGTCGGTGATTTTCCACATTTCGACGGGTGCCTCTTTGCACTACTGCCGCCCGCGCGGCATTTTCTTCGTCCATCACCCTCCTACACTCCTCGTCGAACCAGTCGTTCCGTCGAGATCGCTCCACATAACCGATGACGTTCTCCGCAGCACTGTTGATGGCTGTTTTGATGGTATCCCAACAGTCCTCGAGAGGGGCTTCGTCAAGCTCGCCCTCTGCCGGCAGCGCTGCTTCGACCGATTGCGCGTAGTCTGCCGCGACCTCAGGTTGCTTCAGTCGCGCGATGTTTAACCGAGGCGGGCGCCGGTTTCGCTTGTTGTTCACTACGGAGAGTTTTGGGCGCATCTTCACCATCACCAGATAATGGTCCGACTCGATGTTGGCGCCCCGACAGGATCTGACGTCGATGATGTCCGAAAAGTGCCGGCTGTCGATCAAAACGTGGTCGATCTGTGATTGCGTTTGGTACGGTGATCTCCAGGTGTACTTGTGTGGGAGGCGGTGCTGAAAAAAGGTACTACGTACGGCCATTCGTTTGGAGGCGGCGAAATCAATAAGTCTGAGGCCGTTTTCGTTGGTCAGCTGGTGCGCGCTGAACCTTCCAATTGTCGGTTTAAATTCCTCCTCCTGGCCGACCTGAGCATTGAAATCCCCGATGACGATCTTGATATCATGTTTTGGGCAACGGTCGTATTCACGCTCCAGCTGCGCGTAGAATTCGTCTTTGTCGTCACCGGTACTTCCGAGGTGAGGGCTGTGCACGTTGCAACGTATACCAATGAAAACTTAACAATTAATGATGCAGAGACATGTTTGAATGAAAGAAATCAACAAATGATTTTGAAACATATTTCTGCGTTAAAATTGTATCTTTTCAAAGCTGTGTAGCAATCTCATGCAAAAATATCCAAATTCCATAACTGGTCTAAAATTTGCGCATCCTAAGCCAATCCCTTTTTTTCCCACTGGAAAGCCAAACAAAACCTCAATCAGTAGCAGCAGCCTTGAAAATCTGCGTTTCTTAAGCCAATCCGTTCTTTTCCACCGGAAGCCCAATCAAAACAAACAATCAGCAGTCTTAAAAATATGCGCTTCCTATGCCAATCCGTCTTTTTACATTGTAAGGCCAAATCATAACAAGCAATCAGCAGCATCAACCTTAAAAATCTGCGCTTCCTAAGCCAATCCGTCTTTTTCCACCGGAAAGCCAAATCACAACAAACAATCAGCAGCAACCTTAAAAGTCTGTGCTTGCTAAGCCAATTTCGTCTTTATCCACCGAAAGACCAAGTCAAATCAAACAATCAGCAGCAGCCTTAAAAATCTGCGCTTCCTAAGCCAATCCGTGTTTACCAACCGGAAGGCTAAATCACAACAAACAATCAGCAGCAGCCTCAACAATCTGTGCTTCCTAAGCCAATCCGTGTTTATCCACAGGAGTATAAAGTCAAAACAAACAATCAGCAGCAGCAGCCTGAAAAATCTGTGCTTCCTAAGCCAATCTATCTTTTTCCACCGGAAGGCCAAATCACAACAAACAATCAGCAGCAGCCTTGAAAATCTGTGCTTGCTAAGCCAATTCCGTCTTTATCCACCGAAAGACCAAGTCAAATAAAACAATCAGCAGCAGCCTTTAAAATCTGCGCTTTCTAAGCCAATCTGTCTTTTTCCACCGGAAAGCCAAATCACAACAAAAAATCAGCAGCAACCCTAAAAATCTGTGCTTGCTAAGCCAATTTCGTCTTCATCCACCGAAAGATCAAGTCAAATCAAACAACCAGCAACAGCCTTTAAAAACAGCCAACCGGAGGCCGAATCAGATACAAATTTTACCTTATCAGCAGCCTTGACAATCTGCGCTCTCTGTTCTTATTCTACCAGCCACGCCATTGTAGTGATTTTACGAATCTCAATTCACAGATTCACTCAGACAAACTAAAGGTTTAACGTCATCTTTTAATAGAAACCTGACTCTAAGTACAAGTATAAGGTTGAGTTCAAAAAAGTTCTTTTCCTTTTTAAATTGTCGTTTTCTTCATGTCTGGAATTGAATGTTTAAAAAAAAGATGATTACTTTCAAGAAAAGCCCAATGAAGATTTCCAGTAACCCTATGGCACCGAACTAAAAACCAGGACACACGTGCCATCGTCTGGGATATTTGAAATCCTAACCGAGCCCACAGAACCCACCAATTTCGGAAAAGCCAACCCAGCCCTACAATCATCCCACAAATAATGTAATTTCGATTGTTTGTTTATGGATTGAGTTATGCATTTATAATGATGATGATCATCTGCTGCTGCTGCTGCTGTTGATGCTGTGCCCGTGATTTTTAGATGAGGCCGAACCCCTTCCTAGAAGAATGGGTTTTTAGGCGGACCTGCTTCCAAATGCACATCGCAGAAGCTGCATTTGCAATCAAACCGGGCATTCAAAATTCTGTTTGGCACCGCAGCCGGCCTTCTGCTCTGGTGGAAGGCCGGAATTAGTTTCCTGTCTCCGGTTGGCCGGAGCCTCGATTTTACGATACGTTTGACTTGATTGAATTGAACCGGGCAGTTGAATCATCCCGCAATTACATGGTCCTACTCGTTATTTATGTTTATTTTTAGTAAAGAAAAATTGTCAAGTCGCATTTGGAATTTAAAATGAGGTATGGTACTTATCCAGGGTTTGAAAGCTAGGCTAAAAATAATCCATTGCTCGTATCCAAAATTGTAAGCCACAAAAAACGCCATCTCCATACATCGGCAATCACAGCACTATTTAGAGATCCGATCAGTTTCCACCGGCCATCGATTACGACACTCGATTATGTGATTATCAACTAAGGACGTTCCCAAAACGACCATCCTCTGCTGAAGGACCATTCCGAGCTCAACCCTCGAAAACTCTTCCGGACACACAAAACAACGCCTAATTAAGTTTGAATTTATCAAATTAGCCCCGTTACGGTTTCGCTCCTCGAGTCCTCGCCCATTCCCGTTGCCTTTTGTGGCACACAAATTTTCTCTCTGCAGCCAATCGAAATCGACCCAAAATTTGGGACCACTTCAATCGGAAATAGAAGCCTGGTTGGGCTCAAACTAAGAGCCTTTTCCGAAAGCGGACAGATTTCCAACTACAATCGGAGTTCTCCGATAAAAGCCAAATGAGCGGAAAGGGACACATGCACTTTCCCGTTGCAATCGAAAATTGATTTTGATCTCCCGCAATAACTCCATCTTGCGCCCGACGAAAGTGACCATTGCACGAAACTCAATTACGCCTGAAGAACGTTAATTGGATGCAAAATTGTCGAAACCGCTCGGGGCGCCTGAATGTAGGCACAGGCTTTTTCATCTAGCGCAGCGGATGTTTCCAAGTGGGGGTGCAAAAGTAACCAAATGGGAACGCTGATTGTCACGTAATTATGTTTGTCTACCCTTGAAAAAAATGAAACGCAAGCCCTTGGGAAAATCTTTTCAGATGAATTTTCTCCCCTCAGACTAGTAATTTTGATGAAGGATGGAGAATCTGTTAACAATTTCTCAATTGAAATTCCTAGGAAACCTCATTTTAAACTACCAATCTGATCAATTCCAAAACCGGAAACAACAACCGAACGGCCTCCAAACGTCTTGTCAATCCCTGAAGGGACATTGATAAACGTCTTCATTTCACGGAATAATTTACTCCAATTCCGGGGCGCAAAAGTGCGCCTTCCGGGGCCAGGATGTGTAGGCGTATGTCCTCGAATGTTTTCCTTCCCGACTGAGTCTCTATTTGTTGATTCTACAACTACAGCTCACATCTCTCGAAAAAAAAAAACAAAAACAAACGTCCCTTCGGGTTTTTTTCCTCCTTTTCCTTTCGCTTCCTTTATTGTCTTTGTTTTGGCGCAGCAGCAGAATGCGTTCTAAATTCTTCCTCCCGGATAATCCGTCACTTCCGGGGAAAGACCTTCCCGGATGTCCCGGACCAGCCTGGCTGCTTCATGTTGTAACCTACTGCCGGGTTTCTGAAAGTGTGCTGGATCTGGAAAGGAAAAAAAAATATCATCTTGTGATACCAAGAACAGTTCAAAACGGTTGGGTACTGTGAGGTAAGACGACCGAATTGGTGATTTTTTAATCTGAATTTTTTTGAAAAATTTTATAAGTAAAGTTGTTGAAAACTCAGGTTTTAGTGCTGGAATAGAGTTATCTTTAATCATGTTTCATCAGTCGAGTCATAACATAACAAGTCATAACTACACAATTCATTAGCGATTGCTATTGTCTCACTCTCCAATTATCATCTTCCCTAACCGGGAAAGTACTCAATTCTGAATGAGTACTTTGATACTCTTACCCAGAATATCTGGCAACACTATTGTGTTACCACGAACCCAATTTGAGTAGTCTCGCTTAACCGTGTGATTATGTAAACATTTGTACCGTGTTTATCATCATCACCTGTCATCAGCAATCATTGATCTATTGTTCTCGATTGCGAACAGGAACCAAAACAAACAATGTTTTGGTTCTGCTCGTGGCAGCAGAAGTCTGCTGCTGTTCCGGACGCTGGAGAAAACCGTAAGTTTCAACAAAAGTCATAAGATTTTTGGCACGATCAATCGTCCGGCGATTGTTCCAAATTTGACTGAATAGATTCAGATTTCAGATTGAGATTTCAGATTCAGATTTCAGATTTCAGATTCAGATTTCAGATTTCCGATTCAGATTCAGATTTCAGATTCAGATTCAGATTTAAGATTCAGATTTCAGATTTCACATTCAGATTCAGATTTCAAATTTAGACATCAGTTTCAGATTTCAGATTCAGATTTTTTTGTCGGTTTTCAAATTGAAATTTGGCATGATTTTATTAAATTTTTTTACTTATTATCAGCCAATTTTCGGTCCGCAATCTGTACGAATTTGACCTTGTAGATGTGTTTAATGGTAAAATTTAAAAAAAAAATGTTAAAAATAACAGAAAATATAGGAACTGAAGCATTTTGTACCAAAATACCCTTGGAACTGAACAAAACAAGAGTACAATACCAACGGAAAAATCTGATTATCCTATTCCAACTGGCGTTGTTTTAATTAGTTTTTTAGACCCGAAAGGCCACTTTTATGAGAGTGACACTGTTTGGATACTTCTATTTGAAAGAGAGAGAAAAAAACCGTTTGAAAGTGTCAGAATTGATCAACTATCAAGATAGTTTCAAAAATTTTATTGGAAAAAGCCCATTTTGTGGTTTGGGTAATTTTTTTTTTAATTTGGGAAAAAATGCTCCCTTTTTATCAGAAAGATATAGCAGATGCAAAGTAACTGTTCATAACTTACGTGTGAAAAGGATTCATTTCACCTCCAAAAAGGAAGAGAGGTTTTAAACACTTTCCCTGCCTTTTATGCGGTGCAGTAATAATGTGTTTCGTCCTTTCGGGTTAAATTTTGCTCCCCACAAGTAGGTACCTACCTAGTTTGAAACGATGCCGACTTCCGGGATCGGTCTTGCGGAAGCTTGTGGCTCGGAACCAGAATCCCGCGCGCGGTGCTTAAAATTAAGTCTTTTAGCAGCAGCTTTTACCCAGCTTAGTTCCCATTACTGGAGGGCGTGAAAGCGCCAAAACAAACTCATCCGAACGAACAACGTCGTGGAACGTGTTCCCGGAATGGTGCGAAAAAAACCGGTGAAAATCCAGCACGGATTCAGAGAGCGAAAAAGCGCTAAAGTTAAAACTGCTTCTGTCACTGGGGCTGCTACTAACTGTTCTGGGAGGAGGTGTTTTTCTTTTATTTTCCTTTCCGGCATTCCGTTTTCTCGCTTCTGCTGCGAGAGATTAAACGGATACCAATCCCAGCCTGCCAGCCAGCACAGTAGTAGCCGGAAGCTGGAAACCGGAAGTTGGGGAGAAAGGAGAACCAGTTAACGTCTATTGTCGGATCCTGGAATAAGCGCGGATTGACTATGGAATATGGAGATGTCATGGTGTAAAGACCGTGATCTGATTCTTTTTTTTATCTCCTTTTGGATTGGCTTTTGTTCACAGAGAACAGACATCGGGCCCCGAACAAAAATTTGTTGAAATCGTGTGTGAGAATACCCACCTAAGTTTCAAACCAAATTCGTAAGTGGACTAACATCCATAAGATGTCGCTACCAGTACACATATTTTTCCATTTTTTCGACACGCTTAGAAATTAATACTCATAGCGTATCTCAAATGAGGCCATTGCAATGTATGAGAGTAACACAACTTTTTGTGTGATAAATTTTAAGAACATCTTGATTTAAAAAAAAATGCAAATCATCCTTTAATCGCTGTCATATGTCCCAGCATATGCCCCATATTATTCAATCAATATTGGCGCTGAATTGAAAGATGAATTCCTAGTTTTAAAGTATGTCTGTCATTAAATAGTTTTCTATAACAGAGAATGTGAACATAAATTGTTAATTATGGGTCGGTATTCCGGTTGATGGTATCTTGTAACTCATGTTTATAAATAAATTAAATCAATTCTACTGATCACTAACCCTGAGTTACAAGTCCTCATATATCGATCTCAGGTAACATCAACCAGAATATCGAGTCATAGTTTACAATTATAACATTTATGTTCACATTTTCTGTTCTAGAAAACTGTTAACTGATAGTAAAATCCCAACACATACTATAACACTTGGAATTCAACTTTCAATTCAGCGCCAAAATTGTTTGAACAATATGGGGCATATGACAGCGTTCAATTGTGATTGAAATATGATTTGCATTTTTTTTAAAATCATGATGTTTTAAAATTTATTACACCGAAATTTGTGTTACTGTCATACATTGCACTGGCCTTCTTTGAGATAAGCGATGAGTATTAATTTCTAAGCGTGTCGAAAAAATGAAAACAAAAATAGGTGTACCGGTAGCGACATCTTATGTATGTTAGTCCACTTACGCATTTGGTTTGAAACTTAGGTTGGTATTCAAACACACGTGTTGAGCTCCAGCTCGAACTCTGTTCTCTGTGTTTTGTTTTCGTTTAGCGATGATATAAAGTAGAGGAGACATAGCTACGTATCAACAAATCGAAAGTGGAAAGATTGATTTTTTTCATGTGATATCTCAATCAGCAACTTAGATTTTGTAATTCTAAATTTTGAGCTTTTAAATGTATTAAAATCTACTCTTCTCTACTCTACTCTACTCTACCCTACTCTACTCTACTCTACTCTACACTAACTCTACTCTACTCTACTCTACTCAAATCAACTCTACTCTACTCTACTCTACTCTACTCTACTCTACTCTACCCTACTCTACTCTACTCTACTCAACTCTACTCTTCTCTACTCTACTCTACTCTACTCTACTCTACTCTACTCTACCCTACTCTACACTTACTCTACTTTACTCTACTCTACTCTACTCTTTTCTACTCTACTCTATTATACACTAAAACTACTCTACTCTACTCTACTCTACTCTGCTCTAGTCTACTCTACTCTACTCTACTCTACTGTACTCTACTCTACTCAACTCTACTCTTCTCTACTCTACTCTACTCTACTCTACTCTACTCTACCCTACTCTACACTTACTCTACTTTACTCTACTCTACTCTACTCTTTTCTACTCTACTCTATTATACACTAAATCTACTCTACTCTACTCTACTCTACTCTGCTCTAGTCTACTCTACTCTACTCTACTGTACTCTACTCTACTCTACTCTACTCTACTCTACTCTACTCTACTTTACTCTACTCTACTCTCTACTCTACTCTACTCTACTCTACTCTACTCTACTCTACTCTACTCTACTCTACTCTACTCTACTCTACTCTACTCTACCCTACTCTACTCTACACTTATTCTACTCTACTTTACTCTACTTTACTCTACTCTACTCTACACTTTCTCTACTCTACTCTACTCTATTTAACTATACTTCCCTCTACTCTACTCTACTCTACTCTTCACTACTCATCTTCTCTTCTCTACTCCACTCTACTTTACTCTACTCTATTCTACCCTACTCTACTCTACTCTATTCTACTCTACTCTATTGTACTCTACTCTTCTCTTCTCTACTCTACTCTACTCTACTCTACTCTACACTAACTCTACTCTTCTCTACTCTACTCTACACTAACTCTACTCTACTCTACTCTATTCTACTCCACTCTTCTCTACACTAACTCTACTCTACTCTACTCTACTCTACTGTACTCTACTCTTCTCTACTTTACTCTACTCTACTCTACTCTACACTAACTCTACTCTACTCTACTCTATTTTACTCTACTTCACTCTACTCTACTCTACCCTACTCTTCTCTACTCTACTTTACTCTACTCTACTCTACACTACTCTACTCTACTCTACTCTACTCTACTCTACTCTACTCTACTCTACTCTACTTTACTCTACTCTACTCTTCTCTACTCTACTCTTCTCTACTCGACACTAACTCTACTCTACTCTACTCTATTCTACTCCACTCTTCTCTACACTAACTCTACTCTACTCTACTTTACTCTACTCTACTCTACTCTACTGTACTCTACTCTACACTACTCTACTCTATTTTACTCTACTCTACTCTACTCTACTCTACTCTACTCTACTCTACTCTACTCTACTGTACTCTACTCTACTCTACTCTACTTTACCCTACTTTACTGTTCTCTACTCTACTCTACACTAACTCTACTCTACTCTATTCGACTCTACTCTACTCTACTCTACACTAACTCTACTCTACTCTACTCTACTGTACTCTACTCTACTCTCTACTCTACTCTACTCTACTCTACTCTTCTGTACTCTACTCTACTCTACTCTACACTAACTCTACTCTACTCTATTCTACTCTACTCTACTCCTCTCTACACTAACTCTACTCTACTCTACTCTACTGTACTCTACTCTACTCTACTCTACTTTTCTCTTCTCTATTCTACTCAAACTATATGACAGATTTGGGAAGATTTTTGGAAAACCCTGTTCAAGAAATTTCTAAAGGAGTTGTATAAAAAGTATTTTGTAAACTTTTCAAGGGAGATTTGAATAGACTTTCTAAATACATTTAATATCTTTTTACATTTTTACTTTTTTTTTAAATTTTAGATTCAATAGAAGAATGAATGATTAAAGATCTTCCAGAGACGAGTTTACATACTCTTGTTAAATTATGTCCTTAGGAGACTTACCTCAAACGAACGCAACTGCACCCCTCCAGTTTTTTTTTCGAAAACAGTGGCACGTGTTTGCTCCAGCAGCACCATGCAGATGGAAAAGCGCGCGCGTTCGCTCGCTCGGGAGACTAAAGCGGACTTTATAATTTATCTGTCAGAGAACGGAACACTTCGCCCCGCGGGGGATACTCCCGGCTGCACTTTGGCTGCTAAATCGTTTCGCGTTTTGCGAAACGTTCTCGTCGAGTGATGTCTTGTGAGTTAGCGAGTGATAGCTAAGGCGATTTGGGCAGGCAGAAGAGCTCTATTTGTGTTGATGTTACTTGTCGGGTGGTTGGTTGAATTGGGAAGTCTTGACACATTTAAACGGTTTAAACGGTTGGAACTGACAACGAAAACCGGATGTGTGAAGTCAATCTTTAGTTGGACTTTTCCATCGAGAATTTTTGGTTTGAATTCGATTCTTCAATAAAATCAGTTTAAAAGATAACGAGATTTCCACTTCCGGTTACAGTTACTCGGCCATGGTGTTGTAAATTCCATTTATCATCATCCGTTAATTGTTCCCCGAGCATCATCGCGACAGGGCGCTAACGAACCATTTTCATTATTCTTATTCCGGGCGTTTGCAAGCAAAACGCCCGGAATCCTTACTGCTGCTGGCTGGCTGAAAGTGACATTCATTTTCGCGATTCCCCGGGATGTTGTACATTTACCATAATTTTCAAGCGACAAAAAAATCTCGAAAAAGAAAGAAAAAGATTAAACAGAAAAAAAACAGTGGAACCTCAAATGGAATGCGGCTGAACTTTTTGTTCCCAAGTTGGAATTTTCGTTACCCCAGAATTCCATTGTAAAAACGGGTGGCGCATTCCGTCCATGACCACTGGAAGTGTAATTCATTTTAATTAACACTCCTGCTGCTGCTGGTCCGGGAAAGGTGTTTTCACATATTCGACGAGTCTTTTCTGTTTTCTTCCAGGGGTTTACATCACCCCATCATTCAAGGGGGGATTATTTTTTATGCCATTTAATGATCTCCTGGAAATACTTTGGGCTTTGGAGCTCACCTGTGACTAGGGTGTGGGACGGTTTTGCTGTCAGTTTATCAACAACCGGAAACAGAAATTGGAAACGAGACATGTAAAAATCCGTTTTCAGGACACCGTACCTGCAACTAATTCTTCGTCCTTATTATCGGGGAACACGAAATAAAAGTTCCTTGATATTTAATGCTTCAAACTTGTAGCACAGAGAACAGACATCGGGCCCCGAACAAAAATTTGTTGAAAACGTGTGTGAGAATACCCACCTAAGTTTCAAACCAAATTCGTAAGTGGACTAACATCCATAAGATGTCGCTACCAGTACACATATTTTTCCATTTTTTCGACACGCTTAGAAATTAATACTCATAGCTTATCTCAAATGAGGCCATTGCAATGTATGAGAGTAATACAACTTTTTGTGTAATAAATTTTAAGAACATCTTGATTTTCAAAAATGCAAATCATATTTCAATCATACTTTAATCGCTGGCATATGTCCCAGCATATGTTCTATATTGTTCAATAAATATTGGCGCTGAATTGAAAGTTGAATTCCAAGTTTTAAAGTATGTCTGTCAGTTAATAGTTTTCTAGAGCAGAGAATGTGAACATAAATGTTATAATTGTTAATTATGGGTCGGTATTCCGGTGGATGTTATCTTGTAACTCATGTTTATTAATAACTTTATTCATTTCTACTGATTACTAACCCTGAGTTACAAGTCCTCATCTATCGATCTCAGGTAACATCAACCAGAATATCGAGCCATAGTTTACAATTATAACATTTATGTTCACATTTTCTGTTCTAGAAAACTGTTAACTGATAGTAAAATCCCAACACATACTTTAACACTTGGAATTCAACTTTCAATTCAGCGCCAAAATTGTTTGAACAATATGGGGATTATGACAGCGTTCAATTGTGATTGAAATATGATTTACATTTTTTTTAAGTCATGATGTTTTAAAATTTATTACATCAAAATTTGTGTTACTGTCATACATTGCACTGGCCTCCTTTGAGATAAGCGATGAGTATTAATTTCTAAGCGTGTCGAAAAAACGAAAACAAAAATAGGTGTACCGGTAGCGACATCTTATGTATGTTAGTCCACTTACGCATTTGGTTTGAAACTTAGGTTGGTATTCACTCACACGTGTTGAGCTCCAGCTCGAACTCTGTTCTCTGTGCTTGTAGGTAAATGATTTGCATTTTAAACAGAAAGGTTTAGGTATCGGTCGATTGGTCGTATAGGTCGATTACAAACGACTTTTGTTCTACGAAAAATTTTAAGGATTAGACATTTTTTGGACAATTTTTCCAGAAATTGCATAACTACAGGGGCCAAAGAAGTTGACTCTTAGTACTTTTCGGTTGTAGTTTTAACACACTTCAGTCATTTTTTTTCCTAAATTTTGAAACATTTTAACACTGATTCATGGCTATATATAGTTTTATAAAGTTTTTGTTAAAATTGACCTACAAATAATATATAAGACCCTTGACAAGACTCTTGACAAGACCCTCGACAAGACCCTCGACAAGACCCTTGACAAGACCCTTGACAAGACCCTTGACAAGACCCTTGACAAGACCCTTGACAAGACCCTTGACAAGACCCTTGACAAGACCCTTGACAAGACCCTTGACAAGACCCTGAACAAGACTCTGAACAAGACCCTTGACAAGACCCTTGACAATACCCTTGACAAGACCCTTGACAATACCCTTGACAAGACCCTTGACAAGACCCTTGACAAGACCCTTGACAAGACCCTAGACAAGACCCTTGACAAGACCCTTGACAAGACCCTTGACAAGACCCTTGACAAGACCCTTGACAAGACCCTTGACAAGACCCTTGACAAGACCCTTGACAAGACCCTTGACAAGACCCTTGACAAGACCCTTGACAAGACCCTTGACAAGACCCTTGACAAGACCCTTGACAAGACCCTTGACAAGACCCTTGACAAGACCCTTGACAAGACCCTTGACAAGACCCTTGACAAGACCCTTGACAAGACCCTTGACAAGACCCTTGACAAGACCCTTGACAAGACCCTTGACAAGACCCTTGACAAGACCCTTGACAAGACCCTTGACAAGACCCTTGACAAGACCCTTGACAAGACCCTTGACAAGACCCTTGACAAGACCCTTGACAAGACCCTTTACAAGACCCTTGACAAGACCCATTACAAGACCCTTGACAAGACCCTTGACAAAACCGAGTGAATAAAAATTTTTAGAACACACCTGTTTGAACGTCTGAATTTCGTCGCACCAAAACTATCTTCAGAAAAATCTCTCAAATCACCGACAGTAGCTCACCAAAACTCCATAAATGTAGTAAACCCAAAATTAAATTCGCATGTATCAATGTCGCCCATCCGCCCTCTTCAGGACTACTCCGGCAAGTTGGTGTGGCTTTCGTTAGACTGTCGCCAGTTCAGTCCCCCAGAATAAAACCGGCGTCCCAGCAACAGCCGGTCCCACACTAATTACATTCCACTTCCGGTTCCGGAAGGACCACACCAGTCAGTAGTGTCACCCCGTTGGCGAAAGCCGACAACACCGGCACACTTCAGGGACTGGCCGCCCGGTGTTGTTCCTTTCTAACTGCTGCTTCCTGGCAGCAACATTGAGTTGATCAGTTGATGATTGCCTAAGTGTCTTATGCGTTGCTCCGGAAGTTAATCGTGGAAATTGTCTACAATTTAAGTGGGTACATTGAAAACTGATTAAAATATCCCTAATTTGAATCTAGAAATTTGAAAAAAAAAAAACATGTATTTTTATGATAGGGACTTGAGACAAACTTACTTTGTGCCGTAAAAGTGACGCTAACCGTGTATCCCACAGACCTCAAACCTTCATCTGCAATCGGGTTTTTCATCCCGTGTGTACCTTCGGTGGCTTCGGTGACATTGACGGTCATCGGTGGTTCCGGCTCTTCCGACACTCTTTAGCTGACCTACCCATGGAGAGGCACGTGGTCCACTCCTGATGGCCATTACTGTCTGCCCCATCGGTGCTACATAAAAGGTGACACAAACGAGCGTCCTCTAACTGTATGCATGCATGCATGCATAGTTAGTTTGTTAGGCTAGAAGACGAAGGATTCACTCATCCAGATTCCGGAACTGGCAGCAGCTGATTGCTGTTGCCAATTGGAACTGACCCCTCATACTTCCTTCGACTTCCACCTCCAACGACGACGACAACGGCGACGACGACCTTAATTGCTTACACCGTTTTACGATTCCTCCCCGCAACTGCAACCTGGTTTTATGGTGACAGAAACTCTGAAAGTAATCGCGAATCAAACCACCGCACCGTGAGGTACTGGTACCGGTCCTTCTGGCAGCTTGCCAATGGATTACATACAACGACGGATGGTCGCGACATTTGTCCTTTTTATGCCTCTCCGTTTTAAAGTTGGAGGTCAGACTCGTTTGTTTAGTGGGTGCGAACAGATTGAGGAAATGCATTGCGCAATCCTTCACCTCGCCGCAAGGTCGAATCGCTCCTATGTCATGATTGAAGTTGGAAGGAACGTGTTTCTATGCAACACTTGATTAAAGCAGATTTTTACCAATCTAATTTTACATAGTTACATAGTTCTGTGCCACCGGTGCTATTTCTATGCCAGAAATCTGCATTAAGTACTCTAAATATGGGCTCTTTGTCTTATGTTTGGCACAGAATTTCAAAAGTCCTTAGATCCTTAAAAGTGATCCAAATCAGTAGATTGGCAGGTTCACGGAGAAAGAAGAATAGTTTTATCAATCATATTTCGCATATATTCAATCATATTGCTGATTGATTCTCGACCAACTATATTTATTAAATATTCAACAATATTTGTATGATTGGTTTTATGAATTCAACTACAATTGTATGATTGATTCAACTATATTAAAAAAATTCAACTATGTATACTGATTGATGTTGAGCATTCAACTAAATGTATTGTAGATTCAACTATACAGGTATGGTTGATTTAATGTTTGAGTCCTCTTTTGTATAACTTCTACGTATGCGACATCGACAGTTGTCTCTCTGAAGGATGCACTTTAAGACAACTTGCGGATGATGGCGTTGTATTTGTAACAGGATCTACAGAGTCGCATCTGCACGGACCTTTGCAAGATTCTTTAAACAGATTGTCATCCTGGGCTTTGGGGCTTGGATTCGTGTTCTGTCCAAAGAAAACAGAGCTGGCGGTTTTCTCTAAAAAAAACACAGACCAGCTCAACCAAAACTCCAACTCCTAGGCAAAACGATCACTCAATCGAGGTGTTTTAAGCACACATTGAGTATCTGAAAGGAAAATGCCAGAAAAGAATTAATTTTCTCCGTTCAATTACCGGCACCTGGTGGGGAGCCCATCCGGAAGATCTGATCAAGTTGTACCGAACAACTATTCTCTCAGTGATGGAATACGGTAGCTTCTGTCAGCTGCTAAAACACACTTCATTTAACTCGAACGTATTCAATATCGTTGTCTCCGGATAGCGATGGATAGCGTTGTATGCCTTCAACTCACACCATGAGTCTCGAGGTTTTGGCAGGCGTACTCCCTCTTAAAGATCGGTTTTTCTCTTTATCTCTTCGGTTCCTCGTCAGGTGCGAGGTCATGAACCCATTGGTGATTGCAAATTTCGAAAAGTTATTTGAGCAAAACTTTCAAGCAAGATATATGACCATATATCATGAATTCCTGTCTATGCCGGTTGATTCTTCATCATGTTCCCCCATTCGTGTTCTTCACCCTAGCTGCGACAACTCCTTTGTCCAGTTTGACTTGTCCATGCAGCACGAAATCCAAGGAATTTCAGATCAACATCGTCCGCTTATTGTTCCTAGGTATTTCCATGCTAAATATGGGCACGTTAGTGCTGATCAAATGTACTTTACTGATGGTTCTCTTTTGAATGAGTCAACAGGATTGGAGTATTCAATGAAACATCTTGCGCTTTTTACAGTCTTCAATCTCCATGCTCAGTATTTATAGCAGAGTTAGCAGCTATCTACTGGGCTCTGGAAAACATAGCCTCACAAGCTGCTGATTACTTTTATATTGTAACGGATAGCTTTAGCTCTGTTAAAGCTATCCGTTCAATGAGGCACGTAAAGTACTCACCGTACTTCATCGAGAAGATACGAAAAACATTGAGTGCTTTATCTAATCGCTGTTTTTATATCACCTTTGTCCTGCACCTCTCGCAAAGGTAGGTGCCCTTGAAGGTGATATATATCAGCGCCAAATCTTCTTTAATGAATTTTTCTATTTATTTCGTAGAAATACTCTCGCCAACTGGCAGCGCAAATGGGATGCAGATGAGTTGGATCGGTGGCTCCATTCGATAGTCCCAAAGGTGAAGCTTAAACCATGGTTCAAGGGTTGAACTTGAGCCGGGTTTTTATTAAAACATTTTCCCGACTCATGTCCAATCACTGTTACTTAAACGCGTTACTGTATCGTGTAAATCTGTCTAGCACCAATCTCTGTACCTGTGGTCATGGTTACCAGGACATTGAACATGTTGTTTGGTCGTGCGAGGTCCACTTAGTCGCTAGAGCGCGATTAGTTGATTCCCTCCGGGCCCTAGGAAGGCAACCTTATGTACCCATAAGAGACGTGTTAGCTGCGTTGGACTTAACTTACTTTTACGAACTCTACTCATTCTTTAAGTCTATCGATCTTATTCTGTAATCTATCCCTTTACCTGTTACTAACCCTAGTTAATCAAAGAAATATAAACATAAAAAAAGTGCCCGTGGCTCCTTAAACCTACAGGATTGAGCTGTTTCAAATAAAGGAAGTTTAAAAAAAATGGTTGATTTAACTATAAATATGATGGAATCAGTTATACTTCTATGGTTGATTTTAAGCGTTCAACTATGTTTCATAGTTGTTTTTTTTGTAGTTTTCAGCATCGTTTCTTTCGAATGCAATTAATCTGGTTAGAATTAAACTGACGGGAGGAAAAAGTTGGTCATAATTTTTTTTAAACATGCGAATGTGCTATCCAATTAAGGTTAAAATCCTCTTAAAATAAACAAAAATAGAATAGAATAGAATAGCTATCCAATTAAACCTCCTTTGCTAATTATCTCCTGGTTAGCCATTGATAAACACGAGCTGCCTGCTGAGGGAACACTAGCTAAACTTATGGATATGTAGTAATTATTCAAGTAACACACAATCAATCTTAAAAAGATAGTTGAATTTACTATATTTATAGATCAATGCCTAAAACCAATCATACATTTGAAGTTGAATCTATCATGTTTACAGTTTAATCAATTATACCATTGCAGTTGAATCTATCATATTTATAGTTGAATGCGAGAGGTTAACCAGGAATTCATAGTTGAATCTATTATATTTATAGTTGAATCAAATATAATTGAAACCAATATTCACCACACTTATTTTCTTCATATAATGAGGAGGCGACACGATCAGCTTCCTCTAGCGGACAAAATGGAAGCACTAGTTCGAGAAATTCATCTAACTTGTGAATAGCTTGTATTCCGACTCGACTTGATCAGGGATGCACAGTTATAATAAATGAAATTGTTTGTTATCTTCTGAACGTCCACCATAAAAGTTTTAGTGAATCAACAAACAAACAAAAAGGGGTTTAAGATAGTTGATATTTCTGAACCAAATATGGAGCCGAGTAATTACTTTCAATTACCTTCCGTATTTTATTGATTCAAAAGATACGTAGATTTGGATGCGCAAGTGTTTTTTAAAGAAAAAGGTTTTAAATTCAATCGGTCAGAATAGAAAAAACTGCTTAACTGTTAAAAAAAAATTGCTAACTTATAATATTTAAGGAAAAAAATATTTACGTAGAAATATTGTTATTTTCTCTTAACTAGATGACAAGTGTCGCTCTTAATTTGGCAAAAAATGGGTTTTTTGACGCTTCGTATTAAAATATGGTATTGTTATTGTCTCAAGCTAGAGGTTTTTTGTTAATATTTGAACATTTCCAAACAAATTGGTTTATCATTATCAAACTATAAAGTTCGTAGATCATTTATCAAATCCAGCTCGTAGGTCAAAGGATATTATACCGAGCTTTTATCCAGCAAGAACATGACAATAATCTCCTTTAAATGTTTATAATTAATGAATTGATTTTAAAAAATCAATGCTGACAAATCGTTTCCGAAATGCCAGTGCTCCAAAAAAAAACAAAAGGCTAACAACTATGTATATCCGTGTTTTCTGATAACGAACTTGGAATAATGCCTAAGAGACTTGTGACATATCTTCTGAACGTCCCATCCAGCAGTTATTAACTGGATATATGGTAACTTACGGTGACTTGTTGATGAAGCCTTAGCCACAACTGCGGAACGACCGTGCATCCAAGGTGGCTACCATACATACATACATACAAGCGACTTGTGACATATCTTCTGAAAAACATGAAAGAAGTGAAAGCTGGTGGTGCGAATTTTGAATTCATTTCTTAAATGAGCGGAATTTATTTTTTTTTTTATGTGTTCCTAAACTAAACAAAAAAGTGATGAAAATATGTTCGGACGGCATCCCTGAACAGCATTTTGACAGCTCCAGATTAACATTTTGAAAGGGCACAAATAGATTTTTTTAATTAATTGAGACAAATGTGTGCAACAGAATTGTTTTTTCTTCCAAATTTAAACCAATTGTACTGAAATAAACAAAAAAAAACTCTGTCGATTCTCAATGAATAATCGGAATGCGATATATTTCTTAATGTTTTCCCATCTTTTATTTGCGCACGTGAACGCAAAACAAAAATCTAAACAAATATAAAATCAAAGCTGAAAATTTTCACAGAAACGATTATCAAGAAGAAAACAAAATTTATGCACATTTTTTTTTTAAATTAATACGAAAATTGTGTGCACATTAAGCTTCATGTCATTTGTTATTACCAAGAAGACGGGAACCATTCTGTTCCCGTCATGGAATATGACGAAATTAAATAAAAATTCATTTCAGATTTCAAATGGCATGTATATTGGTTTTGAAATGAAACATTTTTATTATTCTTTACTATTACAAAACAAATGATAATCCAAAACAAAAAAAAACTATTTAAATATAACTAGGAAAAATCAATAATAATTTTTGAATTTCCATTTTTTTATTACTTTATCTATATTTAATGTTCGTCTCTTAGCTAACCTTTAAAAATTTGTATTAAGTTCGGCTTATTTTGATTTGCCGTTTCGTATGACATATTCTAGGTAACGGATCGTTGTTAAAAACTCGAAATGAAGACAAAGATGAAATAAATTTAATGGAATTCGATTTGAAGAAACTAAAAGGCGCAAATGTTTGACTAAGTTGTGGTTTGTTTGTTTTCACGTAAAGTGCTGGCGGAAATTTGCAATGCAAAAGTCTAAAATCTGTGCTAAATGTCTAGAATTTTATCGCGAATGTCGTAAATCAATGTATTTTTTTGTTATTTATGAAGTCATCATAAATTAGTCATTTATTACAAATGCTTGAACTCAAAGTTTTTGAGTCTAATAACATTCCCTTTTCATTCTTTCTTTTTTTAAACTTTGCGCTAAATCGATAGTAATATTACAGTCACGATGCTTAAGAGTATCAGCTGCGATCAGGTGTCAAAGCTATAATAACACTCAATTTTAACACTTGCTCCTTGGTATTGAAAAAGCAAGCCAGGAGTCATATTTGAATACCGACCAGCTCCTGATTTGACATGTGCTTAAGTGTCTAGGAAAAAATTACAAAAGAAAATAGCAACAAAAACAACAACACCTATCGGAGCGTCACCAGTGGCAAAAATGGAAACCAGTTTAGCACTTACCGGTGCGCAAATGAGCTGCTAAAGCTAAAAAAGGACCTAGAATCTGTCCCGGGTTAATACCTGGCCGATGCCGATGCTTTAAGGTTTTGGTTTTGGATAACGTTTTAAGAATTGTAAGAATATGCTCTGTTAATAATTCATATTTATTCAAAAAGTACTCATTTTACTTCCGCCTTTTCTATATGCTACGCCACACTTTTTGCAATAGTCAATTGAAAAATCAGGACACCTGGCATCTCTGATCAAAGCTCTGAAAAAATGCACAGTGTAATACTTCCATTTCTGTCGCCAGATAGCGCTATTCGTGTCTCCCGATTTCTCGTTAAGTGGTGTATATCGGTTCAAGTATATCTGGTTAAATGCCTAGAATCAATCATACAATTGTAGTTTAATCTATCATATTTACAGTTGAATCAACAATACCATAACAATTGAATCAATCAAGTCAACCAGAAATGTATAGTTGAATCTATTATATTTATAGTTGAATGCCTAAAATCAGTCATACAATTGTAGTTTAATCTATCATATTTACAATTGAATCGATTATACCATTATAATTGAATCTATGATATTCATAGTTGATTGCGTAAGATCAATCATTAGTTTGTACTTAAGTCTAGTATATTTATAGTTGGTTGCAAAAAAAAAATCAACTACGCTATAATCATCGGTATAACCAGCTAAAATAATTAGAACAACAGTCCTCTTATTCACCATGTTCGTACATCTGGCTACATTGCGCTGATTGGACTAAGGCCTTCTAAAAAAATAAAGCTTGCTCTTTACTCCCACACAGATTTCCATAAGAATAACAGCTAATCCGAGTGAAATTGGAGTAAAGGCTATTGCTTTCTCTGTTTAACACATGAGAAATTGTATACCGGGATTTCTCGTTTGAACTCTCTTGCCGCTCCCCTTTTTATACTGCACTGGAGTTTGGCATCACTCTAAGAGAGAAGCACGTCTTCAAGATTTGAATGGTGTCTCCTCTTTTTCACTGTACTGTTACTCGTGGAGTAACGGCCAAGCTAGTAAGTTGTTGCCGTTGATATAGGTATTGGACTTAATCAAATCAGTCCTTCTCCATGCGGTAGACTTCAATGCGTTGTCGAGTGCCGGTGGGCTGATGCTGCAAAGCTGGCGATAACTCTCGATTCAATCCTCGAGCATCAACGACGCGTCTTGTTACAGGTTCACAATGACAAAATAATCCAGCATTCTCAAGATACTTTCAGTGTTCCGTCTTGTTATTCGTTGATCAGCCTTACAAACGCGTAATCTAATACTATTTGAGCGGAAATTTGTCTCACTTTTGAGTAACTTTCAATGTTGGTTTGCTGCCTCTGTGGTTCACTCCGATCAACTTCCACAATCCGGTTCGAAGGACCATTTTATGTTGAACCATGAACAATGCTTGGAAATCAAAAAATGCTTGCTCGCTTCTCTTTAGGTTTGAACTTCGATTATACTTGGTGAGGATGAAGCTTAACGTCACCCATGTTATCCGTTGTCCTCTTCATTACAAATCTCATACAACTGCATTGACAATAACAAAATCGGTATTTCCGAAAACTTGGATAAATAAACAAAAAAAATGACGTTTTATGGCTTAACTCAGCACAGCACTGCTGAATTGTATTTTTTCTTGACGATTTGTAGATGCCCTCAAAATCTTATCTAGACAATTTAAATGTTTTAGCATGATCTTCTTTTGTCATCTTTTGTCCTATTGAATTGGTTTTCTGATTTAAATTTATTATTTCATGGGAATTTTTAGAAATCTACTCTCAAATCCCCCAAATACAAAACTTTTTCCACTCACTGAACCCTCCTTGATATCTCTGTTTTCTCTTTACCGACCACGAAAATGTGGCCTCTCTTTCTCTCTTCCTCAAAACGCTCACAACTTCGCGAACCTCATCCAACTACACCATCATCATCATCATCAGTCCCACAACAAGGTGTCCCACTATGCGGACGAGATGTCCGGTTTGCTGACACCTTCGAGTCCTGGAGCCGATCACCTTCATCATCAACACCGCCGTCCTCCCTCGTTGCCACATTTATCGCAGCAGCAGCAGCAACAGCAGCATCACCAACATCAACATCCACATCACCATCAGCATTCACCGCTCAACCACATTCGATACAAGTCGAAGCAACATGTAAATATTTTCGCTGTCTCTCTAGTTCGATCTTTATGTTGATTTTTTATCGTTTGTGAGTTTTCTCTCCTAATGGCTTTTTAAGTTGGAATATTGTGTTTACTTTTTAGAATCGACTGTATTTTTTTTTGCGTTTCTGAATTTATCTCTCCCAATCCAATTTCATGTTGGAATTTTGCGTTTACATAATTCAAATCGATGGTCGCTTAAACTGAAGGTGCACCAAACAATTTCTCATGGATTGAATTGTTGAATAGCATTTCATCATTTTATGTTGGAATATTACGTTTACAAACTAACTGTTGCAAAAACTATTTCTTAAAGAATGAATACACTAGTTGAACCATAGAACCGGCCTCAAATAATTTTGATTTTCTTTAGCTCCATTGTTTTCTTTCCCAATTGTTCCACTTTTTCTTGTTTTGATACAATGACAACGACTAACAAATGATTTTCTTTTCGACTTTTGCAGCCGATGCCAATGAATCTGAATTCGGACGAGATGAACAGCATGCTCACGTCCGGCAGTATGCCCCCGTTGAGTGATTCGGGGGACAACGAGAGCCACCTCTCACATCCGGATCATCCCGATAACATCGATGGTAAGCGAAACACGATCCATTCTCTTAAAATAGTCTCCCCCCGCCTACCTTGTTACGTACGTGAATTTTTACCCACCACCAAGCAAGAACAATAGCAATTATTATTATATTTACTTCATATAGTACTGTTTTACTCCTCTCTATCTACTCTATACTCTATGCTACAAAGTTCTTCCGTTTCTGTCTATCCGTCTGTTTCTCACTTCTTTTCCCAAATCCACGATCCTTTCCCGACTTATCGTTTATGTCGTTTCGTAACTGTCACTAGACCTTTACACATCGATAGAAGAACAATCCGAGTACACAATCGGTTATCCATCATAATCACATCATTTGTCCCAATCGTCCGTCTATCATCACGTTTCCCCACACTTCCCACTTCATCTCTTATTCTTGCCCCGTACTCTTTTCTGTTCCATTGATTTGAAAAGTTTCTTTTAAGTTTATTTTTCTTCAGTTTGCTCATTCATTTCATTTGACCACTTCTTTTTTTTGTGTTTCCATTCCAAAACTATACAAAATTATGCTAGCAGTTGAAAACCTTTGTAAAAAAAAGTTTCTTTCATCCAGATTTAATCGGTTTAATTTTTAGAATTCTTATCTACTTTGTTTCAACCTGGTTTGAGTATCTAACCTTTTGATTTTGTTTCCGAAAAAAGTTAGAATGGTAATGCCGATTTGTTTCGAAACAAACTAAACCGAATTAACTTGACGCTTTAACCCGAAACGAACGCATTACCGTCCTTACTTTTGGTTTGTACAAATTGTATCATTTTTAGTTGCCAGATTTTTTTTACTTAACGTGTACATTCCAACTTAGACATTTCCCAATTCAAATTTCTACCTTTTTTTGTTGACTTCACTGGAAATTTCCAGAGACCTATCACAGTATCTTCAAAGTTCGTTCGATCCTGTACAGTGCCTTCAAGCAAGCCTCAAATTAGACCAGTTTACAGTACAGAAAAAAACCCAATAACTAGCCACACTAACCTTTATCTCTTACTCTAGCCCTGCCAATCTAAACAAAAAAGCAAAAAAAACTTAATACGCCTCGCCACGCACATTTTCTATGTTTTATTCTACCCCAAAACTTACACAGTAAACGAAAATTACCGAGTTCGGTAATTTTTTTACCGAAATCCTAACATGTGTAAATCGTTAAACCGTTCGGTAATTTTTTCCATGGCAGAGAAGTGACAGCTGTCAAATGTTACAGACCTTTTTCGGTAAAAAATACCGAAACTCGACTGATCCTATCTAAGACCATCTGTCAAATTATTGACAGTGACAGCTCGTTGTATTACCGAACAACCGGTTAAGTAGAACCGAAATGCCTGTAATTATTACTGAAAGGCTGGTAATGCTTAGCCGAAAAACTATAAAAGCTTGGTAATATATACCGAGCAACTGGTAGAGTTTACCGAAATACCTGTTATTATTGCCGAAATTCATTAAATTATTACCGAATATCTGTAATTATTTTCTAATAATTTGTAAAAATTACCGAAATACCGTAATTTTTTTACCGAAAAACTTTAAAAGTTCGGTAATATTTACCGAACAACCGGTCAATTTTACCAAACAGTCGGTAATTTTTACCGAACAATCGATAATTTTTACAAACAATCGGTGAATTTAACCGAAATATGTGTTCTGTTTTACCAAGATTTCGGTAGTTTTTACCGAAAATCTGTAGTTTCTACCAAAATGCCGGTTATGATTATCGAAAACTGTAAAATTTTCCATAATTTGTACCGAAATTCGTAAAACGTTCGGTTGTATCAGCTTATAATGAATACACAGCGTATTATAAGCTGAAATCACTGAACGTTTTACGGTTTTCGGTAAAAATTGCGGAAAATTTACCTGTTTTCGGTAAACATAACCGACATTTTCAAAAGACGCTTCAAGCGAAAAAGTTCAATTTTGATAGGCTCAGAATTTCGACTCGTGGCTTCCCAATCGAACGCCCAATACACCTCATTTTTATTTTATTTCATCTACAAAATGTCACAAACAGCACCCGGAACGGATCCTTGAAAATCATATTTCCAAAGAACAGCAACACAAGTTCGACGGCATAACTGGACAAAAACCTTCATTACCTCGAAGTTTTTTGATGGCGCTGGGGCAGTCAGCTGCTGGACGATTGTTGTGACTGTAAATTGAACGACTGATAAAGATACCGATTTTGGTGATGGTGAACTATTTGATACTTACCAGCAATTCGAAATAAAACACAATTATTTTTCACAATAATAAAATTCACGAGCCGGCTTCCGAAAAATGGCGATCGAGGGCTCAACCATGGTCCGAGCCTGCTTTCCCACTGCAAAGGAAAAAAAATGGCGAAGATGGCCTGATAAGTTATTGGTATTCCACTCGCGTACATGAAAAAACTCGAGACGATTATTTACGATTGCAAGAGTGAGAAGGGAGACTCGGAATAAATTAACTGTCATCAAATGTCAAACAAATTTTGAAGCTTTTGTCTTGCTCAGCGATGCTGTTTTCAGTTATACTTTACAGTTTTCGGCGATTTTTTACCGAAAATGAACTGCGAAGAGATTTGTTTACAAATAAATTAACGAGCTTCGATAAATCGAAAACAGATTAACGAGGTTCGGTGGAAACTAGACGTCAGATTGATCAATTACCGAAAATTTCCATTTACAGAACTATTTCTGTAAAATAAATTACCGAACTCGGTAATTTTCATTTACTGTGTAGTTGATCCTATCGAATCCAAATTGATTTTACGTTAAGTTGAATTTTAGTTACCACACAAATATTCAACCCCCTGTCGTTATTAGTTTTTGAGAAAAGTGTAAACATCATTTTCGAAAATCAACACTAGCAACATCGCTGTAGTGTAGATTCTGTTTGTTGTGAAATGATTAAAGAAAAAATATCGGCAAACGTCAAAACTTGCCATCGAACTGTAATTTTACAACATCAAATCAAAAAGAAAAAAACAAACAAACAAACGCAAAACATTTTAATGTGGGTAATTTGGTGTTTTGAAGTAATTTTCTCACGGTTCAATATCTTCTATGCATGCTTTTTATCCTTTAGCTACCACTGCCTTTATAAAAAAAAAACTATCAAAAACCATTCTTTAGTCTCGTAGTTTTTAATCTTAGTCATATGAAAACGAAAAAAAACGTCAACTCAAGAGAGAGAAGCCCCTTCGAAAACCAAAGATATCAACAAAACGAAACGATGAGTCAACAACAAAAGTACCGGTAAACATCGACCGAAGATTATCGATGCCGCTGCTGCAGCTCTCTCACTGTCTCCCATTCTCTCGCTTCTTCTCTACATTATCGACGTTTCCCTGTAACGTTTTCCCCGCTCTTTCTACACTCTCTCTCTTTCTTCTCTACGTCGTCGTCGTCGTCGTCGTTTTCGTCATCATCGTCACATCGTTCGTAGTTCTCTCTGTAGCTATGCTGCATTTTCGAGTCACACCCACACGCTTATCGTTGTTGTCGTTTGCTTGCTTGCTGTTGTGCTATTGTTAGTCGCAGTAGGCTTGTGTTGCTGTTATTTGATTGAACGCCCGTACGATCGCCCGATGAATGAAGCTGCGTGCATGCCTTTTTCACTTTCTATTGTTAGAGACCGTAGCCCTAACTATATAGTAGACCAGTAGTAGCAATAGTGTAGCCGTAGTGCGCGATCTTCTGTTTCCATTTGTTTTCCCTATTGGTTTGTTTTGGTTTTGTATTTTTGAAATCGTTTTCTTTTTTTCCTCTTTCGTTTCGGCGTAGTTTTTGTGTACTTCTTCCTTTTTTTTCTATCAAGTCGTTTTGTTGTAATTTTATCGTTTCATTCTTTTGATTACTTTTTCGTTAGGTTGGTTTGTCAAGTTTGTTTTGTTTCCTTTTTTTATCGTTTGAAAAACCTTCTCGTGTGATTATTCTATCCACCCCGGTGTGATAGAAGTCTGTATTTTCATTCTGTGCCTATCTTTCAACTTAAAAGAAAAACAATTCCAATTCTGTCAAAGTTTAATTGAGTTAAGGAAGGGGTAGGGTGATTCTAGAAGAAAAAAACAAACTTTCCTTCTACGTCGAGATAAGCCTGTAAAGATTAGAGCTGACACACGATTCGAGTGTGACTTTTCGGGGTTCTAGTCGCTGTAATCGAAAGCAAAAAGTTAGGATTCGATTGTGTATATTAGCAGCACGTATTACGCGAACTAAATTGAATTATCATTCATGCTCTAGTGCTGCCGTTGATTCGGCTTGGATAAACTATTTCCAAAGTTTGAATCGAATCTTTCACGTTGTTTTCCTCGTTCACGTTTGATCTTTCTAGATAGTAACCTAAATACTGGAATATTTTCACCTTCAATATTTTTTATACAAATACGGTAGTCAGTTTTTCAGTACTTTTTCTTAACAATTCTATGCTGAACTAGTTTGTTTGTCTTTACCCGAGTATCTCTTTCCATGCAGCTTATACAATCGACCCGATCTCTGTTCGTTCATTCGAAGAATTGTCCGATTTGATCAATCAATTTGATTGTGAAGTTCGATGTGAACTGAAAACGGACACATTTTTTTGACCAATTTTTTTAAATCATTTTTCTAGGTTATGCATTCGAATTGCTGAATGGTTGAAACAATCGAGCAGCCGACTTGTAAAAGACCCAAATGTAAACCGAATGCTAACCGTTCTTAATTTTAGTGGCGTGTTTTTTTTACGGATTATTGGACATATTGGATTAAATGTTTCCAAATCGTATAGCGCAACGCACTGAATTACATGAAAAGCTCTGTTGTTTGTATGTAAAAATGCAATTTATACCGATAGCGATGTGTGAAATTTTAAATTTCTTTCATTTATTTTCAATATTTTTTACATTCAGTAGTTTTATTCACAACCTATTTGATATTTTTTATTTTCATTTTGTTTTTTGTTTATTAAAATATTTCATTTTTCTCTATTTTCAATTAATTTTATCTTTTTGCTATGAAATTTATTTTTTTTGTTTTTTTAATATTCAATGTATTTTTTTATTATTTTTCTTATTTTATTATATTTTATTTCATTTTTATTTCATTTTTTTTACTTTGTTTGCCATTTTTATTTTAATTTTTTTCTTGTTTTTTTTATATTTTTTTTATTCTTTTCCATTTTTTCCTTTATTTTATTTTTTTCATTTTTTTTATTTTTTTCCATTTTTTTTATTTTTCCGATTTTTTTAATATTTTTTTCCATTTTTTTTAATTTTTTTTTATTTTTGAAAATTTTTTGGAATTTTTTTTATTTTCCAATTTTTTTTTTGATTTTTTTTTATATTTCCAAATTTTTTTTCTATTTTTCCAGTTTTTTTTTATTTTCCAAATTTTTTTTTTATTTTCCAAATTTTTTTTTTATTTTTCCAAATTTTTTTTTTTTTATTTCTTCAATTCTTTTTTTATTTTTCCAATTTTTTTTCATCTTTTAAAATTTTTTTTCCAATTATTTTATTTTTTTTTATTTTTTTTTTTTTATTTTTCCAATATTTTTTTATTTTTCCAATATTTTTTTATTTTTCCAATTTTTTTTATTTTTTTTTTATTTTCCAATTTTTTTTATTTTTTTTTTATTTTCCAATTTTTTTTGTTTTTTTTTTATTTTCCAATTTTTTTTATTTTTTTTTTTATTTTTTTTTATTTTTCGAATTTTTTTTATTTTTCCAATTTTTTTTATTTTTCCAATTTTTTTTATTTTTCCAATTTTTTTAATTTTTTTTTTAATTTTCCAATTTTTTTCATTTTTTTTATTTTTCCAATTTTTTTTATTTTTTCAATTTTTTTTTATTTTTCCAATTTTTTTTTATTTTTCCAATTTTTTTTATTTTTCCAATTTTTTTTATTTTACCAATTTTTTTTTTTAATTGTTCGATTTTTTTTTATTTTTCCAATTTTTTTTATTATTTTTTTATTTTTCCAAATTTTTTTTATTTTTTTTTAATTTTTCCAAATTTTTTTGTTTTTTTTTATTTTTCCAATTTTTTTTTATTTTTTTCCAATTTTTTTTAATTTTTTTTTAATTTTCAATTTTTTTTATTTTTCCATTTTTTTTAATTTTTTCCTTTCTTAATTCTTTCCATTTTTTAATTTTTTTAAAATATTTTTTTTTCGTTTTTTCTAGTTTTTTTTATTTCTTTCCTTTTTTTTTAATTTTTTCCATTTTTTATTTTTTTTCCATTTTTTTTAAAAAAATTTTCCCCTTTTTATTCTTTTCCAATTTTCTATTCTATTTTTTCCGTTTTTATCCATTTTTTTTATAATTTTTCTTTTTTTTTATTTTCTTATTTTTTATTAATTTTCTCTTTATTTTCCTTTTTTAAATTTTTGCCCATTTATTTTATATTTTTCTAACTTTTTCCCATATTTTCCATTCTTTTATACTATTTTAATTCCATTTTTTTCATTCTTTAACATATTTTTTTCAATTTTCATATTATTTTTTTTGGTATAATTTTGTTTGTTTTTTTTTAATTTTTTATATTAATTTTTTAATCGTTTTTAATTTTTTTTTTTGTATTTTTGTTTGATTTTTTTTTTGTTAAAACCTTCTTGTTAATTTATTTTTTATTTGTTGTATAATTAATTTTATATTTGTTGTATTTTTATTTTTTTATTTGTTGTATGGTTTATTTAATATCTGTTGAATTATTTTTGTATTTATTTTTAATTATTAAATATCTTTTTATTTTTTCTATTTTTTTCTCGAATTTAACTTTTTAATTGATGATTGGAACATTTTTTCTAATTTAATAATATTTTTTATTATCAAATTTTTTAACTTAAAAAACTAATAATGATTTTTATTTTTTTTATTGAAGGAAACGTTTTTTTAAATTTTTTTTTTGAATTTTTCATTTTAAATTTAAAAGGTATATATTATTATTATTTTGAATTTTATTTAATTTTTTGGTTTTTTTTATAAAGTTTTAAACTTTCTATTTATTTCCCATTTTATGTTTCCAATTTTGTTTCAATTTTGTACATTTATTTCAAGTTTATTTTATTTCAAATGTTTGTTTTTAGTTCTATATATTTTATTTATTTTCTAATTGTTTAACTAATTTGGTTTTTTTGATTTTTAAAATTTTAAATTTTTTTTTTATTTTTCTTTGTCTTTTTATTTCTTTATATCTTTTTTTTATTTTATTTTTTTTATTTCATGTATTTTTTTTTTTGTTTTAATTGTGTTTTTGTTTCAATATTTATTCCTTTTTTTTATATATTTTTATAAAAATTTTATAATATTTTTAATTATTCAATTTTTTTTTAAATTTTTTTTTAATTTTTTTTTATTTTTTTTAATTTTTTTTAATTTTTTTTAATTTTTTTAAATTTTTTTTTACTTTTTTTTTATTTTTTTTAAGTTTTTTTTAATGTAGATATTTTTTTATTTTTGTTTTGATGCTTTTGTTTTCTTTTAAATTGCAAACTGGTTGACTTCTTTTTAATTTGCATTTTTTTATAAATCTATTTATTGCTTTTATTTTTTTATGTTTCTTTTTAATGTTTTTTTTTTCATTCCTAAAATTTATTGATTCAAATTAATTTTTAAATTTAATCTTTTTATTCTCATTTCTTTTTTTTTTCATTTGAAAATTTTAAAATAAGTTTTAAAATTTCTATTGTTTTTTTTTTATTTTTCAATTCTTTATTTCAAATTGATTTTTTAACGGTGGTGTTTTTTAATCTTTTGAATTATTTTGATTCTTTTTTATTATTTTCTTAATAAATTAATTAATAAATTTTTTTTTCATTTTTATCATAGTTTGCTAAAAAAAAATGGATTTGTTTATTAAAAATTTAAAAAAAAAATCTTTATTATAATTTTTCATTTTTTTTTTTTTTGTTTTTCTATGACTGTAATTTTTTTTTATTTTGATTTTTTTATCTTATATTTTTTCTGTATGTTTTTCTACTTTTTCTTTTTTTCATTAAATTTTGGTATATTTTTCCTTTTCTGAATTTTTGTTTTGTTTTAAAAATACTTTTTAGTTTAAAAATAAAACTTTTTTTCTTTGGATAATTTACTTGCGAACTCAAATTTACATTTTTTTTAAGTTATTTTTGTTTTTCAGTTTTTTTTTTATTTTTTTTTAACTCATATTTCAGAATCTTTTTATACTTAAAAAAGATTAAAAAAGTAAATATATAAAATAATTGTTTATAAAACATGTGAATTATTTAATTTTTTGGCAATTTTTAATTTTTAATTAATTTTTAAATTTAACTGCATTTTTCATTTTTCTTATAATTCAAAAAATTAATCAGTGTATTTTTTTTGGTTTTTTATTGAAATAAAATTTGAATAGCAAATTCTGCTCATAGTTTTGTTTCCAAACATATTTTTTTAACCTCCGGAGCTCATCAAGACGAATTCTTTTTCTTTCCTACAATTTTTGAATACATTTTAAAAAACATTTTGAGATCAATCAAGAGTGCTTGAAAATCCTTGAAAAATTATAGTGTTCTTATCAAATAACGCATTTGTGGGAAAAGTAAAACAAGTTATACATATTCAGGCTGGTGTATACAAAAGTTCAGGCTGGTGTATACAAAAGTGTGAGAAGCATTTGACTGAAAAAAAATCTTCACATTCATTTGTTTTTAATTGGTCAAATAACATTGTGCGATTTTGTCACCATTATTTCTACAACATTTTTGCTTCACTTATCGCCGAAGATGATTGCTTTGTATCATCTCTACAGCCTTAACAAAACTAAAAGTTTTTTTTTTAATGATGGCTAACGCCAATAGCAATCGTAAACTTTTGGAGTAAACTCTCTGGAGCCACATTCTGGAATAGAATGGCGATATCTGTTACTGACTGATTTTGCATTCCAGAGCGCAAGATCAATGTTTCACGTCACAGTGTCAATTAACGAGTCCTACTTTACACTTTTTCAAATAAGTATTACACACTTAAAAAAAATTAAAGGAAACCTCTCAATAACCTTTTTTTATTTAATAAGAACAAGACGTTTGGATGGCTAGTCCCAAATTCAGTCGTCTTCATTCTCTGTCTAGACACCCATTTGAATCGGAACAGTTCAAGAAAGTTACCCGGAAACCTTCCTGCAATAGCAGTCCCACAACTTACTTAAGAATTCCAACCCATAAGTAGCTACACAGCACCAGATGCCACTTCCAATCGATTTGATTGGGGGTAATTTTCACAGTAATTGAAGGCTCAATTAAAACGTTTTCCCCGCAATCGTGGTGCTGGTCATGTAAGTGTTCCTGGAAGAAGTGTCGTGCACTTCCCCCTGGGTTCCGCCCATTTTTGTCCCGTGGTGTTGTTCCCTGAAGAATTTTAATCAGCCAAGAGCCCGGCCGGCTTCCCTGAGTTTACTAAATAAATTCTGCCGGAGCCATTTTCTTTGCTTTCTTCTGAGTACCAACATATGTATGTTTACCAATAAGTTGATTACAGCTGTAAACCGGGCTGGCTCCGTGTTCCGTTCCGAGTATTCCGATCCCGGACAAGTCGGATCGTTTGCTGCCGATATCGACAACGTATGCCGTCGGTCACTTGCGTACTTTACATAATTATAAAGCTTGCCGCCAGCTAGCTAGTTAGTTAGCTGACTGCCTTCTGCTGGTGGAGTCAACAATTCCCCTTTTCCATAACAACAAAGACCGGCCCCGGATCGTTTCCGGATTGGATGGTTTTTCCTGCACCCGGAACGTATGAGTACCCCGAGAGCACACATCCAGGAAGAACCGAATGTGGTGAGAAAAACCCCCAAAACGTGGGTCCAACCAACCTGGGCCCGGTCCATACACATGGTGTTCCCTTTTGCTCTCTCTAGTCGAGAAAAGCCATTTATCATTTCTCCTGGAGACGTCGGGTGGCGCACCCCGATGGGTTTCCGGGTCGGTTGCCGGGTTCTAAACTGTGCGGTAAGGTTCTCTGTTTTGGGGTTAAGGCGGGTTTTTCCGAAACGCATTTTTCCGAAAGATTGTAGTAACCATACTTTTTGAACCATCGATTTAAAAATTGGTGACTTGCAAAGCTTGGCGCATCACTCATATCTTGATAACCTTATTACTATGTTTAGCGGTCTTGAATCTTTTCCAGGGTGCATAAAAAGGCAAACGCCCGACTGCGACCACAAACCCCAACAAGAACTAGAGCGTTTTTTATAAGCTGTTTTTTTTTTAATTTCAGCTTATAAGAGCAACTCCAACAGTGAGGATCTTTTGCGGGTGTCTTTATGCCCTGTTTTACATTCAGAACAAATTGTTGCACTGATTGTTGTAGACTGTGCACCGCAAGATGGGGCGAACCTCTTCTCCTAATCACTTACGTTTGATCTTCTTCCCATCGTGTGTCTATCGAGAGTCGCTTGCCCTAAACTCACGCTACGTCACAAAACATGCCCTAGGCTTTACGCGTAAAAAAACTACTTTACTCCGCGGATATACCCTGTGAGAGAAATACCCCTTCTTTGACAGTGTCTTTCGTGGAGAAGGGTCTATCTTACAACCTGGAGATAACGCTATGAAGAGACTCACAATTTCTTCCGGCTTCGGATCCTCCGGAGACAATCGTTGATGATAGGTCCGATCCAGCAGCAGAATACCTGCAGCAACCGCCGTCGAAGAACCGGAACAGTTTGTTTTGGTTCTGTTCTCTTTGCGCCAATTCGCAACTGATGATTGCTGAGAACAATAGGTTGATGATGATAAACACGTTATAAATGTTTACACGCTCGATCATATTGAACCATAAATGTTTGAAAAATAACCATAATGCAAGTTCTGTGGGTTAAGTCGTTTTATGAGTTTTTAGTGAAAACTCATAAAATGAGATTTCAAAGAGAACTTGCATTATGGTTATTTTTTAACCGATATCCAAAAGTGGGATAACGGTTGAAAAATAACCGTTTCCTGGGAAAAATGAAAAAAGGTTCATAGGGTTCATTTCTTTCGGAACAAAAAGCAAGTTTCGGGAGGAATTTGATGGCTTAAACATGTTGCAGCAAACAACATTATCTATAAAACAAACACGTAAAAATAGAACATTTAATTTCTTTAATTAACCATAAAGTTAAAATCCACCTAGAAGGGCTTTTCACCTAGCATAAACTGACCGTTTTGCCTTTGTCATCTACCTGGACTGAAGCTAGCTCAGATTTGCACTTGGGTCAGTACGAAAACCAGAACATATCGGAAAGATTTTGAACGTCTCGCATCATCCGATGAATTCCGTAGCAGTTTGGGTGTCAATAACCAGCTCGTTTTGAATCCACCGTCTTTGGAAGTTTTTCGGAATAGCTCTTCGATCATCCGTGCTACGAGAAACTGCCAGGTCGTCTCCTGGAACAGGGTCCAAGTTGACAGTACCATCGTCTCTGAAATTAGAGGAAAAAAAATTACTTTCAATTTTTAAATAATGGATCACTGTGGCATTCGAATCCGACAGTAATCTTTCCATTGCCTCCGGTCAACCGACCTGCCTTGTACGATCCGGAAACATCCCCAAATTATTATCCCGCATCCAGGTCGCCTCTTTTCGTATCCGGGTCTTACTTTTTAGGCAACTGCACATTCGTGTTACCTGGTTTCGATACTTTCTGAGCCGCGGAGGAAAGAACGCGATATTTTTCATCCGGAGCTCCATAGGAATCAGTTGCGGAGATTTTCTGTAAGCAGCTTTCGCTTGAATGTCCTATTGCAAATAATTTTCCGTTCAGTGACCTGGAGGCTTCTCTTGGATTTTTCCGGAACAACACTGAAAATACGGATCATAAATATCGCAAAACAGTTGTAGACGAAAATATAAAAAGTTTCAATTTACCTGCTCTTGGCTTATGTTTTCAGGATTTCATTTGGTCCTCAGTATCCCGGAGCATATTTTTTCACTTTTTTATCCGAAAAACGCCCGTATCAGAACTGGTACAACTGAATACCGGGCACAGAAAAATTATTTAAACTACGAGTCGGATTGAGAAAAAAACAATGGCGGAATATAACCAAATCATTTTTGAGGGCTTGAATTTTCAACCATTATTTTGGTTTTCCACCAGAACTTTGAGAATGGTTGAAATTTAACAATTCATTCTGGTTGAAAAACAACAATAATCGAACTTATCGGAAGAAAACCATAAAACGGTTGAAAAAAACTCGAAAATGGTTATAAAAAAATCAGCGTGTACATCATCATCACACGGTTAAGCGGGACTACTCAAATTAGGTTCGTGGTAACACAACAGTGTTGCCAAACATTCTGGGTAGAAGTATCATGTTACTCATTGAGAAATGAGAACGTTCCCGGTCAGGGAATTCAAGTAACAAATAAGTTATCGCTAATGATACAAGTAACATTTTAATCAGTAGACGATGAATGAGAATAAAGATTAACTCTATTCCACCACTGAAACCTGCGTTGTAACTGCGTTTTCAACAAGTTATCATACCCAGGTCTGCAACGTGTCGATGAAATGTACGCCAGTAGATGGTTCCTTAAAAATTGTAGTGGTTCCGAAGATGAAATCATACTAGTTTGATTCAAGAGGCTCACCCTGCGTCAAGGCCTCTCTACTTCGAAGGTATCCCTCGACAGTGGGCAAGCCTTTTCCTACAACCCTATCTAACATTTTTTGCGCTTGGTGGATTGATCGCCGCAAGAAGACCACTGGACTATCCGTAATATCTAATACGTTTAACGTGCTTTTAAGAGTTCTATTTCAACTTCTTGTTTTATCTTTGAAAAATCTTTCAAGTCTTCTTGGAGTCTTTAAGAAAGACTCTTGAAAGATGCTCAGAAGAATTTCAGAAGACACTTAAAAGACCTTTACAGAACTCCTGAAGGACTCTTATATGACATTCAGAAGGCTTCTAGAAGTCTTTATAAGACATAAAGACTTCTAGAAGCCTTCTGAACGTCATGTAAGAGTCCTTCAGGAGTTCTTTAAAGATCTTTTAAGTGTCAAGAGTCTTCTGAAAGTCTTCAAGGATCTCTTAAGATCTTCAAGTGATCTCTACAAGCTCTAAAAGTCTTTCAAGGGTTTTCCAAGAATCTGTTATAAGCCTTCTAGAAGACTTCTAAAAATCTCGTACGAGTCTTCTAACAGTCTTCGTATAATCTTTTAAGAGTCTGTTAAAAGTCTTTTTAAAGTCTTCTAAGAATCTTTTTAGAGCCCTCTGAGACGCTTCTCAAAGTTTTATCAGAATTTCCTAAAAATTGTCTGAGAGTCTTCCAGGAGTCTTCTAAGAGTTATCTAAAAATCTTCAAAGATTCTTTTAAAACTCTTTATAAACTATAGAGTCTTTTAAATGCCCTCCTAAAACCTTTTTAGAGTCCTTCAAGGCTCTTCTCAAAGTCTTCTAAGAGTCTTCTAGAAGGCCTTCTAAAAGTCTTTCAAGAATTTTCTAAGAGTCTTCTTGAAGGCTTCTCAAAATCTTCTTGAAGTCTTCTTAGAGTCTTTTAGAGTCTTTAAGGTGTCTTTTAAGAGTCTTTCTAGAGCCTTCTGAAAATTTTCAAAGAATTTTCTGAAAGACTTCTAGAAATATTCCGGAAGTCTTCTAAGCGTCTTATAAACGTCTTCTAAGGTCTTCTTAAAGTCTTTTAAGAGTTTTTTTTAAGAGGCTTTCAAAAATTTCCACGAGATCTCTTAGTGTTATCAGAAGTCTCCAAAGACTTTTAAAACCCTTCTAAGAGTCTTTAAGAGCCGTCTAAAACCTTTCTAGTGTATTCTAAGACTCTTCTCAGAGTCTTAGAATACTCTTCTCAGAGTCTTCTAAGACTCTTCTTAGAGTCTTCTAAGACTCTTCTCAGAGTCTTCTAAGACTCTTCTCAGAGTCTTCTAAGACTCTTCTCAGAGTCTTCTAAGACTCTTCTCAGAGTCTACTAAGACTCTTCTCAGAGTCTTCTAAGACTCTTCTCAGAGTCTTCTAAGACTCTTCTCAGAGTCTTCTAAGACTCTTCTCAGAGTCTTCTAAGACTCTTCTCATAGTCTTCTAAGCCTCTTCTCAGAGTCTTCTAATATACTTTTAAGAGTCTTCTCAGAGTCCTCTTGTTGGTTTCTCATTATCTTCTAAGGTTTTTAGGTGTCTTTCGAGAGTTTTTCAAATGCCCTCTGAAAGTCTTCAAAGAGTCTTTTGAAAACCATCTAGAAACCTTTTAGAAGTCTTCAAAAGATCTCATAAGGATCTTCTTTGAGTCTCTAAAAGTCTTTTAAGAATTTACTAAGAATCATCTTTAAATCTTCTAGAAAGTTTCTAAAAATCTCGTAGGAGTCTTCTTAAAGGCTTTGTATAATCTTTTGAGAGTCTATTAAGAGTCTTATAAGGGTCTTCTAAGAACGTTTAAACAGCCCTCTGAGTCGCTTCTCAGAGTCTTGTAAGTTGTCTTAAAGTCTTCCAGAAGCCTTCTAAGCGATATCAAAGAGTCTTTCAAAACTCTTTAAAGATCCTTTCAAGAGCCCTTATAAAACCGTTTTAGTGTCTTCTAAGAATCTTCTCAGAGTCTTCTAAGAGTCTTTCAAGAATTTTCTTAGAGTCTTGAAAGACCTTCAGAGGGCACTTGATAGGCTCTTGAAAGACACCTAAAAGACTCCAGAAGACTTTAAGAAGACTTTGAGAAGATTTTGAGATTGAAGGCTTCTCAAAATCTTCTTAGAGTCTTCTAGGGTGAATAAATCCGGGCAAATACCGGGTTTTTTTCAACGAAATCCGGCCAACCTTCTAGGCTTCTAAAAATCACAAAACTTCTTAGTGTCTTCTAAGACTTTTCTCAGAGTCTTCTAAGAGTCTTCTAATAGTCGATCAAGAAGTTTCTTGGAGTCTCCTTGAAGGCTTCTCAAAATCTTCTTAAAGTCTTTTAGGTGTCTTTTAACAGTCTTTCAGGAGCCCACTGAAAATCTTCAAAGTGTCTTTTGGAAAACTTCTAAAAAGCTTCTGAGAGTCTTCTAGGAGATTTCTAAGGTCTTCTTAAAGTCTTTTAAGAATTATTTTGAGAGTCTTTCATAAGTTTCCTTAGAGAATTTCCAGGAGTCTTCAAGGAGTTTTTTAAAAACTTGTATTTAGTCTTTCATTGGCTTCTTGGAGTTTTTTAAGAGTCTTCTAAGAGTCTTTCAAAAACACTGAGAGTCTTCTAAGAGTCCACTAAGAGTCTTCTAAGGATCCATAGTGAGTTTTCTGAAAGTCTTCTTAGAGTCTACCACTTAAGTTCGTTTTAGAGTCTCTAAAAGTCTTTTAAGATTCTTTCAAGAGTTTTCAAAGAATCTTCTATAAGTCTTCTAGAAGGTTTCTGAAAATCTCCTAGGAGTCTTCTAATAGTCTCCGTGTAATCTTTTAAGAGTCGGTTAAGAGTCTGTAAAGAGTCTGTAAAGAGTATGTAAAGAAAATGTAAAGAGTACGTAAAGAGTCTGTAAAGGGTCTGTAAAGAGTCTTCTAAGAATAGAGCCCTCTGAGACACATCTCAGAGTCTTGTAAGAGTTTCCTAAAAGTTGTCTTAGAGTCTTCCAGGAGTCTTCTAAGCGTTATCTTAAAGTCGTCTGGAAGTCTTCAAAAAGCCTTTTAAAAGTCTTCAAAGAGTCTTTCAAGAGCCCTCTAAAACTTTTTAGTGACTTTTAAGACTCTTCTCAAAGCCTTCTAAAAGTCTTCTCTATAGTCGTTCAAGAATTTTATAAGAGTCTTCTTGAAGGCTTTTCAAAAAAATGTTAAAGTCTTCTCAGTCTTTTAGGTGTCTCTTAAAAGTCTTTCAAGAGCCCACTGAAAGTCTTCAAAGTGTCTTCTGGAAGACTTCTAAAAAGCTTCTGAAAGTCTTCTAAGAGTCTTCTAAGGTCTTCTTAAAGTCTTTTAAGAACTATTTTTAGAGTTTTCCAAAAGTCTCCTTGGAGAACTTCCAGGAGTCTACTAGAAGTTTTTCAAAACTTGTAGTCTTTCAATGGTCTTCTTAGAGTTTTTTAAGAGACTTTTAAGGGTCTTCCAAAAGAAATGAGAGTCTTCTAAGAGCCCACTAAGAGTATTCTAAGCATTCATAGTAAGTTTTCTGAAAGTCTTCTTAGAGTCTACCAGAAGTATTCTTAAAGGCGACCTCCAGAAGAGTCTTTTAAACTTCTTCAAAAAGTCATCTTTGAATCTTCAAAGGATCATCTTTAAGTCTTCTAAGAGTCTTCTAACATTCTTTTAAGAGTTATCATAGCCCTCTAAAACCATGTTTAGTTTCTTCTAAGACTCTTCTCAGAGTCTTCTAAGGGTATTCCATGAATTTTCTCAGAGTCTTCTTGAAGGTTCTTCAAATCTTCTTAAAGTCTTTTTAGAGTCTTCTAGGGTGAACAAATCCGGGCAATATCCGGACTTTTTTTTAAGAAAATCCGGCAACCGGATCGAGCCGGGTTGTTCTTTTAATTCTGTATTAAATATCCGGGTAAACCCGGATAAAACCGGGCAATCTGGCAACCTTACTCTAGATGACTGGAATATGGTCACATAAAAAGGAAAAAAATGCAATCAATAAAATTTTAAAATTTACTCGAATCAAATTCATTTTCGTAATAACACATTTCGGTTAAACAGAACCAGAACCGTTTCGCACCATCATCGGGAACCCCCAAACGGTCCAGGGAAAGTGGCACCCGGAGCAAGTGTGTACCCAACGTTCCGTAAATAGCAATTTTAAACCTCATTTCCCTTTACTACTGAGAGCTATAATAGTAGGTAATAGTAAAGTTGGTACAACACGCTGCTGACCTTGGGCGAAAAGTGTCAATGTTGGAAGAATTGAAACGTCTCGGATGTCGTTCGAGTCGACCACAAATCACTTTGCTGCCTGTCACTTCGGGTTGTTCACACTCGGGACGATGGCGATTTTCCGGAACCGTTGCGCCATTTTATCCGTTTTTTCTCGCTTTTACAGCAGCAGCTCTTTGCTGTACTATTTCTTCTTTATTTCTCAGCTTTAAACTTGAAACTTTAAACCTAATCGGATTATGGTTACATTTGATGTATCACCGTGGAAGGTATTACCGATTCGATTTCCTTCGATGGAAGCAAACAAGTTTGGCCGGCGGGAAATCAATTAACATTTTTCTTGTAATTCAATGTTGTTGGACATAATCCGTCAAATCAAACCACCACTAAAAACGAAGCTTGAAGTTGAATCAATAATACTTAATCACCCCAAAACAACCAAAGCCGGATCTTTCTCACCGAACGAGAAGATATCTTAAAGCTTGTCAGCAAACAGACCTAAACTTTAATCCCAGTGCCACGCTAGACCAAGCGATTATTTATTAAATGCACAAACTGTCTTCTGCTCCACCCATCAAATATCCACCCTCCCTGAGAGACTAGCCACAGTCAGCCAGGGTTCAGTTAGTTTAGGATTTGGTTTTCCTTTGAAACTCCCCAAGTCCCAAACAGCTTGCTTCCACCAAACTTCCCACATCTACACTTCTTCGTCAGAAATCGGGATGCAACTGCAGTCGAGATTGTCGAACGTCATTTTGGGGCGAATTTCTCCTCTTCCGGGAAGGGAAAGCGAGACAATATCAATTATATAATTACATCGGGGTCTTTTCCGGTTCCACTTCTAGCTGCAGTAGTTCGTTTGTTTGAACTTTCGCCGTTCCCGGCGGAGTCCAAAAAGGGGATGTCTGCAACAATCATCGCAGATGGATCAGCAAATCCCGAAACGAAGGCCGTCGTTCACACAAACATAGACGCAAACACCCCGCAAGCAAAGGGATTTGTGACTGAATCGTCGTCGTTCATCTTTGCGTCCCATAGAAATCGACCCGACCTTCGAGATGGCGTTAGCGTCTCGGTCGGTGGTAAACGGATCCTTGCTGCTGCCTTGATTTGCGTACCGTACCAACTTTACACTTGGTGCTCCCAAGATTCAGTTAATGATGATTTGATTATTTGTTTTTGGCACCCCTTCTTGGGCACACGTCCGTTGGGCGTCCGGCATTGCCCTCAAACTGTGTTGCATTTGATTTGAGAACGACTAGAAGGGCGGGCTTTATTCGGTGTTTCAGGCTTTGATTGTTGTGATGGTTCAGAACACAGTGATAAAACCATTTCAATTACAGCTACAAATATCTGATCAGTATATTGGGTGTCCCATTATGTCTAAGCACGATTTTGATAATACCCGGCTCATTTTCGGATGATGTTTAAACAGCTAATTTTTGCTGGGTGTTGTTGTTTACAGCTTACCTACCTAAAGGTCCGGCGCCGATTGACCGACGCATAGGGCTGAGATAAAAGATCTTCACTGCTGGCGATCCGGAGCCAGCGTCTTCACTTGCTGCCAGCCAAGGTTCTCGTCAACTGTGCGCATTTCAGCGGCTAGACTACGCCGCCACGAGCTTCTGGGCCTGCCTTTTCTTGATACCCATCTGGATTCCAGTCAAGCGCCTCTCTGCAAATCTCGTTTTCATCTCTTCGCAGCGTGTGCCCAATCCATCTCCACTTACGTTCCCGAATCTCGATGTCCAGCGCCTTTTGATGACACCGACGATGAAGTTTATTTTTAGGTTAAGTTTACAGCTTAACCAAAAATTAATTTTGTCAGTTGGCGAAAATGAAAAAGAAAGCATTAGAGCGGTCTGAAACTCGATTCGGAAGTATGAATAGGAAAGCAGCTTCGTGAAAAAAAAAATATCTGGACTGAAACCGGATCCGGTGGACAAAACATTGGACCGAATACGCATGATTTCCCGGTCCAAAATTTTGTCCACCGGATCCGGTTTCCGCCCAGATTACGCCAATAGGAAGACTACCTCGCAGCACCGTTGGTGTGCGTTATCATCGCCGATGAAACCTATTACAAGTTTGATTACAAAACGCTTCCAAGTGACATACAATACGCTGTTCGGGATGGCCAAAGCATTGACGAGACGGAGACATAATTTTTTTCTGAAAAAATCGGTAAAAAGGCAATTTTATGGCAAGCCATTCGGTAGTGTTGCATGCTTTCCGAACCGTATGTGACTACCATCACAATGAAAACAGCTATTTATTTTAAATAAGAATTGAAGATTAAATGTCCGACATTAAAGTTCAGATTCAACGAAAACATGAAGATAACATTAAAGTTCAAAACAATCAGCTGCCTGATGAACACTGTAAACTGTTTCGAAGTTGGCTAATCACGCCATTATCTGCTAGCTTATCTGGCCGTTGCTCATTGTAAATATTACATCGGGCAACTCGTCAAAAAAAAATCTTCCAACTATCGCTAGAGCACTTTACTCTGGCTTGTTAGCAAGCGCAACACTCGAATTTAATTATTCATATCGTAATCAATTAAGAACTTCATCTCTTCGCGCGCTCGCCGGAAGATAGCATCACTTTCCGATGCTCGCCCTCTGCCCCACTAAAGTAAGTGTAGTTCAAGTAAGATGCCCTGCAGGCCACGTGTTGGTTCCCGGACAAGCTGCAGCGTCATCCCTCAACGTTCAGTCGGTGCCAGACAAACACGACGGAACAACACAAACAATAAACTCCTCGCTGTCCCTCCCGGGCGGCAGCGTCCGGAAATGGAACGTGAAAAGTCTCTCGCCAGATCAGCGGCGAAGAATCAACAGAATCAACCACCTTCAAAGAAAGAGGATTGGCAGGGGAAACGGATTTTTGAGCAAATACCCAACGTCGCCACCCGCCTGTCAAATGAAGAAGCTCATCGTCGTCGTCAGAAAACACCACCATCATCCTTGACAAGAAGGACGAGTTATGACGGTGAAGGTGGGAAGAACGATGCACTTTGTGCAGTTTCCTGCGGCAAACGCTGATGGTGGTTGATGCGCGCGAGCGAGTTCAATTGCATCCATTCCCCTATGCTTTCGAGTTTGCCGAACCAGCAAAGCAACTGTAATGCGTCGAACACGTGCCTGTCCGTCGTCGTCGTCTTGTTAAGGCAAGGAGATTAGACGCTTGTTTACGCTGTTGATTCCGCAAATGGTGGTGAAGATGTGCGGCGCAGCAGTTTCAAAGGAATCTTGGGCCCTCCGGGAAATCGGCGAACAACTTGCGAACGGTTGGTTGTGGATTGGTGGAAGACACACACACACAGTGGTATTTTGGGATTCCGTTTTCGAATCAAGCTGCAAGTTATTCACTTGAGTAAAATTCGGGGGTTTTATCAGAAAGAAGCAGGGATAAAGTAATTGAAACTGGGAAAACAAAGTTTAATATGATTCCAGAATAAAACTTAGGGTTCCGATAAGAAGGTTGACAAAATATCAACGTGTGCCAGAACAAATAATCAAATGATCGTTAACTCAATTTCAATTAAGTTCAAAATGCCCGATAACAAGCCTGAAAATTCCCAAGTCTAATGAACGGATTATTCTGTACCTACTTCTTTTTATAAGCCGGACACTCTTCCTCGCATAAAAAATAAAGACAGTTTCCTGTCAATCGAAACAACTGCTCTCAATATTTGTGAGTATCGAAAAAAAATCATATTTGTAGGTATAACAAGCACTACAAGCTTCTTATGCCCAAGGCATAAAGACGAAATTAGTGGAAAAAACTTTTTCCAAAATCTATTACCCATTTCACATCAAACTTCGACTACGACTCTGACATAAAAAAGGAAGGCCTTATAGTGTCGTTTTGTTAATGTTTTTACACTCACAAATCAGACTCTACTCCAATAATGTACTTCGTTGAAGGTGGAATTATCGGTATAATATTCTATGCCGGACCGGCATTAACAAGCTTTCTTATAGATGGCTTTGTCCTCCTAGCGAAACGAGGAATTCTACTGTTAGACTCGAGTGCATATAAAGCCGAGTGCTTCGTGTATGAGGCTCATCTTCTTCGTACAGGGACGAGCTCACATGTTGTAGTTCTGCTCCTCTACACTCTTGCTCTCACCGTGGTGTGACTTTCTTCGTTCGTTGATTTTGGTATAGATCGCGGGTCTCTACAGGGTCCGGCAATTGAACTGCTACAAAACTTTAGGAGTGATTATTACGAAGTATACAAAACCGAATTAGATGACATCTTGTCACCTTGTTAACATTATGTCTATTTAAGACGAAGTCAGAGGATATTTTTTTTAATTTTGTAATCAAGTGTTTTTTTGTAAAAATAGTCCTCGAACCTTAACGTAGTGTTTTGATTGTCTAGTTCCAGGCTGTGAAGCGGTAGAAAGACATATTTCGTGAGTTGTCCAATGAGAGTGTTTTTTTTTTATATTTTGGCTCACACTTGGAAGATACCTGGAGATCAGAAGTACCCAAGTATAGTAAGGTGGGGATCGTCAAGCTACAGTGGCGACACCTACCAGGTGAAAATCATCAATATGCACCCTGAGAGAATTTTTTGGCGTAGTAACACTAAATTGGCGATAGATTTTAATACACCGGATCAAAATCGTCGTCGGATCTTGGAAGATGGCCCAGCCTTACAAAATCCTAAGATTTCAAGACCTCTCGTTTGAACAAAAGCAAGAGCGGGTAGAAAGGGCGAAGGCGCAGCTTACGCGGGCCGTGCATGAAACATTTGGAGAATATCGTGTTTTCTGCCGATGAATTCATCGCCGTTCAGCGGTTCGTGAAAAAAACAGAACTACAGATTTTGGTTGCCAGAAAGATCACGAACCTATGCAAACGTATTAAAGGCCACAAGACGACAGAAATCTGTCTTATTGAAGGTCTGGGTCGGAATCGCCCATACTTTCCTTGTGAAGATCAACCGAACAGCCTGAAGAGGTGTAGCTCAATCAATTTACGTATCGAAAATAGTTGTGGGATAGTGTGGGATTTTTTTAGGGTTAATTTCAAGTACGGAGTGGTCGGGGAGTTCGCCGGACCTGAACCCTATGGGCTTGGCTGTCTAGAGTATACAGAAGCCCGAAGTCTACTCCACAAAACATGACGGGTTGGAAGTTCTGGAGCGCCATCTAGTTGAGTTCTGGGATAAAATACCACAAAAACCACCTGCGGTCTTTTTAGAATATGTGCCTTGAGCTTCTGCAGCGAGTGGTTAAGCTCAAGGACAAAAAAATCGAAAGGCGCCGTTGGATTTTGAAAATATGATCTGTTTTGATGTAATTCGTATTAAATTTTAAAGAAAAAGTTTTTGTTTTGATCAAAATTTGTTTGTTCCAATGAAGCACTTCAATTGCCTGACCCTGTAAACAGTTGGGCAATGAGGAACATAGAACTGAGGAGCTTTTCTCGAGCAACTCAAGAGAGTTGCGTCTGGTGGAAATCCCATAAATATTGTGCACAATGAATAACAATGTATCCATGATCTGTAGTTTGATTTCTTTTTTTAATCTGTGTTTTTGGCACGTATAGCGAAGGATATGTAACCTAGGGTTGAGCCACTACCCAGTGCTGCTAAGACTCCCCCAATTCTTGCCTCAGGGGCGGCTTTTAAAAAATGAACACTACAAGGAAACGCTAAATAATTAAGTTTCGTGCTTTACTCGCCCACTTTATTTCCCCTTAAATGGTGATATTAACGCTTGTCGACAAATCGAAACTTTCTCTCCAGACAGTTATAAAGGACCTCCTCCCTTAGTCGTCTGCTACCGAGTTCTCTCTCCCTGCACAAACCTCCTCTTTGCGTATTGAGACTAAATACTATACGGTTTTGGTGGGTTCGAACGTCTCCGTAGCTCGCAGCGCGTTGTCGTTGCCTCACGACTCCGAAGTACAGGGTGCCACCTGCTCCATCGGACGGTCTCGCTGGATGGTAAGCGATAGGACAGGATTGACGCTCAGGAAAGCTGCTTTGGGTACCCTTACCGGACTACAAAAGGGTAAAATACGGGGTCCTGGTGATAAAGGGAACAAAATTGCGTCATGGCGTTAGGTCGGTTACTTTGCTGGCATTCAGAGCCTTGGGTTACCTGGGAACAGACTTGTAAACCATCGACCTTTTCTCTGACAGTCGCACAGCCTGCTTTTATCAGTTTCATTGTTTGTGCCATCAAACGAATGCGACCGAAAACTTGCCGAACAGTCGACTACCATCAAATGAAACGACATTCATTCTTCTTTGTGTGATTGTCGAACGAAATTTCGTGTCTTGGTACACGAGAGGGATAATTTGATGGTCAAACGACCATAATTCCCGACAGTTTACGACATCGCCTATCTCTTTCACGCAGCAGAACTTACAGACTCAATAAGCAAATGCAATCTTTTCTATTCACTCCCTCCTGTTGAAAAAAAATTCGCCACTCTGCAGCGCCGGGTGATGTTTGGATGTGTTGGTCGAACAATGTGGAATGATTATCTCGATTATCTTCGCAAGGGGGATGAAAGTCAAACGACTAACCACACCAAAGATCAGAATTTCATTTGACATTTTTTTGCTCTCCGATCAAACGATTGCGCTCTCCACGATTGTCACGAACGATGTGTGGTGGTTTTCTCCGGAAAAATTCAAACGATGGTGACCACTTACAAGCCTGCCTGGGAATCCTCTATACACACACTTTTATTGGTTTTTCGATATCTCGAGCTAAAGTCACCGTAACTTGGGAAGGAACTTGGATTTTGGAACGAAGTATACTTTGGCGCTTTACTTGCTGTAGTATTCGCTCAGAGTTGCGACGAAGAATGACCCTATCGTTAAAGGTCCATGACTCCCGTATCCGACCGTTGACCTTTCATGCCCCTCTATCCCTTCTTCCGGTTTCCCCTCAGCAGGTCAGCCACCATTTTCTGCTGCTATATCTAGCCTTGGACTCAGAAGCCTATCAGGTGCTCCCATCTGTTGAAGCGTACCAACATCTCCGGACGTTTATGTTGGTTGGCAGCGTCCAAGCTTTTCTTCCGGGGTTCAAAGGCAGGTCCGCTTCACTCTACACTTAATCACCAGCACTTCCTTGACATTTACCTTTATGCATCGAATCTTGACAATATTGTTTAGAAACTGAACTGAAAATGTACGCAAACATAAGGTGGCAACTTTTTAATTTTTTCAGAATCTTTTATAACCCATTTCAAAATATCCCCCTTTTACAGTGAAATTATCAGAAACTTACATGCAAAGTTGTTTCGATTTAACGACCTCTCTGGGCTCTCTTTGGCCGCTATCACCGCCGTTGTGACCATTCGACGTGTTTCGCATGCACAATATGCACATGCATATTCCCGCGTCGATTCTGAAATGAATCCCAAGTGTGGACGGATTTTTTTCCGGATTCCGATGCGTGTATTCGCCGCAGGCTCCTGATCGAATTCTAGTCTCAGCGTCGAGACCCGGGTCCTCCTGTGTTCCAACTTCTTCGACGCGGTCGGCCGATCAAATGACCGAGAGATAGTGCCAGCATAGATGGAGAAAGTGGTTACTTTTGTCGCTCTGATTCTGTTAGCATAGAAGTTGCTTCGGACTAGCTCATAGGCTCTTTCTCCTCCTCCGTGTTCTTTTTTTCTGCCTGATGCCCATCATCAGCAGCACGTTAATTTGACGGGTTTTTGTGGCAAACGAAGAACGAAAACTGATCCGGAACTGCCGTCGATCAGCAGTACCAACTTTACAACAATTCACTCCATCAGAGATGAATGACGTTTCGAGTGGACAACATTCGTTCAGTTCATCTTTGCATTGATCAAATGTCTGGCTGAACTAGCAGCAGTCCTCCAGTGGAAGGGTTCAAATCCAACAAGCAAATAGGAGTCCTCTTGGCGCAATGGGACAAAACGAAAGCGGATTAGGAACCATTTCAGTGGGCCTGTTCATCGTCTGTAAGGATTACAGTGTGCTTATTTTTCACTACGAGCAATATCCGTAGAACCGTATGGTATAGACTTTGTTTGTGGAGTGATAATCGTAGCTGTAGGTTAACGAGCCGGATTCGAACTTTCGGCTCCATCCTGGGATTCCGCCGCTTTCGAAGCCCACCTATAGCTGCCCATGCGTATGTTGCGATCAGCGCCATTTGTTGGTCAGCATCTTACTCGACCATTACCTGGGCCATTTATTTTACATATGGCATCGAAGGTCTCTACCGGAAGCTTCCTCTCCACACAGCACTTCCTGTGCACATTTACATTTATCACATTGATTCTTACTGATCTTGGGCTTCTCACACAACACACTGGTTACAGGAACATGTGTAGTGTCCGTCTGCCTGGACATGGGAAAAAACTAAATTAAGAAGGAAAACCGTTTATTTTATGTCAAATGCATCTCACACTAAATGAACTAGAATATTTTTGAAGGAGACTGAGCAAAAATGTATGAAACTTGGTTTTATAGTGCAAGAACAAATCGTTATAAGTTATAAGTAAAAAAAAAATGGCCGCGCGGAGCATGGCCTAGAGAACAAGTGGATTAACACGTTCGTCGCCACGCTCATTTTGATAGTTTTACTAGCCGAGCCCATAGAAATTATCGGAGAGAGAATGTAAAGAGGGAGAACTCCCATATTTGAAACGTGTGGCGAAGCTGAGCGGTTAACTCAAGTAAGAGAGCGTCACACGCTTTTGGATGTGACGGGGCCCCTCAGGAAATACACCCGTCACCCGAATATGGGTGCCATGGCGACGAACGTGTTAATTGTAAAATCAGTACAAAGTCGTGTTTCAATATCATCTGCATGTCGACTGGATTTGAAAATTGGCACGCTAACTGAAAATCTTTGTCACTTTTTCCTTGAAATAATACAATTTCATCAGTTCGTAACTTTTTCTCCCACAGTAGATTTTCTTGGCCAACTGCTAACTTTTTCTTGTCACTAAACCAAATTTGCCAAGCCTCATTTGAACAAATTTCCATTTTTTTTTCGAAAGCTCCAGGGTGCTTCCAATATTAGAAATTGGGCTACTTTGATCCTTTAAAATTAAAATATTTAAATCTTCTGCTATTTTCACGGTTTGCATTGGACAATCAAACTCAATACTTTCTAATACCACTTCTGGATATTTTTTCTGCGAAAACAACACTCGAATAAAAAGTGATGAACTAGATTTAAGCACAAAATTGGAAGCAAACAAAACGAGTTTCGTTTCTTAAAGCCTAAAGGCATTAGTCGATTCAAATAAAAAAGTTACAAAGAAAAACACTCTGAATAAATTAATGACATCGCGAAACATCCAAATCGAGTATTAGTCTGTATTAGTCTGTGACTCTTTAACCGTATAAAGTGTCATATTTCTTTGTTTATTATGATTTCTGCTTAGAAGAAGCATAACATTTGATGAATGTTTAATGCCCTTAATTTTATATAAACAACTGGATTCAACTACTGTGTCTGTGTCTTGTCCAGGCTTTTCATTCCTTCCTGTACCGCAGCATATCAGCCTTGCAATAGTCTTGCAAAGTCTTCAGGAAAGCCATTCGAACCTATTTTCCACAACAGTCTCCAATTAAGCGAACAAACGATGAACAACCGTTCCGTCTTTTTCTGGGTCGGGTGCCTTATTTATGACAGTTTCCAATCCAATCAAATCCAACTAGTAACTGGAAACATTCGTGTCCTGAAATTCCACGTTGTTCGAAAGACTCGATCCATGTCAATTGCTACACGCTTCATTTTTTTAACTCAAAATTAAGTTTGACTGAGGTTCCGATTCTATGACCATAAAGTTTAGTTCCCTTTTGCCTCCTTGCGATGGTTCAAAATTTTGTCACTCCAGAAAAATTACCGGAAGACTGAGAAGAAACGTCATAATGCAATGTGCTCCGTTGTCAGCGTGAAATTGTGTCCTCCATTTTCATTGTATGGTGAGCGTCTTAAATTTTTTTTAAACGAACACAAACACATACAGGATCTCAATGGAACTTCATGTTTCTTCGAAAAGATTCCTTTTTCTTAACTCTAAGCGTACATCATTCGAGGATATGATGGCTAGCATCTTACAAATGCTAAAACCACCAATACACAGGAAGTGTACTATGTATGCCTTGGCCGGAATTCGATCTCATGCCCGCTGGCTTAGAAGACTTGAAGATACCCCAAAATAAACAACCTTCGAATAAAAATAATAAATTGGAGTTTAGCTGCCAAACTTAGTTTTGAGTATGCCTATCAGAACTTAGTTTTGAGGTTGCCCAGTCGAACTCAAAGTTGGGGGCTGCCGCTGCCACTGAAGTGCTGTTTTAAACCAAAACAACTTAATTTCGAGTTCAAAAAAAGGACCGTGTAAGCATAACAGCCTACTAGCTTTATGATAAAACTGTCATCGAACTGCAGCCGGCAGTCGTAACGCAAAATTTATGAAAGAAGGGACCTTTTTGCTAGTGCTACCTTTGACAAAATATCAATCGAAAAGTTGTACCAGTTCGATTCGGTTCAAAATTAGTAGCTTAGGGGAGCCCGGCCTTGTCTGTAAGAAACTAAAAAAGAAACAAGAATTTGTCAGAAAAATACTCTGGCTTCAATTCTCAGAAAATCAACCGATGTTTTCACAACAGTAATTAAAAACCAAGAACTCTTCCATGATGGGCGAACGAAAATTTATCGATAAATTAAAACCCGCCGAATGGTTCCGGGAAAAGGGGGGTTCTAAACTGCTCGTTTTTGGTATGACATCTAGTTTTAAAGCATCCGTTACCGTACTAGAAATAGCAACGCTTTTTACCCCATTACAACGATTTGTTACATTTTCAAACTTGTTTTCCTTCAGTTTATCTTACATTTGTTCCCGATTATCGAGCTTGTGTTAGTTTGAAAAAAAAACAGCGAATCAGAAACCAACCTTAGATAACTTAGTGTTGTATTATAATAACATTAGATCCTACATTATATTGGAACGATCAGCAAACTACTAGCATTCGGTATGATAATAGAATATACATATTTATACATATATATTTATGCGTAAAAAATTTAATTCAATTGAATTGTTAAAAAAAACCAAACGGCAAGCAACATCCGCTGGAGCATCCAGTTGCCAACAAAAATCACAAAAACGAGCGCGCCTAATTCCAGTGTTGTTAACCAAACTTAGCAGCCACACTTTCCTTTGTTCCACACACACCAACAACAAAACACACATACGCAAAATAGTAAACAAACAAAACCCCATCCTTCGCTCCCTTAGAACTTAGAAAACGTTATTTTAGATGATTCCCAAAAACACAAAAAAAAACGCTTAAACCCTTCACCGGATGCAGTTTTGTCGTAGAGATGCCCACGTGCCCATTGTTGAGAGTACAACACACGCAAATCAGCTCCACAAAATGGCTTCCGATCCAATCCTTATGACTTGTGCTTTTGAGTGATTCGAGGTAGCGACTTTGACGTGATTTAACAACTTGCAGAAAAGTTGTACACTGGAATCAGCTCCAAAACAATAACAAGGTCATGCCTAGAACCATAGCCTTGTAAATGAAAAACCACCGCCATCGCCCAATCCCGCATATCCTCCACATCCACCTACTCACCAGTTACTTAGAGCGATTATTTGCAACAAAAACCAGCTAAACCGTATCGTATCGAAACCAATCTAAAACTAGCCAGTTATAAGTTACCTATACATATACCTAGTTGAGTTTGGAAGTTTTTTGTTTTCCGTTTTGTTTACGTTACTCAATCACTGGAAGTGTTTACCTGAGTGTTAGTGCATCCAAATCCACCAATTTAATCAGAATGAACCGCTATCGAGATTGAAATCTGCATCCAGAAAAATAAATCTAAAACAAAAACAAACAAACGAATACGGAACGAAAATTTTTCCTGTGACACCCCTAGCAGGAATTGAATCGGAAGATTACCACCACGAATCCGTCTCCTGGTAGAGAACAACAGAATCCAGCTCCAAACGGTCGCCAATTGTGTGTCCACTGCCGCAAGCATCCGCTAGTATGGAGTCTCTCTCTAGTTTATAGTGATTGTTTTGTAATCTTATCACACCACACATATCGTATATTATTCATTAATCTCGTTAAGCTAAAACAAAAAAAAACTAGTTGCCGCCTAAACATGTTCAAAAAAAAGTAGTTGAAACTGCCCACCTTAAACCAAAAAAAAAATTACGAATCAGAAACCTCCTTTAGTTCCACATATACATATGTATCTGTCTATATTACCTAAGTCTGTGTGTGTGGTGAGGCGCGGCCCGGTGACGCCAACTTTTGTGTGCCTGTGTGCTTTACAGGTGACCGAATACTGCGGCTGGCGATGGCCTCCCGACATCATCCGGCGGCTGCCTTCATGCATCATGACGGCGCCCTCAATACCGGCAATGGGCCAATGAGCGTAGACGGTTTATTGGATCGCCGCCGTCTGAATGGGATTAGCAGCGCCAATGGTGGCTCTCAGCAGCATCTTGGTCCACCGCTGATGGTCGGATCTCCCAGTGGAAGTAGCGGAAGTCTCTCGGCTCCAGCCGGTCTGACCGGAGGCAGCGACACAAACGGATCTTCCGGCGGCGGCGGCGAAGGCCGAAGATCTTCGAGCGCAACTCGGCGCGATCACAACATTGACTATTCGTCGTTGTTCATCCAACTAACCGGTACCTTCCCGACGCTGTACAGTTGCGTCAGCTGTCACAAAACCGTCTCCAATCGGTGGCATCATGCCAACATCCATCGGCCCCAGAGCCACGAATGTCCCGTATGCGGCCAAAAGTTTACCCGCCGCGATAACATGAAGGCCCACTGCAAGGTCAAACATCCCGAGCTGAGGGATCGCTTCTACAACCACATCGTACACATGTGATTAAACGCCGCCAGAAACAAACAGCGGCTCAAGTGCATGAAGAATGCCTTCATATAAGAAGCGCTCTCAGCCTAGGGAGCCCTACAAATACATACAAACACTAGTGCGCAACAACTCATACACAAGAATCTCTCTTACTCTAGTCCTTTGATTTTGCATACCAAGAAAAACTAAGCAAATCTACGCCATAGTCCAAATAGTCTCCACAAAGTTGTTGGAATTTGCTTATATGTTAAGTAGGAAGTTTTGAAATTATCTCTAACCCATATCTAGAAGAGCCATTTAAGAAGAGGAAAAAGGGAACTCACCTACAGCCACACAAAATATGGGGACCTTATCTAACAGCTATTGAACCAATAATGCTCTGTAAGTTTCAAGTTTTTAAGTTCGTTCAATAGGTTGTGCGTTACTTTTTCTAGTCCATCAGTTTCTCTTGTTTACGCTCTCCCGCTCTCTCTCTCTCTCTCTAGAAGTAATCCGCATTTAGACTCATAACCCAAGATCAAAATTCAAAGTCATATACAACACTGTAGAATATTATTAAAAATGTAGAGAGTAATATACATAGATATATTTTTATATAGAATACTATATTTATATACCGAGCAACAAACTATTGCAAATATGTAAGGTGACGAAGGTGAAAACAAACCATAAAGGAAAAAAACACAAGATAAATTTAATCGCACCGATTAGTAATTAAAAAAAAGGAAACATATTATAAAGAAGCAAAAATAACTTTTCGTTGCACAATAAGTTAGAAAAAAAAAACCTGCGCCCAGTATGCTAAATAATAAGGTAAGGATAGCGCGCGCGCTTAAAGTCCCCTCACATCACCATGAACAAAAAAAAAAACAAAACCAAAAATCCCACCAAACAAAGCTGCAAAAAACCCTCTTGCCGACATCGATTGGACCATCGATTTCCACTTTGTGGCACAGTAAACAAAAAAAAATGTTGAAGAAAACGAAAAGGCTCGCAACCCTTTTTAACTGTAAACTTCATCTAAATTTCTGAGATGATTCAGCTTCTCCAAAACCAATTAACTTTGAAGGATTTAACAAAAATGTGCAATCAATATAAATTTTCTCTCTGTTTCACAATCTATTGGTACTCTTTACGTAGACAATTGGAGTAAACTTCATTCACGAGACTTATACAAGTTGAAAAGTTCCACTGAGGGAGGAGCTCGAAGAACGAGTTCCTCAAGGGTCTCAACAAGTTTCTGAGGAGACTCAACAAATTTCTCAGAAGGGACTCAACGGATTCCTCGGAGTTGATGAGGTGGTCAAATGAACAAAAGGACTCAACGAGTTCTACTATGAGAACTCAATGAGTTCTTCTGGGGAGACTCAACGAGTTTATAGAAGTACACTCAACGAGGTCATGTGAGAGCACTCAAGGTGTTTCTCTGACGTACCTCCAAAAGGAATCAAAGATTTCCGGAGTTCATTCAACGAATTTCTAAGTTCCTGAAACGATTCGATGAGTTCTTCTGAGAGGGCTCCTCTGAGTGAAATATGCACGTTCCTCTGCGAAGACTTAACGAGTTCCTCCGAGAGGAGTCAAAAAGTTTCCCTGAGGAGGCTCGACGAGATCCTCTGAGGAAACTCAAATGGGTTCCTTGAGGAAACTCAACAAGTTCCTGAGCGAACTCTACAAGTTTCTCTGAAGGCACTCTACGAGTTCCTGAAAGGACTAATTAATTTCCTAGGGAAGTTATTCGAGTTCCTCAAAGAGACTCATCGAGTTTCTCAAGAGGACTCGAAGATTTTCTCAAGGGAACTCATCGAATTTCTCAAGGGAACTCATCGAGTTCCTCAAGGGAACTCATCGAGTTCCTCAAGGGGACTCATCGAGTTCCTCAAAGGAATCAATCCAGTTCCTCAAGGAGACTCAACGAGTTCCTCAAGCGGACTCAAAGAGTTTTTCTAAAGAACTCAACGAGTTCCTCAATGGATCTCATAGAGTTTCTCAAGGGGACTCTTCGAGTACCTCAAGGAGTCTCATCGAGGTCCTCAAAGGTACTCATTGAGTTACTCAAGGGGACTCATCGAGTTTCTCAAGGAGACTAATCAAGTTCCTCGAGAGGACTCAACGAGTTTCTCAAGCGAACTCGACGAGTTCCTCAAGGAGACTCAACGAGTTCCTCAAAGGGACTAAACAAGTTCCTCGGGGAATTCATCGAGTTCCTCAAAGAGACTCATCGAGTAGCTCAATATGACTCAACGAGTTCCTCAAGGGACTCTTCGAGTTCTGGTATAATTTGACAGTTTGAAAAAAAATCGTATAAACCATTAGACAGAATCAATTGCATCGTTTTTGCGTTCCATTTTTTATGATTACATCCCTCTTTTCTTTCGTTGATTTTATTTCTAAATTTTTATGTTCTTTGAAGGGAAAGGTTGAAATCTACATAAGCATGACTGTGTCAGTTTTGAGAATCCAAAATCTCTGTGTCTTCGCAACAAAATTGAAACAACGAGCAAGAAGCCATCTGTCCATCGATCAATTGGAATGATTCGGAAAAATAACTACTCGAAAATCTTTATACTACCTAGAATAGCTGATTAATATTTAATTTTTTTTGACTGTTTGTCTTTATCTAACGACATGATGCACTGACATTCAGAAATTTTATCAAGTTGCACTCATAAAAATTCACCCAATTTGAAGAAAAAAGAAACTGGAACGTTTACGTTCAGTTGTAAAAGATTAATGCCTTCTTAGAATATATCAATAGAAGAAGGCCAAACCTTTTCTTCACTTAAATATTTAAAAATATTTTTCAAATTTTAAGCTGTAAGAATGTTATTCAGCTAAATTGGCAATTGACTTTCAACTCCACAATCTGCAGCTTCTTCTTGGCATCAATTTTATCCAATTCCCGCTCTTTAAAAATCCTCTCTGCGCTTTCTCTCTCTTGTTTGCCATTTCTAAAACTCATCTACAAAAAGGAAATGGCTGCGGGTTTTAACTCTGCACGACTATTTTGGCAGAAATGTACACGATATTATGCAAAACTGTAACTGTTTTACTTCAATCAATGCCCTACTGTTATTTAAACTCAACTGAAAATGTTCGAAAATAAATCTGAAAAAAACCCTTCCAATTTCGCTGCAAAGTGTTTTTATAACGGTTTCTCTATTGTTCTTCTGTGTGCGAACGAAGCAAAATTGTCTCCCCATTCTCGGTGTTTTCTCTTTGCAACCATTTTGTTCGTTCTGATTCCACCATTCTCTATCTGTGTAAATATTGTCATCTGTACCTACATATATATTTTAAGTGTTTTTGTGCTTTTAACACGTTTTGCTGTATCGGGAAACGATGTTATTTTTTTATGGGTTTGGAGATTTCTTTCTTGTCGCTTTGATGAGTGCGTGAGAGATATTTTCAACCGAGTCAGTGTACATGTATACAAAATTCTCATTTCACCATTGTAATTTTAATATTTTTATTTACGCCGAGAGTTTCTTAGCGTTGGTGCTGGTTGGTGATTTTTTCTTTTAGCATTTAAGGAAAATTATATTACTTTTATTTTAAATTTTTGTCCATAAAACAAAAATCACCGGAAACAACCGTTGAGAAAAAAAAACTAAAACGAAAGCATAAATTTGCGTTTGAAATAAGTTTAAATCTCACTCTCTCTGTCTCTCCCGAAATTGTTGGTGTTGTGCTCTCGCCTTCTCTCACTCTCTCTCGTTATTTTTATTCCGTGTACAATTTGTGACTGGAGTTACGTTGTTCTTCCGAGTAAGTGTGTTACTAAAACCAAAACCATAACAATTTATCTTTCTCTCACACACACAAACATTCACACTACATATGCTCAAACAAACACCAACAAATGAACACTTTTATTGCTCTCTATTTCTCTGTCTGTTTCTCGTTCGCACATCAAAACACACGTATTTCTCAGTCGAGCAGTGGCCGAAATTTTGAAGCAAACAAGTGTTTTAATTTTCTCTAATATAATATTATCTCTGTATATGTGTATTTCTTCGTATTTAATCGGATTTTCTGTCCACTGTAGCCTAATATCTCTGTCTAAAGAATTTTAACCTTCTGCCTCAAATGCTGCAAATAAACCCAAATCAACAAGACTACTGCCGAATAATAATAAGCAAACAACAAACCCAAAAAAAAAACCAACAGTAAAACAAGCGCGGAACTTAACCCTGTAATAAAGAGAAACACAAGCAGCATCAGCTACAAACATGGCAAAAATGCGAAAACCGATAGCCGCCGCGTAACCTACTAAATGGTTTTTCTTACTGAAGTATTTTTGTACAGTTTTGGTTGTTATTTTCATTTTCTTTTGTTTCGATTTATCACTATTTTTATGTTTTTTTTTATGTTCGTTTTGATATCACTGTCATTTTTGTTTTTGTTTTGATTTTTTTTTTGTTTTATTTTTGTGTTGTCTTAAGATTTTTCCGTTGGTCAAACTTATTTTTCGTTTTTTTATTATTTTTTCAATCATTAAGTGTAACCTACAACCCCGGTGCTCTCTCTCTCTCAAGTGTCCAAGTGAAACAGTATCATAAAAACAAACTATAAATACCTCAACTCAACCAAACAAAAATCAAGTCGAACTACGTGTGACATTCTCTCTCTTTGTTTTGCTGTCCCCGTTTCTCTTTGTGTGTTATCTTCCCACAGGCTCCAAGGCCTGGCATATGCGGCTTACGTTTGAGCGTCTGTCGGGCGGCTGTAATCTGCATCGCTGTAAACTGTGCGGTAAGGTCGTGACGCATATACGCAATCACTATCACGTGCACTTTCCGGGCCGCTTCGAGTGTCCGCTGTGCCGAGCCACGTATACCAGGAGTGATAATCTGCGAACGCACTGCAAGTTCAAACATCCGATGTTCAATCCCGATACGAGAAAATTTGAAAACATGATACCGCCAGCGATGGCTTCACAGGCGGCGGCAGCGGCTGCTGCAATTTCAGCCGCCGCAGCAGCAGCCAACAGTTTTAAGCCGGACTTTTCGGCAGCGGCCGCCGTAGCTAATAATTTCAAGTCGGAGCTTAATGCGGCCGCCGCTGCTGCAGCTGTCAACGCCAACTACGGTCTCAATCCGTTCAAGGCAGACTTTCCCATTCCAAATGCAACGACTGCGGCAGCCGTGGCGGCGGCTGCTGCTGCTTCTATGACATCTGCCGCCTCCTCGTCGCCTGGTGCGAACTCACAGAGCGGCACGTCCGACTGATATAGAAAATACCACTGGCCACCGACCTATAATAGTCAATCACGCCCAAGCGATGTGCCCGACAATAGAGAGTTTGGATACTACCCTAACCTAACCAACAATACCCAGCCCGCTCAACATCAGTCACTACAGCAGCATGCGTCACAACAGTATGGCAGACGTTACGGCAGTATTCATCAATATACTAGCGATAACGGCGTAGACGTAGATAGTTCCTCTAAGGTAGTCAATCGATATGCAGCAACCACCGAAGTACCTGTCAATGAACGGACGACAGCCGTCCGGTCAACACCCATGCTTGAGAACACTAGCATTTCCCCGTCATATCTAGACAATCTTCGCACATCAGCTGAACCGTTCAGCGGACACTGGAAGAATCTCGAAAACGGTCATAGTCTTTTCGGAAGACGTAGTAGTAGCACCGGCAATCTATACACCGGCAACCTCGGCGTTGAAGCTCTGGGTAGAAATGCTGACGCCGGTGCTGAAGGTTTCAGTGACGATCTTAGTTATTTCTACAACAGCCGAAGCGACAGGGAAAAGGGAACGATCGATCGTTTCAAGGGTAGTTACTCCGAACCCATGGCCAGCTCCCGGCCACCGTCAACTCAACAGAACGATCTGCCACCTGGCGTGGCAGAGCGAACCGAACTGCGATAGCTATATGGACATTCAAACCTATCGGTCATGTAAAAGGTCTTGTTTACACACATACACCCGAACTTTATTGTTGATTTTGTATACAAATAGTTTTTGATGCGGTCATGCAACTGTGCTTTTCTGTATTCCTTCTTAAGTTAACGGCATTTGTTTTGTTTTATACATTTTATAGATTTTATACCTCTACACCAATCGAGTTTCTCGTTTCATTTTACATTTTTTTTTTTTTGAAAACATGATTCTATCTAATGAACAATCGACGAAAAAAATCTGATATCGTTTACCAACTCACCCGGTCCCCGCAAAAATACCGTTGTTAAAGATATTCCATTGAAACGCAGCAAATGTTTAAGCCAAATCCAAACCTCAAGAGTCTCCGTACTGTGCCACAAAGTGTTCGAAAACAATCAGAAACGAAAATTTCTTCCCATCAACTTTAGAACATTTCGAGTCCTCCACAATAGTTTCCTCTGCGGCTGCGAGATAAACATCGGTCGTAAAAGCAATCCATTTACATCGATAGATAGAGAACCCACCTAGCCTAATCAAGAAATCATAAACTCTCACCCCTGTAGACCCTAGACCCGATATTATTCCCCGTAAACTAGTTCTGTGTTCTGCTAGCGACGTTTTCTATCCATCTCATGAATCCCGCACCCTTTTAATAGATAACTTCCTACCTACCAATCGTGCAAACAGAGCTATAGAAAGGTTAGAAACCATCATCAATCAACTACTACTCTCTAGTGAGAATATATAGACTGTAGAGACCGTATAACTAGTAGTGGCACAGCAAGAGCTTAATACCTAGTAGTGTAGTCTTGGGGACAATCCGGCTTATCCGAATGATCTCCCTTTTTTGCTCAGTCAGCCTCAATCCGATTCTTAAGTTCTCGTTTCGATGTATTGGTTATCTAAATTATTAACCTTCAAACTGTATACAACTGTACGATTATAACTCACAATACTTCAGTCTTTTTGACGATGATATCTGGTAGACTTGGCAAGATTGGCAGGCTCGCCAATGTGGAAATCCATGTATGGATCTGACAGGATAGCCATTGCGAAGTTCCCGTAGTGGACGCTATTGAAGTAAGTTCAGTTGTTCTAGTGATTGCTATCACAATACTTTAGTCTTTTTGACGACGTTGTGTGGTAGACTTGGCAGAATTGACAGGCTCGCCAGTGTGGAGTTCCATGTATGGACCTGGTAGGATCGCCATTGCGAAGTTACTGTAGTGAACCCTATTTAAGTAAACTCAGTTGTTGTAGCGATTGCTGTCACTGATGTTTGAAGCGTGTATTTTACTGAAGTTCCTGTAGAAGACCCTATTGAAGTAAACTCAGTTGTGCTAGCGATTGCTGTCACTGATGTTTTAAGCGTGTATTTAACTGATGTTCCTGTAGTGAATCGTATTAAAGTAAGCTCAGTTGTTCTAGCGATTGCTGTCACAATACTTCAGTCTTTTTGACGACGTTATGTGGTAGACTTGGCAAGATTGGCAGGCTTTCTAATGTGGAGTTCAATGTATGGACCTGGCAGACTTGCCAATGCGGAGTTCCAGTAGTGGACCCTACTCAAGTAAGCTCAGTTGTGCTAGCGATTGATGTCACTGATGTTTAAAGTGGGTATCTTACTACACTCTCTAATGGCTGTGTTGGTAAGAGGCATATTTTGTATGCCATAAATAAGCGATTTTTTCTAACAAAATTGTAAGAACAATTTAAACTTTTGTTTAATGAACATCCTTTTTTTTAAATAAAAAGATAACGGATTATATCGAAACGAAACTTCTTGAACGGATTGAGCATCGATATTTCCTAACTATCCAATTATCTTGTTCCAAAATTTTGGTTTGATTTTAAACTTGAAATCTGGGTCAATCATTTTTACTGAAAATTTTATAACAAATATTGGTCAAATAAATCTCAAATCTATAGGTTATACCTTTTTTTTTATTTTAGTTCCAATTTATAAAGTTTTGGTCACTTACCTTCCAGCATGAGGTTTGTACCAGCGCTGTTCCTATCAAGTTCTTCATTATTAGTAACAATTTGTTACCCGACGCTCCACGAAAAGGGAAAGTTCTCTCTACAATCATTTTTTGCTAAAACAATACCTGGTTATAATTTTTAATCAGCAATCTAGCTGAAATAAGGCAACCAAAATCCGCGAAGAAGCTACTGTTCAGCTTTTAAACATCTGGATTTGAAAAAATTATCAACGAAGATGTCATGAAACGTCAATTGACGGATCAGCAAAAGAAACTAAAAGAATGATGTCTGCCCGATCTTTGCCAGCTACCCAGACAACCATTTGGTGGGTATTTCGAATTTGCAACACAATTATACGCGCAAATATACGTGTAAACATATCGTATATAACGCAGCAAAACCAGTATATACGTATCATTTTGGAGGCCATATAGGTACACTAGCACACATATTCTTGAGTTGGATTGTATTGTCGTAATAAAATCATGCAATGTATTTAAATACGATAAAGATTTAAATGGGATGCATAGGACGCACACTGTAGGTGCAGATATACGGATTGTCGTAATAAAGTCATGCAATGCATTCAAATACGATAAAGAATATGATGGGCCGCACATTGTAGGTGCAGATATACGAAAATGAGTTTCAATAACATTCTGTATGATATAATCTGTAAAATAAAATACGACTTCTGGTTGTCTGGGTGGGTACATTTCCTCTCTCTTGTTGTTTTTTCTTCATTTGAACTTGTCTCAAACTTTGAACCTTCGACTTGTTGGTCTCATGTCGCAGAACGCAGAACCAATTATGAATTCTGTGGAGCATTAGAAAAACGACTGAAATATCTCCCAACCAAGATCCACTTCATACAAAGAAATCGAAATTGGAATCGAAATGCTTCCAGAATAAAAAGTGAATTTTTCGGCTAGGCCAGTAAAGTAAGAAATTTCGAGTTCAGAAAATAAAAAAAAAACCTTATTTCGATCAATTCGCTATTATCATTGATTAAACAATAACTAAACAACAGATTGTTTGATATACAGTGTATCAAAAAATTGTCCGTACAGCACGTACCTTGACATCCAAACAATTGAAAAGTGCACTTTTTCAATCAATAAAAATACTACAATTACATCATACGCTGCAGAAACTAGTCATTTTTGTAGATCAGTATTGAAAATGTTTATGAATTAAACCTTAAAAATAATCCAATTCATTTTGTATAGAAAGTCCCAAAAACGATGTCAAAAAATTGTCCGTACACTGAGGCCTTTGTCAAATATTAGTCAAGTAAACAGTTATGTGTCAGTCTGTCAAACGCAGAAACGTGAGTTGAATCTCAGCAAAGACAATTTCCAGTGGTCGGAGCGATAAATACGGTAAAATGAACTTAACTTAGCATAAATCAGTAGTTTTCAATAATTTGTGGATTAAATTAACAGGAAATGTCTGCTCCTCACAAAAAAAAAATACCCGTAGACATCCGGAAACTGATTGTTGACCTGAAGAATGACGGTAAAAGCTAGTCCGAAATTTATTTATTTACTTGTCTTCGAATTACACATAGAATAGTGAAAGGGCCATGATCGTCGGATCAGTATGTCCTTCAGAACTTTAAGAAGACTAACTCTCGGGAGACTAATCGTATAAGCTGATGGTTGGTTTGATCGTATTTTCGGGTCAGGACCAAACAATCATATTTATATTCCTGTAGATGCGTAAATATGACTGATAAATCTATTTGTTTTTCTCCGTGAATGAATGTCAAGTTTCCGGAGCCATTTGCGCTGAAAGCACCCCACACTATTACATGGCCTCCACCGTGCTTAACTGTCGGTCGCAAATTTTTCAGATCCAATTCATTATTTGGATTACACCATACTCTTACATGTCCGTCAGACCCAAAAATATTAAATTTGCTTTCGTCAGTGAATATGACGTTCTGCCAGAACTCTTCCGTTTCCAGGACATGCTTTTGAGCGTATTCCAGCCGCTTTTTCTTATTTTTAGCAGATATAAACGGCTTCTTAAGAGCAACACGACCTCGGTATTTTTTCTCATGAAGTATGTTCCGTACCGTTTGAGGATTAACCTGTATGTTTTCAAAATTCTTCAGCCTGTCAGCTAGTTTCGGGGCACTGATTTTAGGATTCTGACGATTTCCCTGACAATGATGCGATGGTGACGATCCGTAAGCTTCAGTTTGCGGCCTTTTCCTGGAGTAGTCTCAAGGGAGTTAGTCTTCTATAAGTTCTGAAGGACATACTGAACTGACGATCGTGGCCGTTTTACTATACCTGCCATTTCGGATAAGCTTTTACCGTCATTCTTCAGGTCAGCAATCAGTTTCCGGATGTCAACGGGTATTTTTTTGTGATAAGCAGACATTTTCTTGTTAATTTTTGTGGATTTAATTAACAGGAAAATGTCTGCTTCTCACGAAAAAATACCCGTTGACATCCGAAAACACGAACATCTACTGATTTACGCAAGACAAAGTTCATTTTACCGTTTTTATCGCTCAGACCACTGGAAATTGTCTTTGCTGAGATTCAACTCACGTTTCTGCGTTTGACAGACTGACACATAACTGTTTACTTGACTAATATTTGACAAAGGCCTCAGTGTACGGACAATTTTTTGACGTCGTTTTTGGGACTTTCTATACTAAATGAATTGGATTATTTTTAAGGTTTAATTTATAAACATTTTTAATACTGATCTACAAAAAGGACTAGTTTCTGCAGCGAATGATGTAATTGTAGTATTTTTATTGACTGAAAAAGTGCACTTTCTGATTGTTTGGATGTCAAGGTACGTGCTGTACGGACAATTTTTTGATACAGTGTAGCTGAAAAGCGCTTTCAAAGTTACCCACGTACAGCTGAAGCCTGTCAAATTTGAATGATATCAAAAATGGTTGGACAAAGGCTCAACAAGTTATTCTTTAGCCAATTTTCCCCTACTTTAACAAACATTTAAAGAGATATTCAATATTTTGTAGAAATTAAATACAAAAAGTCATAACATTGTTTGACATCAATCGGGAACGGACGTCTCTACATTTTTTATCTTTTCTCTTCATTACCGGTATTTCGATTGCAACTTACAATCTTCTTCAGTGAACGTTCATTTATAAATCGAAAACGCTCACTGAAGAAGATAGTAAGCTGCAATCGAAATATCGATATCTGAACTTTTCTTATACCGTGGTTGAATTGAAGGGAATTTTTCAATTGCGTTGATTGGGTAGAATTACTCAACCAAGTAGGCTCACAACACATATTAGAGTATTCCTAATTGCTTTTCTGATAGGTTTTTAATACTTTTGCGAACCAAAAACATCATGAAAATTGGTTAAATTCCAATGAGCGTGTATAATTTTTGGTAATTTTGATTACCCAGACTCATTTGATATGATTTTTTTAAATATTCAATCTTAATAGTCATTTTTGAATATGTAGCTAGAAGTTTCTCTTAGTTCTTGAACTGAAGTTTAGGATTCATTTGTATTTTCTTGGATCAGTGAACCAACTAATTGGTTTTTACTACACAAAAGGATTTAACATCATTAGTCAAAACAACTATAGGATGATTTGAAATGTTAAGCGTTCCAGCCAATTTTAGCAACTTTTACTTGTTATTTTATGGTTACTTTTTTGTTCAGTGTTCAACAGTTTACATTGAAAAAGAAAAAACAACGGTAGAGCACCACACGAATATAACCACACAAAAAAATGCACACCCCTACTTGATGAGATCGCTAGCTAGTCTATTACCGAAAATGATAGACTGTGTTGCAAAAAAAAATCTCATCCTTACACCCAAACAAACATACAAACAAACAAAAACACACACGTAAACAAACTAGTGTCAAACGTATTGCTCAAACTTAAAGTAACTTAGAATATGCGGTGCAACCACAACTACCAAATGCATCGTCGTCGTCGTGTTTCCTGTTTGTACATTTCTTGTCAGGTTTGGTCAACGATATCACCGGATTTTTTTTCTAGAGTTGATTCATCGAAAAACGTAAACAGTCAGAATCCCGCATCCCCTAACCTAGAAACTAACTAGAAAGACCCACCACATCTCCCCTCCGATTGTAGCGCGAACAGAATAATCGGGGGGCGATAAAACAATGGAAGTTATTGTTTTCTATCGCTAACCCTCCTCGTGGGCATAACTGTAGTAATGATATAATGAATAATAAATTGAGTCAGATTAAAACAAAAAAGAAACAAGTGGTAACAAACCTGTTTAACACGTAGGCAAACTAATTGTAATAATTTATTTATATTATTTATAACTATTCGAGTTAATTCAATTCTAGGCTAATTAATCAAAGTTGTTCTGTAATCGATTTAGTTTTTCGCGCCCCAAAAAGTTGAGTTGTTTATTTACATTGCAAGCGAAAACTAATTGAAAAAAACTAATTGCGTTTATGTTTAGCAGTTGAATGATTCATGCCCGAGAGAAAGTTGGGCACTAAAAAAAAGTAATGATATATTTATATTTATAATGGGACAGAAGAAGAAAACAAGGTAAAGAAAATATTTACGGAAAATTAAATGAAAAAAAACAAACACGGAAAGATATTTACTACGACTCGATCTGAAAAGCAAAAATCAAAGATTAACAAAAAACAGAAGAAAATTTGGCGTATCAGAAATGTGTTGTAAATATAGGAAATATTGATAAAAAAAAACAGTGAAATACATTCTACTGCCGCCATACATTGAACCGACCAGTACCGATCACCGACAACAGGCAAGGCCAGCAAGCAAGAAACCATTCCTTGAAACAGTAACCTCCCAAGATAGACAAACATAGATAAACGTTAAACCAGTCACAACAAAGATAAAACAAAATGGCCAGCAAGCAAAGACGAAGCAAACGGAAGGCATTTAATAGGAGAAAAAAAAGCAAATAAAACAAACATACTCATGTAAGCATATATAGATAACACATATGAAACGAGAAAACGACAAAACCGCATTCAAAACAATGTTGACCACAACAACAAACACAAAACACAAATAAACCATATGATTATTGTAAAGTGAAGAATGACGACCACCATCAGCGGAAGAGAGTGGTAACGAAGAAACCTGAATAATTTTTACTAACAATGTGCAATATGATAAAATTACCAATTTTAGTTATCCGTAACGTTTTTTTTGTAGAATGTGTAACTGTATGTATGTGTTTAATTGTTAAGTTTTTAGTATGCTTAAAAGACACACACACACAAACAAACCCGAAATGGCAAACAAAAACAAACACACTCTCAAACAAACACACACACACTGTTGTTTATTTCTTTTAACACTTATTTTGCAAGCGCGCGCGAAGCAAAACCGACTTCAGCAGACGGAAGGCAAAATGATCCTGAACTTGTGTGAATACTACCTCATTTAAACGGCTGTCACAATGTGTTACATTTTTTGTTTACTTTTTTTTTGTTTGTTTATTTTGAGAAACTATTGTAAATAGTATAGGCGCTCCTACTTGTAGAGAAGAAAAGTTCGTTCTAGTTTTTAAAGGAAGTCGCGCGATGTCTACTTGTCAGTTAGTCAGTCAGTCAGCGTGTGCACGATTAGTCTGTTTTGTTTGTTTCGTTTCTAGTTTTAATGTGTCGTAGTAATGCATTTTTACGGATAAATACACTTTTTTGTTCGTTTTACTTACGTCAAGCAAAAACGGACACAAAACAACAGTAGAATAGGGAAAAAAACACCGCATTAAAGGCTCTTCCAACTTTTGGAAGCAGCTACTAGAAATTAATAGAAGCCACTAGACAAATTAAAGCGACACAAAACAAAGTTGAAGAAGCTCGATTTGTGGCCAGGTTTCCATCTTTAACTAACACACACACACACACACAAACAAAATACCATCGCTAACAACAATGTTCTCTTCGGTTCGATAACGAGAATCCGAAGAATTGAACCACCCCCCAAAGGCAGTAAAATGTATTTCATAGGAGAGAAAAAGAGGGAGAAAATTATTGAAAAAAAAAAGTAAACTCAAACATAATATTCCTCCCCGTAATCGTACTCTACCACACACACTTCCAGTTGACAGAAAGAACGCTGTAAACAGAACTTAGAAAAAATATTCACTACAAAACGACACGAGTTGGTGGACCGAAAATTTGTTTCCGAATGGTTTTGACGTTTGAGTTGCTTTGTGACAATCAAATGTCAAAATTTTGAAAAGAGCAAACTGTCAAGTCCAACTACAATTTTAAACTGGCAACAATGCATGTGTTGTGTTGAACAGTGTTAAAATCGATATAATTTTTGTTTGACACTTTTTTTTTCGTTTTACACTAAGGTTTTTTTACGCGGTATGAGTTCCCTCGTTAACGTATAGGACTTGGAATATTTTCGCTCAAAAAACGTGTTGATTCGCGAGAGCCGTGTAGAAGAATCAGATCCATAGCAAAAAAAAACCGCGTAAAAAGAAGCCGTGTTTGAAAAACTGAGCAAAATCAAACCGCGTACAAAAAGACCTTAGTGTAATTCAACGCTGGAATCGATATTTTTAACGTGTAACGAAAAGTGAAACCTAATCAATAATGGGTATACTCATTTTTTTCCGGGCTTTCTAGCAGGGATGCCAGGTTGATTTGTCCAAAATCAGGACACCATGAAGAAAAAAATCAGCATTTTTCAACACATCACTAATTCTTCTTAAATGGCATAAATAAAGGCGTCTATGCCTTAATTTAAGCAACAAGGGCAAGAAGTACATTGTCTGGCCTGCAGTTTATATGAAAAAAAAAACAACCATTAAAATATCATCTGAACCGAAGATCATTATCGACTAAACTTTTTTATTGCTGATTTGTTCGATATCCTAATGATTTTACTATAAATTCAATTATAATAAAGATATTTTTTTAACCAGAAACTTTCAGGAATATTTTAAAAATCAGGACGGACTCTCGAAAATCAGAACAAATCCTGAATTATCAGGACACATGGCACCTCTGCTTTCAAATGAAAAAAGTGACATTTACACTGTAAATATGGAAAGCTCAAATTTTTCGAAATGCACAAAAACTACGCAAATATGTGTTTATTTTCCTATTAGTGTTTGTCAAGAAAATTTGTCAAAAAACGAGAACCTTTTTCCCAAGATTCAAAACTTTCAATTAGAAATGTTTCTCGTTAATTTTTTTAAACATGAAACGAGTAATCACAACAACTTAATAATGGTTTTTTTATGTACCTATATTAAAATTTTTACCTTTTTCATTCTTACTACTAACATGGAAGATTGAATTTTTCAAAATGCGTAAAACTTCAAAAATAAACTTTTATTAAAAAATGGCAAAATAGTTTTTTTACTACCGATTTTGATGATATTAGATTCATTGTGTTGGTAATTTATTTTGATTTCTCGATGTTTCAAAATTAAGTAGATTTGTTTAACCAGGTTATCTTTAGTTGATTTTAAATGAAACAGTCCCAAAAAACAATTTTAAATTGCTTACAATTTCTGACAGATTTGAAGTATTTTTGTGTTTCCTTGATTTTGGCAATTATCACGAATACATCTATCCGACGATGTATAAACATGTGGGGGTCCGATGGAAATTTTTGACCGCAATCCCGGATTTTTCTGTTGAAAAAAATCTTATTTAAAAAAGGACATACAGTTTTGGCATTGCTTCGCTGTATCTAATTTCTCAATAAATCGATTTTCTCAACTCAAATTTTACTTTTTTCCGTTAATTTGATTGTCATTTTCATAGAACATACCTGGTCTCTAAAACGACTCAGTTCTTCAGTATATCAGAATGATGATGAAAATGCTTGGAATATGCGCTTTGGGTCATATTGACCCGAAAAGCCTTGGCAGGTAAAGTAAAAGAAAAATGAAATCGACTACACTACAAACATGAGAAGCTCAAATTATTCGAAATGCGTTCAAAAGCTACAAACATGAATCTGGTATTTCCTGAGACAGACGTTGGTCCGCTTTGTTGATGTTTTTTGTTTTGAATAATCATAACATCACAGTAGATTTTTATTTTGAACTGTGAAGATTAGATTTGTTCAATGATTTTTCGAAATATATTTTTTTTTAATTAAAAAAAAAAACTTCACATTTTTTAACAGTTTCAAATCCGATGAATCTATAGAAATTCATATCTACCTGAACCTCAACAGTTTTTATAAACTTCTTCGGTCATAACCAAATAAAGAAAAAAAAAAAAAAAAAAAACGTTATTGTAGCACCATCTATAGGTGCATTAGGTGCACCTTGCATATGATTTTGGCGCCAAACACATTTAGATACTGCGCGGTAACTGAACATGCTTAATGTTGTTGTTATTCAGTGGGCCAGAGATTGCCAAAAAAAACTTGTAAACAATGGGAAATCAGCTGTTCGTTTGACAAGCTGGCTGATTGGTTTTTTAACGGAAGCAACTCAAAAAAAAGCTAAAACAGAATTTTAGTACACTATAAATATGAAAAACTAAAAATTTCTTGAAATCCACGCAAATTTTTTTTTTTTTTTTGCAAATTTGTCAAAAAAATATTTGGTTAACAATAAAAAATGTTGATTTTCCACATTTTAAGTGATTTAAAATTATAAATTTAGGACCAATTTTAGCATAAGCTTACAGGGTTCAAACTGCGATTTTTTTTTAAATAATTCTTTTGGATGGTTTATTAAGTTTTGGTGACTCCGATGAATAGTTTTCCCTATTTAAAAAAAACGAATTTGAAGTAAAATCCTCCACAGAAAGCACGATTTCCCCGAGCTCACTCACGTTCAATCGCCAGGCAAACAAAACAATTAGGACTTTTAGCGGAGGATGTCGCAGAAGCGTATAAAAATCGCAAAACCAACCCGAAAGACAGTTTTCCGGGGGAGAGATAATTATTGCGGTTGGCCTGATGAAGAGCAAAAGCCAAAAGAAAAACCCTCGGTGGAAAAGTTTTGACACCTTCTTCCCCAGTCCAGAGCGTTCTCAGTCTTGGTGCATTTTTAGTTCCCTAAAATCGAGGGGAAAAATCAAGCAAACTAAGCGAAAATGTCTCCTGGTCGGTCTCGTCGAAGAAGCACACAGGCCAGGACACATTAGTTTTGACCGCAACTTGTTAAACTCTTCGTTGACGGCGCGGCTACGTGCAATAAACGAACCGGGAATGACCGGAAACAGATGCTTGTTCTGGCAAAAATTAAGCCATTTAGTATTCGGCAGCTGTAATTGTGCAGCTAGCCGGAAGGCAACTGTTAAAAGTCGTTTGAATTTTAATTAATCGACTGCGGATTTGTTTTCGTGAAAGGACGAATAACTGCTCGGTGCAGTAGAATGGAGTTTTTCTCAACCAGACATGGAAGATCTTGTTTCTGAGCTTGTTAGCTTGGAAAACTGTCATCATCATTACAACCAAACATTTAAACGAAAGTTTAGAAGAAAAAAACTACTAGAGCGAGAATTGAACTTAATACAGCTTATTTGCTAACAGAGGTTACATGATCACCACACTTATGCACATTTGCATATTCGCATATTTTCAGATGCGGAAGGCACGAATTTTGTTTACAATTTATTGCCAATTCTGTTAACAATTTTTATGCCAAAGTTCGTCGTTTTTTAAGCCTATTCCACACTCGGCAACTTGAACTGCGATTCCGGTTGCTGAGACTTGTGTATGTTTACATCTTGTTTGCTGAAGGTCTCCCATTCTGTCGAGAGACTTGAGACGAGACATCATCAAATGTAAACAAAAACAAGTCTCAGCAACCGCAATCGCAGTTCAAGTTGCCTAGTGTAGACTAGGCTTTACTCAACATGAGCTTGACTGTTGCAAACATAAACACACGCATTGAATGTCGACAAATACATATACAGACAAACACATCACTACTGAGAAAAAAAAACACACACACATAAGAAATGGAAGAAAAAAATCAGAACTGAAGATTGTCGTTACTGCTGCCGCTAGGTTGCGTGCAAGTTGTTGCATGCAAGTGCTAGCTTACGATGGTGCTAAATATGGAAGAAAGTATGTAAACAAAAAAAAAACTGGGGAAACGGAACAAAACAAAAACAAAATGGTGAGAACGAGTGTTTCCTTTTTTGTCTTTTACTCCTTCTGTTTTCAAATATTAAAAAAAAATATGGAAGAACTGTACTGTGTACAGCCTAGGAATGTACACACTCAAATGGTAGAAACTGCATTTAGAAATCAAGAAGAAGAAGGAGAACAGTAACCCTAAATTAAGCGCAAATACACGCGGAAAAGAATGCTGTGAAATGGTGTGAACTTGTTTGAAAAGCCACTTTGTAAGAGAAGAAGCAGGAACAAGAAAAACAAGAAACGAAAAAACGGTAAAAGATTGAAACATAAATTATAGGTCAATGTAGAAAGCGAACAAGAACATAAATGTAAAGATGTAACTTTTAAACATGATTAATATAAAAACAAACATCAGAAAAAAAAACAAAACAAAAGAAAATAAACAAAACCCATTATTGAAGAAAAAGGAACCGTACGTGCAATATTGACTAGTTATGATTATTTATAATGAAAGGTAACGAAACATACACATACACACAACATGATTAGGGATTTTATCCAAGAAACAAGCTACGGCAAAATATGAAACAAAACAAAAACAAAGTCAAACATAATATCGGATAACTGGAGTTTATGTTACCGTCTTCTTGATCGTTAAGATTGAAAATGTTTTCTTTCCGATGGAGAAAAACAGAGAGAAGAAAGAATAAACTAAAACGCAAAACCACAAGTACTATGATGATTGTCCAATTGAGGAAAAAAAACAAAACAAAACAAAACAACACAATGTGGAACCATTACATTATACCTAGAAACAAATAAAAGAAGAAAAAACACTGGTTCGGTTGCATTAAAACCGCCCGAATTGGGTTAGAGAAAAGGAAAACACAAAAGTAATGAAACATTAACAGAATAAACCTGAAATAAAATTAAAACGAAAAAAAAACATAAAACATTGTAATGTTTTCTTAGTCGCTGTATTTTTACAAAGTTTACTGAATAAATTAATTGCTATTTCTTTGATATTAATCAAAAAACACTACTTGGCTTGGATTTTGAACAACAACAACTACTCCCATCATCAACCGCACTTCTAACTCCAAATAATCGATTTGGAGCTCGAGGCGCAATACTTCGGTGTAATTCGTAAGGTCCACTTCAGCTCCTTAACTAGTCACTTGAACCCTCCTCCTGATGGCGCGACGTACATTTGTCAGAACAGTAAAAGAAATTTCGGCATCTCCTTACTCTACTCTAGCGATACAAAAAAAAAGTTTGCGGTCCAAACGCGAGCCAATTCGCAATTTTGACCGCAAACGTCACCGTGCTTTGCTAAATTGGTGCGCTAGTCGCAATATTCGTCTTTCCATTGCTCCTCAGCGAGTCAAATTGATTTCCAGTCAACGATGAAATTGATCTTGGATGCATTTTACAACAGCCAAATGAGTGTTTCTTTATCGATTTCAGATTGTATCGAATTAGTTGAGATTACGTTTTTCCGTTTAAGTTACCTTTTGATTTGTTTTAGCCATAGCTACACTTGCGCAGTATTTATTAAAAACTTTTTTCTCAACCTCAAACTTACATTCAATATTCTACGAATAAATAAACTTTGCTTGGTTTGAATTTTCTGCTTGCTCAGTACTATTCAATTTTTTGATTCAAGTTTTTGTATATGATATTTTCTCTCTCAACGAAACAAACAAAAAAATTTTACATCATGAGCTCCAAAAATAAAAAGAAACACACTGTACAACATTAATTTGTCAACCTGTAAACGGAATCCAAAAGGATTTTAAATTTAAAAATTTAAAAAAAATCAATGCACGTTATTATTTTTTTTCTAAGCTCATTCGAATCTACACCAGGTGCACCCGGACCTTCAGTATTACTTTTTTAATACTTCAACTCTCTCTTTTATTAATCTTGTCACCTTTCACTCTGTTATTTTACATTCTTCTCAATAATTTACCTTACCTTCACCATTTTTGAAAGCTATAGTGTTACCACGCAGTTTTTATTGACACATAACTTTTTCTTCCTGTTGATCACCAATTTTAATAACGATAAGCGAAATTTGAGCCGTCTGGACGCTGAATCCTTCATTTCATTACTATTCCTTTACGTTTTCGTATTTTTAATTGAAAAAAAAAAACACAATTTTACCCCAATTGGGATGATAACTATGAATAAGGTAAACATCATTTATTAAGAACATTTAAAAACCCCATTTTATCACGTTTAAATACATTTTGTTCTGTTTTGGCCCTTCAGAAAAACGCTTTTCACATTAATAAGAACCGTTCGACAGAGAAATAAATAATCAATAGGCAAAGTTGTGCTACACAGTCCGCGCAATGACAACAAATAACCAAAGAGAAGCTCAACGATAATTTTCTCTGTCTCTGCCGCTCTACCCCTCGTCCCTTAACAACATTTCTCTCTTTTAATCTCTACAAAATCTAAAAAAACGAGTTTCTCTCTCACGGACTTAAAAAGCCAATGTGCGTGAGAGCGATGAAAGATGGCGCGCCCGTCAACCTTCCCCGTCTGTCTCTCTGTCTCTCTGTCATTTTCTCCTGTTCCACTTCCAGAGCTGAAAACCTATCGCATAGCGCAGATCTTCGAGAAAGTGAACTCGCTGGACGAACGCAAACGCTGTCTGCTGTGCGGGAAGATTGTGTGCAATGTGCGCAACCACTACTACGTGCACTTTCCGGGGAAGTACGCGTGCCAGCTGTGCACCGCCGTGTACACCCGGAGCGACACCCTGCTCATGCACTGCCGCTCCAAGCACCCGGAACTGAACGTGTGAGCACGAAGATTTTGACTTTCGAACTGCGCCGCGCGATACGACGACGATACTCCGAACGACACAACGAACAACGACCACCTCTACTAAATAGGAAGAAGAAATTGCAACCAACTCCACACAGCTACGATGATACCTTGATAACGCCCTGGCCCCCGATCGTCTGCATCGAAATAGGCTTTCGCGATACTTGTCTTATCTTTATTTTACTCTAAACCTTTGGGAATCTTACATTGGCGACTGTGTTTGGTCGGGTGCAGATACTTGAGTCCTCTCGGCCCTGTTCGTAAAACTACATTAGTTTGGGGATTCAATTTGAAGACATTTTAGATACTTAAAAAAACAAACATCTTCATACACTACCACATCTCAGAAACCCGCACATCTCCCCCACCAACTCACCATTTGATCTAGGAACGTCAACGTTTTCAAAAGTTGCCCTTCTAAAATTCTATAAGTTTGTTCTCTCTTCACATTGTGCAAAATTTGATTAAGTTTTTTCTTCCATTGTTCCCATTTTCGTTAAGTTTCTTCCGTTCACACCTGATCGTAATTTCCCACGCGTTTTCGACGCTTTTTTCTATGCATCAAAAATTTTTATTTTATTTCAAATCGTCCGAGAACAGACTCGTTTACGAAGGTTAAGAAAGTGTAAAAACTATTTTCAGTGCAGTTTGTTTTTCCTAAATACTTTTGGTGACAATAGATATTGCCTTGAAAGGTCCCATACATTATGCAAACGCCTGCGCAAGTCCGATGTTTTCATGTCAACTGTTTGAATACCTTTTTGTTGTAAAGGATTGGTATTGGTGTGTAAGACGCATCTGCATTTTCAGCAAACTTTTTCAAAAAAGTATGAAATTTGCTGTACAGGACGGCCCCTATTTTTGACCCAAAAAAAACTAAAATGGTCTACAATTGGCTCAAAGTACATCATGCTACACCACTGATTTTGTTATTAAAGTTAGGAATTGGACTTGTTGACAGGATGAATTCAACCCTTCCAGGGGTCCAGTAATCTGAACGTCTACACGGTAAAACGATAACCATTTGCCTTAAGCCATATTCGAATTGATAATTTCTTACCCTTTTCCGTATGTCCTAAAGATCTTTGAACTAAAGTCCAACGGCCGAACTACGTTTAAACATAGATGAACAGATGTACAAGCTTGGCCTTGAAACGTGTGTAAAGTAACAACGACCATTTTGAATCAATTTTATGCTTTTTGGTTGAGCCATCAGATGTCTTTTTTCAATTCACCTAGCAAAAAGGTAAATTTTAACCTTTTTCGCATTCACCTAGCAAAATAGTAAATAATACCGTTTTCCTATTCACTGATTTGGAAGGTAAATGCTAGTTGGTTTGATTGGTTTCTTCAATAAAAATAAAAACCAAATTAACATTATTATTAAGTTTTATAAGTGACACTTTACCATCTTCGTGGCATTCGTGTCGTTTTCAAAAATTAATATTTATTTGAAATAAAAATTGGGACTTTTACCTAATCCTCCTGCATTGCGTTAATACATTCTTGCCCTTCTCCATTCTAATCCGGTCAGGTCCGGCTTTTCCGGAATGATATCTGGAGGATGAAGTGGAATACACCTTGAAGCTCTGTGGGCCAATCTGAAACAAAAGCAAAGTATTATGACGAGAACCAGCACAACTAAATGATATCTAGGAAAACACTTACCATTCTGTTCCGATATTCACATATTGGGCACAAAGCAAAACTTCCTTCCTGAACTACAAAACAGCTTAACCTCAATAAACGTGTTCGCAAAAGTTACTTTTTTTCGAGATTAATTGAACCGTTTTGTTTAGCTCAATCCAGGTCAACTTCACCTCGCTACGAGGTAAGTTTTACCTTATTCGGATTTACTTTTTTTTTTTAGGTGATTTTTTTTATGCAGCTCAATTCAGGTGAACTTCACCTCGCTACGAGGTAAGATTTACCTTTTTTGAATTCACCTTTTTTTCTCGGTGGATTGTACCTTTTTTCCAACCTCAATTCAGGTAAATTTAACCTCGCTGTGAGGTGAGTTTCACATCGAAGAGTTAGACGTTACCTTTTTGGCTTTCACGAGCTTTCACCTCGCTATCTCGGTAAATTTTACCTTTTTATTATTTACCGTGCATCTATGGCGCCGTTGAAAAGTTACAAACTAAGCAATAGATGGACCTCTTTTTCGTCAATTTCTAACGGCTTCTTTAAAAGAGAGCATTTGAAATTTGACATAAGTTTCTGAAGATTATTTCTACGAGATTGGACATCTGTTCATCCGTGATTTTAAGCAATCTGTGTAAAAAAAAAATTAAATTATTTTTAAAGTGCTTTGAAGGTTAGAAAAACTCATGAAAGGTAGCACAATTTCTCCGTTTTTTTTTTGAAAATTATTATTTATGAAAGACTTTTTTTCTGAAAATATTCGCAAAGAGTTTCATGAAATAGTTTGTAAGAAGATATACAATTTTACAGGTCCTAGGAACTTCCAAGTCTTGACGAGTAATTAAAATTGCATCAAATTGCATCGCAGTAAAATATTACCTAGTTACCTAGTCGCTGTAAAATATTACATAGTTTAAAGATTCTTATCAAACTTTCAGACAATAAATTTTAATCTTTAAATCATTTGTGATCTTTTGGTATTTTCACTTGATTTTAGTTCCAAACCATATTCGTACAATTGTACATTACCCAACTATACCCAGCAAATTTGCGCAACCTCTGGAAGCAGCTTTGTTTATTCGGTTACCTCCTTTTTCATAATTTCTTCCTCAAAATTAACTTGTTTTAGACGCACACTGTGTGCCTACTTCGAAATAGCAGAGTATTTTCCAATGGGTCTTAGTTTCGGTTCTTTGGAAGAATTTATGTTCTTGGATAAAAAAAAGGAATTATTTGGCTCCATATCACTTAAGAGCATTCTTTGAATAGAAGAATGAATAAAAATAAATCGAAATGGTACAGAAGACCTCCTTACAGCTCAATTTGATCTATCAACTGACCAAAGAATGCAAATCCAGCTGCAGAAAGCTTTAGAAGTAATTTTTACAGTAAATCGAAATTTTGTTAAAAATAAACAACATTATCGGACCATTTTGAATTTATCTTTTACTTTACGAGGTCTCCAAACATGATAACAACCAAGAAGCTATTAAGATGATTCCAAAATAGCATTTGTGATGAAAATTGGCCTAGTAGTTTTGCAGATGGAACCAAAACTGTAACCCTTTTTATTACGAATTGTGTTTTTGATCCAGAAGTTCGCTAGAATCACTTATAAATGCTAGCTATACGTACTAAATACTGTTATAAATATATTTATGTAAAATTTTATCAATAATCTATTTTTTCATTTTTTTACTATACCCATGCAACCAGTATTCCCTTAAAAAAGTTTCATAGAAGCTTAATGAGCTCTCGTTTTTGTCTGAAAAGAATGCTAATCAGCCCAAAATTTAAGTTCTTAAAGGTACTTTGAAATACGTTTAGGTGGCTGAAGAGAATGCTATTCAGCTTCTAAGAGAATGTAAAAAAACATCTACGCGCCGAAAAAAAAACAATAATTTAACCTTTCAAAAGGCGATGGAAGTTCCTGAGTAACTTTTACGTGACATCAGTTACCTGAAGCTCCCGTTAAACATTTTTTCAGCCAAATGTGAACTTATGAGTTCCATCTTTAAGTAAAAACGCGACTTTTGGTTGCTTGGGTAGAGATTTTCAGAACTGTGTAGTAACGTTTTACCACAAAACTCACAATTGCAGCAAGACAGCAGGTTTAAAGAATTCAGTATTTTTTCTGAAGATTTGCGCAAAATATTTGGCTCATTGCTTTTGGTTGGCTCTATTTTTTTAATTTTCATAATACAAAAAAAAATACCATCAAGCTTAAATATCCAAAAAGTGATTTTCTACAGCGTTTGCCAAATGATGCAGGACAAATTTTAATTCAGCCCTTCAAACACCAATTCTGCCATCTACTCAGCTGACATTTTTTTCCGGGTTATTCAAAGTCTCATAATCAAGCTGGAAAGAAGATAAATTTAAAAAATCATTCTAAAACTTCTATTTCAATCAGTACAGGGAAAAAATTTGTACAGTTTAACATAGGTAAAACTACGTCATAATTATGATTGTCTGATACTAAGCCTTAAATTCAACAGAAACAGGCATAAAGGAATGTTTAAACGAAAAGTGTGGTTATTTATAGCCTTATTGTAGTCAGTCATTTCAACTTTTCCTGAAAGTTGTTTGAACCGATTTTAAATGACCTTACTTTTTTTCAAATCAATTGATCAAATTTGAAAACATATCGAATCTGTTGAGTTCAGAAAAAAATATACCGAAGCTGGAAAATCGTAAGATCATCAAATCCGTCGTTTTAGGCAGGTCTGTAAAATTTCAAAATATTCCGGTCGCTTATTCGATTGCCAATACACAATTTTGTAACCTTTCTGCTTGAATTTTGAACGAATTCATTCACATTAGTTTTAAAAAAAAATATTAAAAACTCAAAATGGAATTTTTATGCTGTTGGTCCTAAATACAATTTTAATCATTTTCCCTTGATTTTGCTTATTTATTTATACCTGAATTGTACCCAGATTTAATCTGATATTTTCCGGATGCTTGGCTGGAAAATTTGAAATCAAATGTCTGGATTTTTCCAGGTTTCTTTCTCACAAACATATTAGCACGGAACAAATATAAAATTCTTCTACTGTAACCCTCTCCTCCCCCCTTAGATTTTCCAGAAAATCCCGAAGGAGGGAATAAATAGTGTTTAAGGAAATTTGTTGAAAAATTTAATAAATTATTCAAAAATTCAAAAATTTGCAAGAGCTAAAGTCAAACTGTAGAAGATGAATATTTTATCACTTTTTGTATTTGAGGTTTTTACAATTTTCGATCTAAAATAACTCGATTTTTCAATTTAGAGTAATGTAGATTGTATGCAAGTCTTTTTCACGCAAGTTTATTAAGTTTAAGTACAATTTGTTCCAATTTATAGAAAGTTTGGATTATTTATTGAAAGTTTTTACTATTCCCTCCTCGTGATGTTTCTATCTAAGTGAAAAAAAGATGGATTTCAAATTTATTCCGGCTTTATTTGAAGGAATAACCGGTGAGTATAGTGAAATTGTTCCGTATTTTCCAATTCTTGAAGGCCTTTTTGGATATTCATCTATTTTTATTTTACAACTTTTATCTTGATGATTTTTGACAATTTTCAAAACATTCAAAAAAATAAATACAACAGAAAAAAACTCAAATTCTAAATGTTAACAAAATGATTGTTTTCGTGTCAAGGAGTTAAATTCAACCGACAGGGAACGAAAAAAAATCTGAATGTATTCATAGTAAGTAAATCCTAAGAGGTAATCAAACAGCTGACAGGTGGATCCATCATGCGAAATTTTCACAAAGAAATACAATTCCGCTAGCTTCAAAATAAGGCGATTTTGGTGAAAATCTTGGCCACCCATGTTCTAGGCGATTCAGAGTTGAACAAGCGGGAGTACGCATAATGAGAGACTAGATGAATTTGCAGATGAATTTAACATATCGATTTTTCTGAGTGTCACTTTGTTATGACAGCTGTCTGTAACACAAATCTTAGAGCAAATGTAGCCCTGATCCAAATTTCCGGTTTTGTCCTAAATTAAGAAAAAAAAACGCTATGTGCCGGTGATCCAAATTCCGTTTTGCACCTGTTCTAAATGATTTTTTTTTTAGAACTGATATAAGCATGGCTCCAAAAAGCCTTTTTTGTTGTTGTTTTTTTTGGGGATTTTAAGCTTGGATTTATTCATCCCATAATCTCCAAAAAGCGTACGATTTTACCCAATTTATGTCGAATTTGGCAATCGAAAGACCACGCATGGGGTTTGTTTTTATTCGCATCGAATTTCGGTGTTCCAATTCTGGATTCAAGATTATTTCTCCTGTTTCACACAACATTTCATTTTTATTTTTATGCTTAAAGAAACATTTTGTAGGCACAATGTCAAACCGGAGTTGAATTTAATTGAGGTACACAAAATATGTTAAAAACAGTTGTCATTGTCGTGCCAGTTTTGTTAACTCTGCAACTCATAAATTTACCGTTTTACTTCATACTGATGTATTTTTATAGTTATCGTATCTCGAAAACTAGAACTTCTAGACTTAATCATTCAGGAAATGTGGAATTCCATTCTACAGTGAGCGAAATAAGAATAGCACCATTATTTGGTTGGCTTGTTAAAATATGAATGATTGAAAATTTCGGAAATTTTCTTCCACAGTTTTTTCTGAATTGCTTAACGGATGAATCAAGCATAAGTTTAATTTTTTTTTTTTCACGTAGAAATTGGCGTTGAGGACCGAAAATGTGAAAAGGGGTGCGAAATAAGAATAGCACCACTTGAGTTTTTCAACAAAAACAAGATTATTTTTTAAAATTTACTTTGTAAAAGTGAATAATAATGCTTCAACGAATTATTTGAATAGATAACTGCATTTTAAGGAGTTTTCCAGAATTCCAAAGGTTTTCAAAGGTTTTAAAAGGGGGTTTTCTAGCGTTAAGGGGGGGGGTAGGGTCTAACGGGTATAAAAAACCACCATTTTCACGATTTTTTTCTAGAGCTGTCGTTCAAACAAATGTACTCAAATTTTTTGCATTATACAAAGCATTGTTAAAAGAACATTTAGTAATTTTTTCGTAGAAAAATTTTGAAAAATGAGCCGGTGACGGAGCATTTTCGAGGATGCCTTTTAGAAAACAGGATTTGCGGTGGACACTGTATCTCAGCACAGAATCATCAGAAGTCAAAAAATCAGAGCAAAATATTTTTAATAGATGTTTTTCTGGACCCCAACGTTTTTATTTAACTTAAAAATATTTTTATGAAATGTTTGTGGCTGTTTGAAGTAAAAACTACGATTTTTCACTTAAAAATCCGCCATTTTTCACCTCTAAAATTTCCCCAAAGTAAAAAAATCAAAAAAGAAAAACGTTGGGGTCTGGTATTTTATATGTAGAAAATATGATCCAAATTTGAAAAGAATCGGATAAGTCGTTTTCAAATGATGATGTCCACGGACTTTAAAAATGTGCTTTCGAGAAAAACGCGTTTGAAGTTTCCGCTCTTGCTTTCTTGCAGTATTAGATAGGAGGAGATAAAGGCCTATAACTTCTACAGTTTTGCTTCAATTGACTTGAAAATTTGACACAACATTCTTGAAATGTTTTACAATAAGAAAATAAAAAAATAAAAAAATCGGTTTTTTTAAAGTGTTAGACCCTACCCCCCCCCCCCTTAAGGAATTTGATATTTGAGCTGTAATTCTTTACCAAACTACTTACTTTCTTCATTGAAATGACGTGAAATGATGAAACAAACATTCGGGAGTAATTTAGAATCAGAAAAAAATAGGTTGAAAATCAAAAACTTTGATTTTGTTCAGTGAGCCGCACATTTTCTAGTTTCAAAACGGAGATGGCAGCACTATCTTGCAGTTAAAACCAAATTTAGTCTCAATATTGATTTTTCAGGTTTATCTAGGCCCATATTCATCATTTTGAGGTATTTTACCATCACAGTTTTGTGTAAGTTCACGCTGTAGAAAGCTTTTCTGGATTTGCGAAAGAATCACCAGCACAAAAATGTACAACCGCCAACATTCCAGCCCATTTCAACTTCCGATTCAATTGCAAATCATACCAATAGTACTGCTAGCCATCTGGTCCATCAAGCTTCATCGCAAAGTATAACTTTATTCTGATAATCGGTCCAAAAATTCACTTTTAGTGACCCCCTTTTAAAACCGTTGGAATTCTGGAAAACTCCTAAAATGCAGTTATCTATTCAAATAATTCGTTGAAGCATTATTATTCACTTTTCCACAGTAAATTTTAAAAAATAATCTTGTTTTTGTTGAAAAACTCAAGTGGTGCTATTCTTATTTCGCACCCCTTTTTTCACATTTTTGGTCCTCAACGCCAATTGCTACGTTCAAAAGAAGTAAACATGCTTGATTTATACGTTAAGCAATTCAGAAAAAACTGTGGAAGAAAATTTTCGAAATTTTTAATCATTCATATTTTAACAAGCAAAACACATTCTTATTTCGCTCACTGTATTTTTTTTTTTGAAATCTGGGCTTTTAAAATGCTGTTTAGTACCTTTTAAGATTGGTTGAAAGATTCCAATTAAATCTCTAGAAGGCTAAAATGAGTTTTATCTTCCGCAAAAAGGGACCGCAAGCTTCTAAAAGACTCGTTGTGTCAAGTGAAGGGATTCAACCTTGAATGTTTTGAGAAAGGTGAAAGTTTTTCTATTTTACGATAAATTAAAATCCTACAACTTTCTGTAAAACCTATCATTTCACGAAACACATCTCAAGCAAACCCTTTCAAAAGTAAGTCTGTTCTTCGACATTTTGGAATAATCTCTTTATCTCGATTATTTCTTCAATTGTCCAATTTTATTCAAATAGTTTTCATGAAATTGGCGGTTTGCATACTTCAGGAAAAAGGTAAATTTTCTGAGCCACCACAAAATCATCTTTTTTATCATTTTTTTTTTTCAATTATCCATTACTCTAACCTTTAAGTTTAACCCAAGGCATTCGCCACGTACGACGAGCAAGCTGAAACAGCTCTGCGGAAAGCGCCATCTGTTTCTTATTAATGTGAATTAGCGTTTTTCTCTCAAAAAAATTGAAAATTTAAGCAACAACAAAAAGAAACTTAGTTTTTAAACAAATCGTTTACTCGTGATATGATTGGAAACAGAAAGAAAGATGGCGCTCAAATCGAATAAAACCAAATCACATACCTTTTATCAGTAAGTAAAGACACCAACCAGTCACCACTGCTCTAAATTTAACAGTCATTAAGTTGGCAGTTTTTTTTAAATAAAAAAACATACGTCTCTGCTCATTGACATAAGTTTTATCATTTGTTTGTTGCAGCCATTTTACGTCAATCATAGTTCCATTCATTTTGATTTTTTTTTGTAATCCATCACAATATAAAAAAAACTGTTTCAAAAATTCGTAGATTTTTGAAACCCTTAAACTTATTCCAGTTTGTTGCTACCCTTTTTGACTAAGTATCTCGATCTTTTCTTCCGCTCTTACTTTCTTACTAATTTTCACTTACTTTTTCTACAATTCTGACTTGTCTCTCTACCTCTCTCTCTCTGTCTATAGAACTTTAAGTTTTTGGCTACCTGTTTTATCCCCTAGTTTTAGCTCTTGCTCCTTCTTTCGTAAGAAATTTACTGAGAAATGCCAAAAAAACATACACTCACATTATAATGGTTTATTGGACGAAAAAAAATCATCCATTCGATTTTGATTTTTCGCAACAGTGATTATCGCGTCGAACCAAAGTTTTAAGTCTTTCCTCAGCCAAAATAACACGCACACAACCCCCGTATTTTTTTTAACACTGTGCAGTCGAATGGGACCCACCCGGAAATCACTTCTATCACAATCCGCACCCCAAACTTGATCCACGTGGCAAAGAATGAAGGTGTCGAATCAACATTTGTATCCAATAAACAGAAGCAGGAACAAACGAAAAAAAAACTTTCCCAATTCCGGCCAGGTTCATCAAAGTGTCATATGATTTAATTGAATTTAGTTCGCTATTTTTTGATTACTTTCAATTAGATGCAGGCCCCCATCCACAGCCATGCGACAAATAACCGATGGATGGATTGGATGGGGGAGGTATCGATTTCAATTTGATAAGCGCGCGTTGTGTTCGAGCTTTGTTCGGAACGGATCAAACGGATAATGACATTTACCTGGTGTTTGTTGTCTGCAAAATTTCACCACAAGTGTGGCGATATAAACAAAAAAGAGTGGATACAAATCAGATAAAACTCCTTCATTGGCATGGACGTGGATTCGATCGGCAAGAATAAAAACCGAATAAAAAAAATATCCCGACACAAATAGGAACAATTTTTAATTAAGGCTTGCTTGCAATACGCGATAATCAGTTCTGGGCTAACCGGAAACACCGGAAAAAAGTTTCTTTAGTTTAGCGTGCGAATCTCGGATGACTGCTATTTTTGACCCATCTCGACCGCCCCCGCTTTTTACTCTTTGCTTTATTTCTATCATCGCTTTTCATTGTTTTTGTTTTGCTTTTAGGTTGATAACTTTTTACTTTATTCTTCCCAAGTGCCTTTTCCATTCATCATTTCAAATTGGATTTCTCTACCTTTTTGGGAACCACAAGCTGTCAACTTTTAAAATGATCAGACGAAACTAAATAGGTACGACACTCATCCCATATGTTCCAATATTCCTGCTATTTCACTCTAAGCTCAAACTTTCGAACGATCTCCCAAAATGAGTTCCTTATAATTTTTCCCATATAAAAACACACTTGCGTTCACTCATACATTCACCAACACACACACACTGAAACAAGAAGCGCATTGAATTGTAAACAAAAGCTCCTGTAAGCCGACGCGTAACGGGGCCGCCCAAAATCGGCGCGCAGCAGATCAGAATCCCTTTTGCCCATCGGTGTCTTTTTTGTTCCTCTCTTCTGTCTCGGTTGCAGGGCCGGGGGGAGGACAGTATGAGCATCCGTTGTCCCGTCACGCCAGCAGCATTTTGTCGTCCAGTCTCGTTTCCTCGCCGGATCGATCGGGTGGCGGCCTGGGCGCGTGCGTTCCAGTCGGTTCCGGGGATCTGTCGCATCACTATCCGCTGCACCACCAGATGTCGTACCACAACATGTTCACGCCATCTCGCGAACCGGGCACGGCATGGCGCTGCCGGTCTTGCGGCAAAGAGGTCACTAACCGATGGCATCACTTCCACTCGCACACCCCGCAGCGATCCGTTTGCCCGTACTGTCCAGCCTCGTACAGCCGTATCGATACGCTCCGATCTCATCTGCGAATAAAGCACGCCGATCGGTTGAACGCACCCAAATTCGGCACCCCGACCAACTGCAAGATGCAGATGTAAGGAGGACGCAAGAGAGCAGAGGTCGTTCACAGAAATCGACACAAGACCAAACTCCCAACGGAACACTACAGGGAACGAGCAAAGCGAATCGTACTACAAAACCGGATCGGTCCGAATAGTTTAAAAACAAATATTTTTTGGAAAAAAAGAAAGCACAATATCTCCCGCCCAACAAGTACGTTGTTAGAGAATTGCACCTCTCTTCAACCTCTAACGTCGAAGAGCGGCAACGACGTCGAAGCGACAAACACTGGTAATAATGTTAATCTCAAAACTATCTTCGATGCTGTGCAGTTTTCTATGCGAACAGTATCCAATAATCGTTAGCACAAAAGCGAGCACACTCTGGTACAATTTGTGTAGACAACAACAGATCGTATCATTTGAACTAAACTCTAAATGTCGAACCAACAACAAAAACAGCCACAAACAACCTAGAAAGCCACAACTATTTTTTCAAACAATTGAAACAATTACAACTACCATTTTACTTCTCTAGCTTATAGCGATGCCATAAGAAATTATTGTTTTCAAGTCAAGTTCCTATTTAAGGCTCTTATAGTTTAAAAAAATAATCAAAACAACCACAACAACAAATACAGAACTCAAGGCACAAACAAGCACTACGAATTCAGAGGCGAAAACCCGTCCCCGTGTGAATTTATTGTGCATAAATCAAGGTGTAAATGTTTTCTGTTATGTTTACTCGTCGTAGTAGTACCCTCCAACAAACTCATCACTTAGGAAACGATTCCGAGCAAGAGTTAGTGCTGTGAAGTCCATTTTTAATCGTAACATAAACGATTCGATTACATCGGTAAGTTGCAAACTACTAGACGAGAAATCAACAACAACAGCAAACAAACAAGCAGCGATCGTATCATTTTTGTTTCGTTATTTTATCGTTTCCATAGTTGCGTTTGACACCATTTCCATAATAAGAAAACAAAACTAATGTGTTTCGTCATATGTTAAATTGGAAGTCAAACAATAATAACACACAGATAACCAAGCTTAAACTTACCCGAGGCAAATGATTTAAGTTTGACAGCACAACAGCACACATACATATGTATACTCGCAATGCAACACGCAACAACAATAACAAACACTTTGACAAAAACAACAACAACAAAACAAAGGACCCAGCTTATTCACACACTGACTAACGATCGACGACAGCATCATCTGCACCACTTTTTGGACATTCCAGTTGCAGCATTTTCTAGAAAACGAATAGCCTACTTTAATCCATTTACAATTGAGGAGAAATTCTTACAGACTGGGATTGTTTGATCATAAGTACCACACGCCGTTTTGCATACAAACCCTCGTCACCTAAGTTAAAATTTTTACTGAATCAAACTATTTTTTTTTTTCAACCGTTAAACCCAAGCAACCAAAAGTCCCATAAAACAGGTACAAACACGCTTATTCAGCCCCATCATTGATATGAAGTAGGTTCTATGCAGCTCAAAATTTAAGTTCTTATTGATACTTTAAAGTTCCAAAACAAGCCTTAATGATCATCTATTCAGCTTCCAGCGGCCTCTTAATTCAGCTTCCGAAAAATCGCAAAATGAGCAAAAAAATCTCTCTCTATCTCAACTGAACCGTTGGCTTCGGTTCATATCACTTTTTCTTGATTATTTACTGTGTTCTGTACCGGTGCCGCTATGATGCCACGCGCCGGATTTCAAACACGACAAATTGCTCAATTGCTTCTTTCCTACATTTCCTACTTATATCGCATCGGAGTGCTCACTCAAGTACAAAATTACTTACTGAAAAAAAACTTGCCCGGCTTGGGGATCGAACCCCGACCTTCGTGGTGAGAATCGAACACGCTACCACGAGACTACGCCTAGATGTTGTTCTATCTGAAACTAAAACTCGAAGAGGTGATTTGATTTTGAAAGCACATCAATGCACTTTTTGTGACTTATCAAATCCCGTTTGAGCACTTTTGTGCCCTTTATGTGACTTACCAAATCCCGTATTGAGCACTTTTGTGCCGTTTATGTGACTTAAGTCCCGTATAACGTACGTATAGATCACTTTTGCAGCTTTCAAGTTCGTTAATGAGTACATATAGTTCACTTATGGGAATTGGGCAAAACAAGTCACATACAACGTACATATTATTCACTTTTGCAACTTTCAAGTTCATTAATGAGTACATAAAGTTCACTAAAGGGAATTGGGCAGTTGATTCTCTTTGTCAGCCAATATGTAACTTTCAATGCCTTCATTCAAGTAATTATGTGACTTTTTGTTGCTTGGGAAGTCTAGTCGATTAACAATTTTTTAGGATCAAAAGTGTAAAAAAAACAAACTAAACTTCGATTGTAGTAAATCAGTTGTATGTGAAAATTTGGGTAAAATAATCATAAAATTTGTATGGGTGTATAAGGAATCTGTCCTTCCCGATAGGAAATACACCCTACTTTTTACCATATTTTGTTGGGTGTGTTGGCCGATTGAGTTCTGGCTAATCGGCCAATTGTTGCAGCGCCACTTATGGAAGTTTCTGCCGGATATCAGCCGAATAATCAGCCGACTTCGTAGGTCTACAAAATAGGCTAAATATCTGGATGATTTGGTGATTGATATGGCGACAAGATAACCCTGCGAAAAACGACTTAGTAGGTCGATTGATAGAGGAATTAGATTTCGTGATTCTCTACCACCCTACCCATCGCAACCCAACTGGATGATTAGTTGACCGATTTTATAGGCCAAAATCTAAATTTTGACGGATTATTTACGTGTAATAAATTTTTTTTTTATATTTTTCTTGCTATTGACCGAACCGGCTGTTAAAAATTTGGGAAAAGTCCCAAAGAACAGCTTTTTTCAAGGAATTTAACAGCAAGCTGTCATTCTTCCCAAACCCCAATCAAAGAACAGCTAAGTCAATCATTGAGCCTTCATTCCTACATCGCATACTACTCTAGCGATTGTAAATTCATAGACCATTCCATAGGAAATAGGCTGAAGGTTTGCCAACTTAATGTGGAGCTACGAAATCCTACTAAATTCAACAATTCCTTGCGATTAATTCGGTAAGTCATTTTGATACTGAATCATCTTCAAGTGTAGCTAATTAATGAGCAAACTAAATAAGATCATTAATTTGGTAGGGCGATTCGTAGCCCGACTAAATATGTGAATGGTAACGAATCCTATCGATTACGTTATAGTTCCAAATTAACTATTTTTAAGGCAACTGTAACACTAATCAAGACTTGGGTCTAAAACTCTACTGGAAATCTAACGGGTAATCTAACTATTTAAAAATGCGTTAAATTGTGATCCTCAGATCGTGATAAATTCTTAAATCATTAAATTTAGACCACCGGTTCACAGTATTCGAACAACTGTATTGCTGGTTTGTTCTTCGGTCTTATTCATACAATAATACAAGTGGGAACCTCACTCGTGTTCAATTACCTCCCTAGCTGTTTAGAACTGCGTAAAATTGGGTCCCAAATCTTTACAGTTTCAAACCAATTCTTGCACCAACACTGAGAGAAAAGTATACTTTTTTTCAACAATTTTCCAGTTACATTCAGTCATATTTCTGATTGATTCTCGTCGAACTATAAATATAAAATATTCAACTATAAATATGATAAACTGATTGGTTGTTTTTATGCATTCAACTATAGATGTTATAGATTCAACTATAAGTATATTGCTGATTTACTGCATTCAACTATAAATATCATAGAATCAACTACATTTTAGTGATTCAAATTATGAATTTAACCATCGATATGATGGATTCAACTACGAATGTATGGTTGATTCAACAGTAGATACGCTGGATTCAACCACAAGCTTATTGTTGATTTTAGGCGTTCAACTATAAAAGTAATCTATTCAATAAAATGAGTGTGATACATTTTGCAATGTTCATAGTTGAAGTTTTTTCAAATTTGTTTAGTTGTTATTTAGTTGTTTAGATTTCACAAAATACAAATGTTTACATCAGCATTACATTTTCAGAAAAAATAAGAGCTTGCTTTGATCAATATTTATGGTACAAAAATCCGCAACCATTTTGCACTGCAAATTTTCCTGATGTATGCTGCATGTTTCGCATTCGAGGACCCGGTCAAGATACGGATGATGCCGGTAGAATACAGTCCGATTAAATGGGCGCACGCACTTGAACCTACTTGAAAATCCATTGGAACACTTCTACCGGGAAACTTCCCACTTTTTTTTCTTCTTTTCTGGTTTCCGCCAGGAATTTCTCTCTTCCAATCACTATCGGGAAGCAAGAAATAGTACCGCTTAAGATTTTCCGGGCCAACACTAGAAGAGAAAAAAAAACACACGTAGTTAAACGATTTCAAAAAATTTAAATGATTATTCTTACTTGGAAACATATCCTCGCCTTTGTCCTTACTGCAGGAAAATTCATTTCTGCGCTCTTTTTTATCAAATTCTCGCAAAGGAGCCTGCTGATAAAGTCCACATGAAGCTATTTAGTTTAGTTTAGTTTAGTTTCTTTATTCAGTTTTATGTACAAACATTTACATTTTTGATTTTATACTGCACTGGTAAAGCTACCATTTTACAACAGGCACTGTTGTTAAAAAGAAGCCGTGCTCTAAAGATGAATCCTCGTTGACAGTATTGGTACGAATATGGGATTGCCGGAGATAACACAATCAGCCATAAAAATATAGTTGAATTTACTATATCTATAGTTCGATACCTAGAGCCAATCTTATAACTGTAGTTCAATCACTGATGAACTGATGTACAAGCTAAGCCTTGAAAAGTGTGTAAAGTTCCGACGACCGTTTTGAATCAATTTTATGTTTTTTGGTTGAGCCACCAGATGTCTCCAAGGACACCAGAGAGAACTGTCAAGAAGAAAATGAAATGTAAACAAAACAAAACAACAAACTTTCAGTCAATTATGAAAAGGTCGTATCTATTTAACGAGTTTCGATCAAATTGATGTTGAAGATTCGTTACACATTTCTGATTTGCATTATCAAAATTTTACGCTTAACGCTGTTTTTCGAATTGCTTCAAACTAGCATGAATCACTTAATATGAACAGATATGATGCGTGAAAATGCCCGCTCAGAGAAGCCTAGAATCTGTATTTCTTTGTTGGATTGTTAATTTTAAGCTCAACTGGATAAAATAACTGGTTCGTCTGGCTTGTTCAAAGTTGTTAGTTAGCCTCTTTAGTAAAAAGAATCGAGGTAAAATGAACCAGATGAATTTACCTTGTTGTGAATATATTGAAGCCGTCCATTTTTCTACGTATATAATTCAAGCTTGTATATGTGTCATTTCGCCAGTCTCTCTAGTGACAATATTATAATGATGCTATTTTTCTCAGCTGAAATTTATTCTTAGTTCATCTAATTATATACATAGAGCAATTCATCTAATTGTATTTAAATTTATTTATTAATGAGTTCAAACACCATTTCGCCCTCTCGAAAAATTCTTACTTGCAAAAGAGCTATCTAGAAACAGTGCCATCTGTTGCGCCGTTCAAAAGTTAAAAATCAAGCAATAGATGGCACTGTTTTTCGTCACTTTTTAACGGCTTCTTTAAAAGAGAGCACTAGAAATTTTACACAAGTTTTTGAAGATTTTTTGTTCGAGCTTGTACATCAGTTCATCAGTGGTTCAATCTATCATATTTAAAGACAGTTGAATCAATTATACCATTACATTTGAATCTATTACATTGATAGTTGAATTTGAGAGGTCAACCAGAAATGTATAGTTGAATCTAATATATTTATTGTTGAATGCCTAATATCAATCATAGAAATGTAGTTACATCTGTCATATTGATGATTGAATCAATTATGCGATAACAGTTGAATCTGTTTTATTCATAGTTGATTACTTAAGGTCAATCAACAGTTTTTAGTTGAATCTATTATATTCATAGTTGAATGCTTAAAATCAATCATACAATTGAAGTGGGATCTGTCGTATTTACAGTTCAATCTATGATACCATTACAGTTGAATCCATCATATTCATAGTTGATTGCGTACGGTCAATCAACAGTAGTTGAGTCTATTATATTTATAGTTAAATGCGAAAAAATCAACCACACTTCGATGATTGGTATAAAAAGCTGAAAAAACTGTATCAACAGACGTCTCTTTCCTCCGTGAAATCTAAAGAAAGTTGATTTGGAAGTGGTATAATGCTATAATGGATCATCGGTGCGAAATTTAAGTGTAAACCGGCGTTTCAGACTAGAACTACAGTTGTCTTTAGACCTGGTGTAGGAATTGGGCCGATTGGAAACCAAATTTTAGTAGTTCTACTAAAACAGTTTGACAGCTGTATGTAAATCGCAAGCGGGGCTGGTCATATTTTTGCTGGGACGATTTTAGTTGCGGTACGTAGTCCAAATTTTGTGTAAATTAGAACCAAAAACAGTTAACTACTGAAGTTGCTCTTGGGGTAACTCCATCCATACTAGGGTTTAATAATATGAGATTCAAACCTCTAAATTTAATCCGAGCCAGTGACAATACGGATATCCTATGCATGATCTATTTATAGCAAACAAACTGTCTAGAATTAAGATTATGTTCCAAATTGGCCATTTAGATCAGTGCTACAAATGCCCTTAGTGATTGATATATTCCGGATCGATAAATCGGACAAAAATCGGTTGTGGATCGGTTAGAAAACAGATGAAAAACGAATCAAATATGGACCAATTCAGAGCCCAGGTGACACAACTTTCCTGATGACGATAATTTTTTGCGAATGAGCTGTCAACACAACCGGGTCGTTTCCTGATCAAAATAGGTCAGTTTTCCAACAAAAGTCGGATAGTTTTCGGACGAAAATTGGTTTGTTTTCGGACGGAATTCGGTTTCTTTTCGGCCGGAAATTTGTCTGTTTTACCCTGCCAATCATCTGAATTCTGAATCTGAAATGTGAATCTTAATTCTCAATCTGAATTCTGAATCTGGATTCTTTGTCTAAATTTTGAATCTGAACTCAGAATTTAAAATCCAATTCCTGAATCGGTGTTTGAATTCCGATTCGAATTCTAAATCTTAATTAATTCTTAACCTGAGTTCTGATTCCGGATTCAAAATTGCAATTCTATTCTTCAATGTTTTTTTTTCGAAAAATTTGGGCTCCATCATACCGATGTCAACTATTGTTGAATTCCCGATCACATTTCACTACCCAGAATGATGAATTGCATTGCATTCCCACGTTTCATTGCGAGCGGAAGCTCGCGAAATGGCAGTGAATTAATAAAATTCACGAACAAGAATCCGGATGTGTGTTATAGTAGGTTTTTCACATTCATTTTCTTTTTTTTTCTTTCGTGCCGCCTTCCTTTTGGTCAGCCGTAGTCAGCTTGTTACAAATTTATTTGGTCAATCCAATCAGTGAGCGTGGGGTCCTCAAAAGGACATCCCCGAAAAGGATTGGGAGGGACCCAATCGGAAATAAATATATATTTTATCGGACCGACGAACCGACCGCGGCCTACAAGAAAAGTCATCCATCACAAGCCCCGTGTCACGTTTTTTGGTTGTAGAGGAAAAAAAGCCCTCTATTTTTGAGTGTGCGGAAGGGTCGGGCAGTATTTTTTTTCCTGTCTGCTGTTGCATTTTTGAGGGAGGTTAATTACCGGCCAATAATTCTTGATGGCAGAGATTTTTCGCCGGTCCAGCAGAATGATACTAGCAATTTCAATTCAAAGGGTTAAAATTGTCAAAAAAGGGTTGGAGAAATTAAAATTTTTGCCAATGGTCAATCATTATCGGGAAGGTAGAAAATTCGAAATGCTCCGTTCAATTTTAAACACGGGAGGGTTGTTTTCGAAATTTTTTTTTTCATTCTAGTAGGGTATGTGATCTCATTTTGAATAAGTAAAATTGTGACCCTGAATTCTTATCCCAAAAATCAGTTTTCTGGCCTTTAATTAAAAATTCTGTAAATCACTTTTAACTTGACACCCAAAAAGGCCAGAATTTGACTCACCGACCATATTCCGGGTGAAAAATTCAAACATGGGAAAAAAACCAAAAAGACAAATGTTCATCTGACCAAACACTGACTGGGGTCTCTGGAGCCACACGGTGCCATTGTTGGAATTTGCCAGCTGGATCAACCATTTTTATTTCTCACATCCCGGTTCGGTTGGCATTGTTACTGCAATTTTTTTTGTCGCTCTCGTTCCATTTTTTTTCCTGATATCTCGTCAAATTCCACTTCCTCCGAACTATGACAGCGGACTGATGCGTGTGCTTATTTAAATGGCAATAATGAGATTTTCGCATCTGATTTCGTGTCAAATTAAGCGAATTAAATAAATCAACGCATTCGGGTAGCGGAGAAGCGTCAATCGGGCAATTTGTATCCACCGGCGTTCACCACTTTACCGATCATAACGGATCCGAAGTCAGAGCTTTTTTTTTGGGTAATTGGTTGGGGTCTGTTATTGAAAAGTTACGCGTGAATGACGGATTTAGTCAGATTGACACTGATCAATGAGCCGAAAAAATGTTAAAATTTGATGTAAACATATGCTTAACAGAACATTCTTGGTTGTGACTTTTGATTATTCTCAAACTTTTAACTTCGACTGTATAGTAGTGACCTGAACTTAATATATTTTTAGCATTTTAGGCAAAAATTGATATCGGATGCAGAAGATCCTATATAAAATTTTGGCAAAACCGACTAAGAGGAACGAGTGACGCGCGAGCATTTTTGTCTTTTTAAGAGTGAAATTATCCACTTAGAATGTTAGATGGTAAAATCTTGAAAATTGAAACGAGTTACAAATCTTCGATCTTAAAAGGAAAATGAGAGATTGTGCAATCCAATCCAACTAACAAGGAAAAACACTGTGTTTGTCACTCTTTTTTTCAACAGAACTGTGTTTCCACACAAATTTACAGCTCATTAAAGGCCCCTTTTTTGGTCAGATTTTTCTGAAAATTTTCATGAGACCTTGTGCTAGGCCAAGGATCAATTTTAGTCGGCAGCTTGTATGATTTTCAATAGTCTGGTGCGTCAAACACACCAGATTGAGACAATTTTAATAAAAAAATCTTCTCCAGGCATCAAAAATCCTGATTCACTGATTCGTTCCAGTTTTCAGTTCCAGTTCGGTTCTGAAATAGAATAGAGAGGACCAGACAAATCTGGGCTATTTTATCTGAAGACCTGGCAAAATTCCGAGCCTTTGATTTCAAAATTGTCGACCATAATCCGGCAAATTTGGTCAACCTGGGAATTACTCATCAAAAATCAAGGAAAAAACTCGAAAAAAAATCGTTTCATCAAAATTTTTCAGCAGATTTCAAAACGTATTTCAGGCTTCCAAAAAACTTTTCACGATTATTTTCACGAAACTTGTTCAAAAAATTTCGTTTTTGACGCATAAATAAATAGTTTTTACATCACAATTTGTTTTTTTAGGTTGATTTGAGAATGAAAGTGAGAATAAACCCGGGTCAAATCCGGGCTTTTCCAATAAAATCCGGGCAAACAGGCTGACTTTTCCAAAATGTTATATTAAATATCCGGACAAACTCGGATAAAACCGAGAAATATGGCAACCTTAGTCAAGGTGCTTAGAAGTTCCATATTGGTGTTGAACTTGAACGTTGAATAACGGTTCATTAAAAATCAAGTGAATTTTTAAAATTTTACAGAAGATCATCGACCGAACAAATGGTTCTGAACCGCCTGATCTTTTGAAGTCATATTTTAAATTATCTCAGGGTACCCTTTACTCAGCCAAATGAGAACTTAGAATGCCGTTATGTTGGGTATCTTTGAGCAAACTGTAGACTTGTGTGATTAAGATATTTATTTAAGGTTACCTAACTTTTTCTTCTGAATTCAAAATAAGATTTGAATTTCATAAATGTTACTTGCATTTGTTTGAAAATGCAATGAAAAACGAATCACTATTTTTCCTAGTCTGCGAACGCATTTTTTAACCTTTTTTAGCGGATTTTAATCCATCCATCGGTCAGAATCTGATGGAACCCAACTATTTATCAGGTTCCTCGTTGAAGGAAACTGGGCAAAAATGTATGGAACTTGGTTTTCTCGAGTACACGCCAGAGTTGCCGAAATCACAGAAAAATCTATGATTTCACAGAATGTTGAGCAAATTTTCATCACAGAATCGGTGTCATAGAACCCAGAATTTTAGAAATATTCACAGATTTCACAAAATTTCAAAATTGCATACGTTTTTTTCAAAACTAATTTCTTTTACGTCAATATAAATTTTAGGTTTTTGACTACGAACAGGAAAATATGATAAGATTGGAAATGTTAATCGATTTTTCTAAAGAAAATGTAGACGTGACTTATCAATGAAATAATAGAAAAAACCATCACAGAATTTTTGGGGAAAATCACAGAACATCAGAGTTTTTTATCGTCAAAACACAGATTTTTTTTCGGCAACCTTGGTTTGACGAGATGAGAAAAAATTACTCAGGGGCCAAAAAAATCTAACGTTGGAGTAAAAATTTATGGAACAAAGAAGTTGTTTTCAGTATATAATCAGTACAAGATTTCGGAATTGTATGAGCTGTTTCATTTTTTTTATGTACACGTATGAGCAATATTGTTAATTTAAATGAAATTTTTAGAAACGTCGCTGGTGAACTGGCAACAAAACACAGACTCCGACAATCTAGTACTTTTCTTTGTCAGAAGTCTTTCGGAAGTCGGAAGTCTGGACTTACGAAGTAAATTTAGTGCTGGCACCATAATATACGGTTCAAAAGATCTTGACGAGACAAGAAAAAATTACTTTGGGATCAAGAAAATATGTTCTCAGGAACAGAAAAGATGACGTTTTTCTAGCCCGATCTTGGACAGAGTGGATTGTCCACTTTGCCCAAGATTTAATGAAACACTAACAGTAAAGCAGATCATCGTAAACTGTCCCCAACTAGAAGAGGAACGTAGAAAACTTGGCGTCCCTGGAAACCTTAGCGAAGCATTAGCAGATGATGCGACATGATCAAGAAAAGTGATTGCCCAATTGGGCTTGGGCCCAGAGATGCCAATGTGCCTTATTTTTCAGGATTTGCCTATTTTTTCGAGGCTCAGCCTGACAACCTGAAAAGCCATTGAATTTCCCTGATTTTTGAAAATAAGTCCGGTTTTGCCTGATCTTTGCGAATGTGTTGAAAAATGGGTTGCAAGGAACGGCATGAGATACCATTGCTAAAGTGAAAATGAATCCTGATTTTTATTCCAGCAGTCCCTGATTTTTTGAAAAAAAAATATTGGCAGCCCGCTTGGGCCTGCTAAAAAGAATAAAGCTTGCTCTTTACTCTTATAGAGATTTTCATAAGAATGACAGCTAGTCTGAGTGAAATTGGAGTGAAGGCTATTGCTTTCTCTGTTCAACATATGGGAATTTGTATACCGGGATTGCGAGCGTGCCCATCAGGGTGGGTACAGTAGGGTGGGTACATATTGAGGAAAAGTAGGTAAGGGGTAACAAAAGTTTCTCATTGGTGGGGGCGGAGACGGAGCGTTTTTTGACAGCGAATTGTTCGTCTACCATGCCTACGATTACGTCACAAGATGGACGATTCCGTGCATTCTTATAAGAACACACCTGAAGCTTTACACGCCTTGGTGCCCATCCTCAATCAGGGTTGCCAACATTTTTTTAAAAAAATAAGGGAACTGGTGAAATAAATGATGACCTTTGTTTTGGTCGTCGCTCCACATTTTCACTTCAGCAATGGTACCTAATCCAGTTCCTTATTATCCATCAGATTGTCACTCAGCCTGATAATCTGATGGATAATAAGGAACTGAATAGAAAAATCAGGCAAATCCTGAAAAATCAGGCACATTGACATCTCTGTCCCCGTGCTCCGAGTAGCGCTTCCGGTAAGCAGAAAAACATCGAGTCCGGTAGATATTCAAAACGCAGAATAACGAAAGCTAGCGGCTATCGATTGTTGGATAGAAATCGCAGATTTTACTTGGGCGATCCTGCCAGGAGCCTAGATTTAGTTGATAAGTCTCGACTCGAGAAATAGTTTAAATTGCGCAAGTGCAAAAATTTCTGAGATTGAAAAAAGTTCAACAAAATGCATAATGCAACAAAATGCATGATACAAAGGCATAATTTCTGTACTAAATTTTTTGACAGCCGGAGTTGAGCTAAGTGCGTCCCTCGTTGAAAAATATGCCAGGCTTCAAAGGGTTCTTATCTCGCAGGAAAACGCTAGAAATCCTCGAAGGAATTTGGTTTGATTGTAGCAAAAAAGCGCGATTAACGCTCCAATCAAAATTCTAAACAAGTGAATATGCAAGTAAAGTCGAATCAGGCGAGTCACTAATATTGTCGAAACAGGTAAAGTCAGTTAGAATCAATTTTTAGGGTTCAGATCACGCGAGTACGACAGCTTAAATGAAAATTTTGTTCATTTGTGTACGTTATCAGGACCGACACAATATTTGGGCGTGTATGCCAGCGTACAGTATTCAGGCGAGAACGCCAGATTACACTATTCAAACGAGTACGCCAGCGTATAAAACATTCAGGCGAGTACGCCAGCATACACTATTTAGGCTAGTACGTCAGCTTACAATATTCAGACGAGAGCGCCAGCATACACTATTCAGGTTAGTACGCCAGCTTACAGCTTTCAGTCGAGTACGCCAGCGTACACTGTCCGATTGAGTACGCAAGCTAACTCAATTCAGGCTAGTAGTTTAGTTTCGATCAGGCGAGTACCCCAACATACAACACTCAGGCTAGTACGCCAGCATACAACATTCAGGCGAGTACGCCAGCATACAACTTTCAGGCGAATACGCCAGCTTGCACTATTCAAGTTAGTACGCCAGCTTACATTCAGGCGAGTACGCCAGCATACTACATTCAGGCGAGTACGCCAGCATACAACATTCAAGCGAGTACGCCAGCTTACACTATTAAGGCGAGTATGCCAGCTTACAACAGTCAGGCGAGTACGCCAGCATTTAACATTCAGGCGAGTACGCCAGCATACAACATTCTGGTGAGTACGTCAGCATACAAAATTCAGGCGAATACGCCAGCTTGCACTATTCAAGCTAGTACGCCAGCTTACATTCAGGCGAGTACGCCAGCATACAACATTCAGGCCTAGTACGCCAGCTTACACAATTCAGGCGAGTACGTCAGTTTACACTGTCCAAATGAGTACGCAAGCTGACTCGAATTGGGCTAGTATGCCTGATAAAATTTTAGTTTTAATCAGGCGAGTACACCAGCATACAACATTCAGGCTAGTACGCCAGCTTACACAATTCAGGCGAGAACGCCAGCGTTCACTGTCCAGATGAGTACGCAAGCTAACTCGATTCAGGCTAGTATACTCTGGCTCACAGGGCTAATATGATGCACAGAATCAAGCACTATAGCTGACGTTAAGCTGACGTTAGCAAAATTGGTTCTAGTTTTATGTGCTTGTGGTTACTTGGATAGAATCAATTTTTAGAGTTCTGATTTTTTTAGAAAGAATTTTGTTCAGGCGTGTACGCTATCGAGACCGACATAGCTAACAATATTCAGGCGAGTACGTCAGCATGCAACATTCAGGCGAGCACGCTAGCCTTATACTATTCAGGCGAGTACGCTAGCATACAACATTCAGGCGAGTACGCAATTTCGCACTGTCGAGGTGAGTACGCAATACGCCAGCATAAAACATTTAAGCTAGTACGCCATCTTACACTGTCCAGATGAGTACGCAAACTAACTCGATTCAGGCTAGTATTCCTGGCTCACAGAGCTAACATGATGCACAGAATCATACTCTATTGCTGACGCTAGAGCAGAATTGGTGCTAGTTTTATGTCCTTATGGTTACTTGAGAAGAATCAATTATGAGATTTCCGATTTTTTTGAGGAAGAATCATCAGGCTTGTACGCTATCGAGACCGACACAGCTAACAATATTCAGGCGAGTACGTCAGCATGCAACATTCAGGCGAGTACGCCAGCATACAACATTCAGATGAGTACACAAGCTAACTCGATTCAGGCTAGTATCTTAGCAAACATGACATCGTATCAGAAATGATAACTTAAGTCGTTTACAATAGTGTTGCGAATCGCAATTCCAACTGCATAGTGAAAAGAACATGTGAAAAGATTATATGAAATGTCGTCTGAAGTCAGCTTAAATCGGATATGATAGTGTTTGTAAATTTTGAAATGATTTTTGATTGCGCGCCGGCTTCAAGTGAAAAAATGATTGTAATGTTCTCTCTGCATCCAGCCAATATTTACAAAATGAGAGAACTGGAAAATAGTGTCGTTGGCAACGATTTGAAGGCTATGAGAGCAATATCTTGTGCTCTCTTGCATTTTGCCTATATGTACGAATAAGGTGTCGGATTGCGTCCAATTGGTGTAGTTTTCGTCGCTCTGGGAAGAAATTAAATTTATGTATGTGTATTGCCTCCACTTTGGTAGGTAAATGCGTTTTTTTCAACTTTCATACGATCATTCTATAATGTACATATCTGGAACGTATATCAAAACAGCATAAAAATATGACTACAAAAATGTTTGCTGGGATGCCTGCTAAAATTTTATGTGGTACAGTGCCAATTTCTCCAATGCTGTTTATTCCATTAGTGATCATCTTCTCATATCTCACCAATAAGGGATGCCAGTTTTGGCATTCGATCTGATTAAGGTGTGTGGTGTTATTCCAACATATTGCCCGTCATGACGATGAAATGCACATTTTTACAAACTCAAAAATTCGCTCGTATCTCTTTTTAAGAAGATTTTGTTTTTCGAATTTTGATAATCGATCGAAATTAAAGGTTTAATAATCAAACTTTACAGCAAATAATGCCAACTTGAGTGTCCAAAAAGTGGTAGAAAAAGCAACCTAACAGAACCAGACAACGGACTCGGAACGGCTTTCAAACTACAACTACTGCTAAACCAACTGCAAATACAAGCTGTGACGACTTTCTTCCACAAGTGCCATACGCAAAGATGACTATGATATTACTTGTGCGTGAGTGTCAGTGTTTCTGAAAGAAATGTGTTTGTAAACCATCTCACATACACACATACACTCGTACGAAAAAAACGACATAAAACCCTATCTAATCAACCAACTAACTTACACCAACACGAAACACTCGCACGCACTGTTTGTAATTTTTGGGGAAAAAACGTTCCTGACTGGGAATGTATAAACCTTACATCAAGATACTTTTCAATTCAAGGGTATAAAAACTGAGTTGTTACTTTTAGTTTAAAGAAGAGTTTTGTTTTAAAGTTAGTTAGGTTTTTTTTAATATATTCCTTATTTCGATGTATTGTCCAAATTGATCCAAAGCTCCCGACAGCGCCGATACAAGACACCAATGATCTCCAGTTTATAGTAAATGATTGTTTTTTAGGCTGTATTTTCTAAATTTTAAACCCTAACAACCCCCAACTTTTGGCCAAAACTGAACGAAATCAAATCTACTCATTGGAGATAATTCCTGCAACACGCGTTACCTATGATTGTGTATTTTTAAGTTAAACCTATATAATTTAGAACGAAGTTGATAGCACAGAAACAGAACCTACCAGGGGAACAGTAAACAAAAAACTTCCGAAGGGAGATTTCGGAAGATAACACAATAACAAAAATGGCCTAGAAGTGTTGAGCAATCAGTTGTATCCATCGAACGTGAAAGATTGCCAATTTTCTCTCGCTATCATCGCTGTTTTGTACCGTTTAAGTTCATCTATAAGTTAGTCAGTTAGAGCTAGTTTAGTAGTGGAATCATGAAACACAAAAATCAAACAAAAACTAAGAACGGGTGCATAGCCATAAGTTGTAACTTTTTAGAAATCCTCCTAGTGCCGAGCTAGGCTCCATTACCATTTAAATCAAACGTATACATACCCGTATAGATATTTTTTTTAATTAGTTGTTAGAGCTTCACCGAAATACACACACACAAGTAGCGATCTTTTGGAATTTTAGTCACCTCTCCTAAGCTTAGTTGCTGTAAATAGGTTTCGAAGGCCGCCGAGGTCAATTTATACACTTTTTGTATGAAAGAAAAATCAATAATAGTTTTACGCTCACTTTTAGTATTTTTTTTCCTCTACAACCAGTTTTAAAACAAACGCTGAATTTCAAGCAAAAAGTCACGCAAGCATTATTAGTTAAAGGTTTGTTTTGTTCTACCTCCCAATGTATTTGTTAAGCTGCAAACCTAGTAGAATGTTAAGGAAACAAAAAGAAGAAAAAAACGGAAAATTATATAGCAACAAAAAATGTATGATCTTTAAGACCGGCACATGTGTAATTGCAGTTATTTACCGAGCTTATAATTGTAGATAAGAATTGTTTACGTTTTGGGATTGAAATAAAAACAAAATCTATTGGACTGTCAAAAAAAATCAAGCAACTCTAATCAAAACAAGTGCAGAGAGTTGAGAAGTGAAAAGTTCGATTGTTACGCGGATCACCCTTTTTCTTTGTCTCCATTCTATCCTCATTCGTACAAATGGCCTACACCGACATGAACATCACACTCTTACACAATCACACTCACTCAGTGCTCATCTGCTCACTGTTTCACTCACTCAATCACCAACTCACCTACTTACTCACTCGTGTAAATTTGTGGACAGGGATTTAGACATCTCTGGCACCGCACCATGAACTGGTATCATCAAAGCTCTGTGAAAAAAAATCTAGGTATTTTGGGTAATAAAAAAAGGGCCAGCGCCAGCGCTGCCTCGGCCCCTCTCCCGCGTCAGTAAATAGTAGTGAAAGAAAGTAGTGGAAGGAAAAGGCCGGCCTGGAATTAGGAAAAGAAAATCCCCTCCGACGGGAAGCCGAGAGAGGGGCGGAAATTATACAAGAGAAACAAAAAGAAATAGGGAAGAGGTCAGAAAGCGTCATTTGAATAAAAAAACAGCGGATGCGTATTTTATATATGGGAAAAGTAGATAGGAATGAGAAAATTTCATTGAATCATCAATACTGTAGATTGAAGGGTAAATTAAAATATTTTTTTCTTTTTCCGGGAATTCAAAAAACAATTGTATATTAATTCCATTGCTGAAGTGGACAGTGAAAATATTGTGGATAATACACTATCAATGGACGAAACATGCGACTTAATGGATAGACTGATAGCAGATCCTATCGGCTTCTCTTAAATTTTGGTGACATCACACTAGCGCCAAATAAAGATAAACGAGTTGGGATCCAACCTCTAGTTTAACCACTTTTCACGCACACTCGTGCGCCGGTGCAATTTACATTACCGTAAACAATATAAACACAATCATGGTGTGATTGAACTGACGTTTGATAAAGTCTGTTTCACATAGAATCTGGTCGGATAAAATATATCATTTCTCCGCAAAGAAATAGCGTACAACAAAAGTAAAAATGTCATTTTGTAGGGTTTTTATTGCACTTTAAACTTTAAGGAAAAAATACATAAAAATCATTCTTCAGCTTTTGGGATGAATTTTCGAACTTTTTTTGTGATACCACCCATCATTTTCTGCACAGTACTGCTGGTAACCTCATTCGCCATCTTGTTCCACCACTTTTCCATTTGAGCGGGTTTTTTCATGGTTCTGCCACATTTCTTCAGTTTGCCCTTAACTATTGCCCAATATTTCTCGATGGGACGAAAATCCGGGCAGTTTGGTGGATTGATACTTTTTTCAACAAAATCGATCTTGTTCTCCTTATACCACTTAACGACATCCCGGCTGTAGTGGCAGCTTGCCAGGTCCGGCCAGAACTTCACCGGACCTTTGTGGGACCGAATGAATGGCAAAACCCTCTTCTGGAGACATTCTTCTTTGTAAACATTTCCATTCATTGTGTCCCCAGTGATGAAAATCTTAGTCTTCTTCCCACAACTACAGATCCCTTGCCAAATCATCAACTTACGAGCTAATTTATCTGCGAAAACAAACTTGAATCTACCCGCAACATTCCCTTTACGCTTCGCAAGGTAAAATTTGTTACCGGGTATTTGCCCAAAATCCATTTTGACGTAAGTTTCGCCGTCCATCAAAATGCATCCGTTGTCAACACTTGGTCAACACTTTCTCGTGGAACTTCCTTGCCCTAGTTTTGGCAACCAGGTTTTGTTTCAGCGTCCTGTTGGGGTGTTTGCTTGCATGATACGACCACAAGCCTTCTCGCAAACAAATTCGTCCAGCTGTACTGTGGTTCGTCTTGAACTTTTTCGCCAAATCACGCAAGGAGATTCCAAGATTATTGTTAACTGATCGAATTACCTTTGCTAGAAGCTTCCGGTCATATGTTCCACTTTTACGCCTGGTTTATCTAGCTCGATCCACCGTAAGGGTCTCCCGGACCGAATTTACAGTCGATTTTGGATATTTCAGGAATTTCGCGATCTTTACCCCTGACCCCGTCGGTTTCTCTACGTGAGTGGGCACAATTTTCTCTCGCCATTCGCGTTCCATCGTCGATAACTCTTGACTGACTGCTTCAATCTTGATGAAATTTTCACCACTAAACAAACCATCCGGATCAAAACACTATCAAAAGATTCGCGATGTGACAACTAGGGGCGCTGCAGTAAATGAAAAGATGCGACCAGATTCCATGTGAAACAGACTTTTTTAAATGTTTTAGTGCGATGATGTGGTTTTACTCAAAGCTTGAATGCAAAGCTGCAATGCTTGAGAAGAAAGCTGCAAAGCTTAGATCCCATTTCGCAGAGCGGCAGCACCATAGACATTGTGTTGGCGTCGCCAATGATTTGTTCGAAAGAACAACAGCCCGACTATCTTGATACTATGAGATCTTTGCTAATAGGTACATTCATCAAACTTTGCACAACTACAGTTTTTAGATTTAGAATCAATACAGAAAATTCTGGTGCGGAAATAAATCAGATTTTTTTGTTCAAAAATCAATCTAAATGCCTCCAAAGGTGCGCACCCGAAAAAAACATTGTAGTCATAGCGTCCATATAATAAGTTTTTCATAATTACTTACATGTCATCTCCATTTTGCCATTTTTTGACGATGCCGGTAGCTTGTGCTAACGTCCTTCTTCAATGAAATGTACCAGTTAGGCTACTTTGCGGCAGGACCAGGGAGAATATTAACCACACTTGCAAATCCAGAAGTCAGTATATTTTATGCCAGCGAACTGACAGAGGAACGACAGGCTCTCGTACGGAACTCGATGATTTCTTTTGCCTTTCATTGTCAGGTTCCACGTCGAACAGCTGCTTCAGCAAAGCCTGGGTTCGAAGGATTTTCGCCAGTTTATCCATTTTCGTCCGCTCTTTCAGATTTTTAAGCGTCGGATATGAATAATTTCAAACTCCTTCAGAATACACTTCCAAACATAGTCACTAGAATGCCTCCAAAAAAAATTCTGAAACATCCGGTAATTTGGACGTAGAGATGTCAATTAGAAGCCACTCTCAAATCAATGGTCAAAAAGAAATCGGTTTTTCGATTAACTTGTTAAGATTTTGGTGACCAAGCCAACCTTGCGATTACTAGAAAAATTGGGGTGAATTTTTGTGAAAGCGATCTTGTTTTCCACTGGTGCAATTATTCATTCATTCTGTTCGCATTCCCTATTCCATTAACCCTTTTAATTCCGGATGGGACTGTAAACCTGAAAAGATTACACACGTCACGCTGCGCGTAGGCCTACCAAAATTGATGCAAACTCACCAGTTCGGATAGACAATTCGACTCCTTTATCTTTTCACTGCAAACTTCTGGATTTTTCCGTAGAAAACTGACATAATAATCTGAAACTCTTTTTTTCAGTTGATTTTTGTTTGTTTGATTTTTCTTGTGCACTGAAATAAATTCAACGTTCAGTATCTGGTGTTTTTGCAGATTGTCCTGCAGAACGAGGGGTATCTCAAACCCGAATAATTTTCCATGCTGCATGTGGATGTGTTGCAATCTCGATTTTACATTATGCCGGATGATTTTGCTGAAAATAGGAAAAAAACCATACATTAGATACGGAATTCAGATTGAAAACTTGTTTCATTCTAAACTCAGATTATTCAGAAATTGAGATTTCAGTTTTTGAACTCAGATTCAGAATTCTGTGTTTAAATTAATGATTTAAAATCACATTCTAGTTTCAGAATTCTAAATATGAAAATTCATTGTGAACTAAAAACAAAATTATCTAAATTTACCCTTCAATCTTACAATCTATATCGGATAACATACAAACAAAATTTACCGCAAATATTTCAACTCTTCAACTGTATAAGACAAGTTTAGATTTATTTCCTATGCTCATTTTCCATACAGTGTACAAAGTGTTTAAGTTCTGGTTAAAAGAGAAAAAAAGTCTCACAATTGTGAACTGCAAATAATCTGAAGCCATTCCTCGAAAGCAACCTCTCTAATCGTAGAAATTTGATGAAAAAAACTCATCCATAGTCCAAAGTCCAAAATTTCAGATCCACTCTGACAGAGCGAGAATAAATCCAATACAGTTCACAAACAAATTGTAAAAAGTTGAAAATACTTTACCACTATTTTAACAAATTTCATTAGAGAGAAAGATCGAATCGAAACAGAAATCTATACAGTAGTTAACTTTTTCTCTTGAACTCCTTATCTTTGCTCTTGTTAGAACACACAATAGAAAGAAAAAAGAAGAAAAAAATCAAGTAACATCCGGACCGCCAAAACTTTTTTGCAGATTTTAAAATATTTATATATCTAGAACGAACAGATAAAAAAAAGTCACAAAATCAATATCAGAATAAGAACAAAAAGTTTTTCCCAGTCTTCGCATTCAATTTCTTGCACTTACAATATTCGATGCAAAAGAAAACAGAAAAATTAAAAACAAGAAATAGTAGGATCAAATCCCTGTTAGTAGTGAAACATAAAATAGACACATCCTTTGTATAAAAAAAGTCCTTTATATTTCTTCCAACAAGAAGAAAATAAATATAAAAGCTGGTTGAGTGCGTCCTAATAGTTGATATTTATCATCGCAAGAAGTGAAAGTTAATAACCAGAAGTACTATAAACATAAGTCCGTTCCTTCGAAAGGAACAATAAAAAAACCATAGCAAACAAACAGACAGTCCCAAATTTAACTGCATAACTAACAAACTATGAATCCCGAACATTCAAAATCCAGCGAAAAGAGAGTAAAATGTATCCGAGATTCCAACAAACCTACAGCAAACACTAAATGAATACATCTACACGTTTTGGTGTACTGGAAAGAAAAATTTATGTGATATTTTTTTATCGATAAGATGTACCTAAGATTGCACAGTACCGAATGGAAAGGAAAAATAACACGTAGGGAAATAGCAAACCCTGGTGGAGACATTCGAAACGTCAACAAATGTCACTTGCGCTTGAAAAATGTTGATTGTAAAAAGAAACATCGGAGAATGAAATCTAATCATTGAAAAAAATCACATTCATCTGTTCAAATTGTTGTGAGTGACAAACAACACATATTCAAATCTTTGAACAACAATGACAACAACAGACAAATCGGATGAGCACAGGTATAAATGGAAGAAACGAAACAAAAAAAATTAAGTAGCCATTGATCGTTGCTGCAGCAGCTTATCTACTGTCAAGCTCGGAAAATCGAAGAGAAAAATCAAAAACGTAAATGACAGCACTACGAATGCACATACACACACATACCAGTATACATTAAACTAAAAAAAAAAAGCAAAGCAGAAAAAAAATCGTATAACCAAACAGAAAAAAACGTAAATTCTTGAATAAAATACCAATTACAAACTATTTTTGAAATTTACAATAGAAATCAACAATAAACAGGTTTTAAAGTATCACGCCAGTTTTGTTAATGTTTTTTTGGAGATATGATTGTTTATTTTTTTGAACACTTAATTTTTTTTTTCCAAACACATCTGATAAAAGCAAGCGAAAATTCAAACCTATGCAAAGTTCACAATTCAACATTTTTTCGTCTTCAATCAATAATTTTTATCCGAAACATGGTTTTTACTGTTTTGAGAAACCATTTTTTTTTTTTTTTACATAGTATTCCGTCTCACGACATAACTTGACGAACATAATTCCTAAAATTCACTCGGTTCATAGCAACCGTTCTCCAATTTCTCGGGCACCCCACGTTCGCCAGATCACGCTCCACTTGGTCTAACCACCTCGCTCGTTGCGCCCCCGCTCGTCTTGTTCCTACCGGATTCGTAGCGAACACCTGTTTTGCAGGACAGTCGTCCGGCATTCTCGCAACATGTCCCGCCCAGCGTATCCGGCCAGCCTTCACCACCTTCTGGATACTGGGTTCGCCGTAGAGGCGCGCGAGCTCGTGGTTCATCCTTCGCCTCCACACTCCGTTCTCCTGTACGCCGCCAAAGATGGTTCTTAACACTCGTCGCTCGAATACCCCGAGTGTACGCAGGTCCTCCTCGAGCAATATCCATGTCTCGTGCCCGTGCCCCATAGAGAAACCATATCAAAGATCAATTCAGTAAAAATTTCTCGATAGAGCCACCAGCAGAATGAAGAATTTGATGGCTTCTAACCGAAGAATTCACATGTAATCACTTTGGACGACTTTTTTCCAGCACAAATCTTATGATGACAGATATTGATTAAAAGTTTGAATAACGAATCAAAGTTGTTTTAATTCTCAGTATATCACAGTCCGGGTGCGTTTTTTTCTCGAAAACAAATAGGTTTTCATGTAGGTGCAGCAATCCAGCAACTTCAAGCGATTTTCAGGCAAGCAAAAAGGTTTGTATTTATTTTATTGTTTCTACTATCTAGCGTATGAAAAAATCTTCGCTTAGCTCAGCTTGATTGACTACTCACATCCACCTTAAAAGATTGAACCCAAAATTATTTGAATTTTTTAAGTAATGGATGATCCGATGTTCTTAGAACTTTTTGATTAATTTAATTTTAATGAAGGTGAATAGTAATGCCGCAATTTATGTAAAGAATTAAAATGTAATGAGAAAAATTTCGATGTTTTTAAGTTTTCGTAGAATCGTTCAAACATTGTTTATTTCTTAATAATATGAAATTTTGCTATCATGCCTTATTAGTAAAATTTGGTGTTATTTTGCTTGTTAGTGGTGCTTTGAATTTTCATATAAGGGCAGCCACATGTATGCCTCGATTAGTAGCATTTTGAAATTGAATTTAAAAGCACAACGATGCCAAATTTTGGCTGTAGATAATACCTAAATTGGGCATCATTTTGCCCTCAAAACCAGTTTTAAAACTTTGGTTAAACGAGGCATCATTAAAGTTTCAGTGAAACCTACACTTGGTACAATCGAGGTATCCGTATATGAAGAGTGATACCCAAATTTTAGCATTGTACCACCTTTATTCGTGCAAAATGATACCTCATTATACTTTCAAGGCATGATAGCAAAATTAAGTATTATTTTGCAATAAAAATCCGCTCGGGCAAAACTAAAACATTATATCTGGGCAAAATACCTCCTAAATAACTATTGCTCATGTGAGATCAGAAGATTTGCAATGCAATGCGTTTCATTAAAAACAAAAAAGAAAAACAATGCATTTTATCTGTTCAAATTAATTTAATTAATATTTTGAATCTACGATGTCCCACGTTCACGGGAAGCAGCATTTACAGTAAAAACAGCCATACTAATGGTTGAATGAAAATCCTGTTGGATTTTTAGCATCGATGCGATCGCTAAAACAGCCATTTATCCTTTCGTGGCAAAGTATCATCTGATTGTTGGCTTGATTGTTTTTTTTCGGGTCAGAACCGACCAACCATATTTATGTTCATGTAGACGCGTAAAATAACTGATAAGTCTATACATTTTTCTCTATGATCGGACTCAAGTCCTCTGATTATCTCTCAGACACCTTACCAATATTCCAGATCGTCAGATGAAACTGGTCAAGCTGTAGCTCTATAATTCAGTTCACTTCATCGAATTGAATTCGATGCTAGATTCTACGGCAGAAAACGCTCCTCGTGCCCAGATTAATGATGCTTATACTGCCCCAGGGGGCGGGGGGGGGGGGGGGGGTGAAGATGGTTGCGGGTTCTCTTTATGTTTATGTTTTTAACTTATTTTTCGAGTTTCAGCAAGTTAGAGAATAGAGTTTATTAGTTTCTGAACTCGAAACAATGATGTAACTAATATATTAAAGCTGATTTCTATGGTTAAACAAGCGTCCTCCTTCAGATGGCCTTTTTGCCCTTATCTTCCCTATACACGAAATAGATTCAAAGTATTTGTTGATATCGATTTGAAATTTATATCTTCAGACATTTACTTTCGCTTTTTTAATGAATTCAGCTAGTAGCTTAATCTCATCGGGGTCATTTGTTTCAAGGATTTAAGCTAGAAATTTCTATTCAAAAATACATAGATTTTTGCTATTTTTACTAGGTTTTTCTCTGCAGCTGCATACAATCAGGCGTAATAATTTTAAAGCTGGAGGGCGAATTTGGATATTTGATGGTGAATAAAAAATAAGATTCTTGAATTACTACACAATTTAAGTTTACTTTTATGGGAGTCGCAGCAAGCCATGCTCGGGAACGGACGTTGTTTTTTTTGACGTCGCGTTTTTTCCGCTTGGCTTTACTTGAATAATTTTTTTTTGTGCATTTGGAAGTTTCTTAATTTTCGCGCAGTTATAATTTTCACATAATTTAAGCGTTGGTAACATAACAGGTTTTAAAAAGAATATTTGGTCCGCTTGGAACCTCATTAGATTTTGTAGATAAGAAAGTGAGATTTCAGTAAAGTAATTCAAAATACACAATAAACGAAAATTACCGAGTTCGGTAATTTTTTTACCGAAATCCTAACATGTGTAAATCGTTAAACTGTTCGGTAATTTTTTCGGTAAAAAATAAACGAACATCGATAAATCGATTCTTCATTTACCGATGTTCGTTTATTTTTTACCGAAAAAATTTCCGAACAGTTTAACGATTTACACATGTAAGGATTTCGATAAAAAAAATACCGAACTCGGTAATTTTCGTCATTTTGGTTTATAAAATTAAAATACCAAAGTGAAGAGGACTGAGATACGCCCGAGGACCAACCTGACCCAAATTTAAGCCATTGAGAATAGATTTTTACATTAATATCCGGATCGAAAGATAAGTGGTTACGCTTAGTTTTATCTCCCCAATTATGATTGAAGTCTGTAGATATATCCTACTGTAGAATATAGGATGAAAGTATAAAATAAAATAACGCGAGTATTTCTCTCTGTGTATTTAATCAGTTCTCGAAAGAAATATACGTATAAAAAAAATGTATTACATGTACGTTCGTTTAATCGCATAAGACAAAGGAGATAGACGCTGTCGGTTTTGGTCGGGAAAAGAGAAGTAGAGCTTATCGAAATGGTTGAAACGAGAGCAATGGAAGTTGGAAAAGAGAGGTCTTGGCAGGCGAACGAAACGACGAGCGTGTTCTTAGGGCTCTTGAAGCAGTTTTAAGAGTGACGTTTGTAGACGAAGACGTGTTCGGATTATTCTGGCGATTTGAATTTGAAGAACGCCATTTTAGAAAACGCATGAAAATTTCGTAGTCATGCGATGTGTACTTTATAAAAATTATAGACACGACATTGGCGCAAACAAAAGCTCCTTTTTTGCAAGTTGTTCACATTGATCTGTGTTTTCTGAACTGTTGTGTTACCGTTGTCTGCCGTGATGTGTGTATTTCCCCGTGAGGATTTTGTAAGTTTAAGAAAGCGTGTGGTGCTCCTCTGGACGGGACAAATATCACCGTTGTGGATATCAGCTCTGCAAGGCTGAATAAAGAATTGGGCCTATGAGACTGCGAAAGAAATGGCTCTGTGAGGCCAAGTTAAAGAAAAATGGCTCTGTGAGGCCTCGAACCAAATGGCTCTGTGAGGCCAGTAAAAAAAATGGCTCTGTGAGGCCGAGAAAAATAATGGCTCTGTGAGGCCGAGTAAAAAAGTGGCTCTGTGAGGCCTTTAAAATTTAGCTCTGTGAGGCTTAGAAAAAAGATGGCTCTGTGAGGCCGAGTAAAAATAAACATGGCTCTGTGAGGCCTAGTAACATATGGCTCTGTGAGGCCAGTAAAATGGCTCTGTGAGGCCGAATAAAAAAGTGGCTCTGTGAGGCCTTGTGTTAAATGGCTCTGTGAGGCCTAGTGAAGAATTGTGGCTTAGTGAAGCCTAATAAGAAATGGCTATGAGAGGCCTTAATAGCAACGGCTTTGCGAGGTCTGCATAAGAAAGGCTTGGTAAGGTTTAAATACGGTGCTGCGACGCCTACAAAGAATTCGTTCTATGAGGCCGAGTAATAAATCAAATTGCATCGTGAGGCTTTTAAAGTAAGTGTTCTTTGAGGCTCAAATAAAATGGCTCTGTGCTGCCTTTTAAAAATAGACTTGTAAGACCTCAAAAGAAAAGGCTCAGTAAAGCCCGGTATTGGATGGTCATGTGGCAAGATGGATTTAAGACTCAGTATCATCTGCGGCCCTGTATGGCTATGGCCCTGTAAAATTATGGGAAATTTCAACTAATGAATTCATGATAACTTTGAATCATGTTAAGATTATAAATTTTTCGAATTCTGCATGCCGATACTCGCGATAAGATTCAAATGATCGCTTTGTTTTAAGAGGTTAAGTATTCTGTATTCTGGTAGTAACTGATATAACTGATCTTTTAAATCCCTAAATATAATTGAAATCCGAATCTAGAAAATGGACCTGAAAATTAAGATTTTGGTACAGAAACTTTATGATTTTTCAAACAAGAAGTCCGAAAATAACACGGACAGGGATCTCGATTGCGATCTTAGAAACCTGAATGCTGGAATTCAAGGTGGGATATGAAATTTTATATCGTAACTTTCTTGAAATGAACTGTTCAGTTAAATATCTTTGACTGACTAAGAGATCTTAAACGTTTAAATGATTTTCATTACGTGACTGTGAAATAAGGATTTGAACCAAGTGCTGAATATGATATAAGATAACAATTTGGTATGAAATTTGTATAGCCAAACCCTGAGATTTTATTCGCAGTTGAAGTTATTTGATCTTACATGGAATATGTGATATAATCTATGCCTGAAATAAACAAATACTGACAAGAATAAAGGAATAGTTTTTTCCTTCTGTTGAATGTGTTATTTATCTACATTCTGTAGCTGAATGATTCGAAATCCGAGAATGAAACATGGATACCCAATGAGATTCCGGTATGAAATATTTTGAACTATTAAACTGACGTTGTAAACCGTAAACGTGGATTTAAATTTAAGAAATCTGAATAGTATAACTCAAGTTGTTATATGCAATTACAGACACTTTAGATTTAAGAGACTTTAATTCCCGTTTCAAACGGGGTGCGAAAGTAAATCTTAATTATCCAATCTAAGTAGAAATATTATTATAAATCTTAAGTTGGAAAATGAGTCTGATGGTTAATATCCTATCACATTTTGAAAACGTAATATGGTATCTGTATTTTCGAACTGAATCTCAATCAATATTAAGTAAATGAGTCTTGATAAAGAGTTCAAAGTCTGAATACCTGACATAAATTGGTAAATTAAATATGAAACTTATATGAAACTTGATGGGCCTAATAGGAGATTTTCATCTTATCTGATATAAAACTGTATTTCGGGTATCAAATTAGGTACGAATGCTAGTCATTAAATCTGAATGTCAATTTCGAGTCGAATCTGAAATTTGTTTCTGAATTTTGAATCCTCACAGTTTTAGGACCGCTTATTTCTACTGGATATTCCAAGGTACATATTCCGACCATCTCTGCAAAAGGTTCTCTAGTTTGATAATGTTCAAAAATTAAAAACATGGAGTGTTGAAATCTGTCACATAATATTCAATTGTTTGATATATTTTTCTAGTTACTTCTTTAAACGTGGCTATCGGATGGAGATCTAAAATCGGGACGCGTCGCATGCGGTTCTACCTATACGTAATGTGTTTTCGAGATCCATAACTGAAATTGCTATCAATATGTGCCAAAAAATACTTCTTCTTTTAGTTTCAATTTGAGTCGGAAGCTCGAACGGAAGTTTTGAGATCTGAAATCGGTTACTCATAAATAAAGCTAAAAGACTAAATTACTATCTTTGTTAAAAACAGAATTCTAAATCCTGAAGTTGAACTTTAGTCTAAAATTGAATTAAGTGTTTTGAATCAGAATCGACATGAGTCAGCAAACCAAATTCAATATTTAAAATCCAAACCGAATTTAAAGTATGAATTCGAAATTCAAGTCTGGTCTGAATCTGTTGTCGTATCTATACCTTGCATAGTTTCGAATCATTAATTTAAATAAAATGCTCTAAATTCAGCTTCAGAACATCAAAACTGTGGCTTATTCTGAATGCCGCAGTTTAAATATGGTTCTTATTTTGTGAGATGGATCCGATATGAAATGTTTAATCCTATTTTATGACTGGATTCGATATCTTACATGGACTACTAAACCTAATGTATCGTCGAAGTCCGAGTTTCAAATCCGACGTTAGAATTTTTGTCTAAAAGCTGGATGTTTATCTAAGAACACATTAAAAAAATTATAAATATCATAAAAGTTAGCAACATAGGATGTATTTTAGAAAGAATTCAACAAGTATAATAATATAATTCACTCAAAAGAGTAGGGGAGAAGGGGAATGTAGAATATAGGATGAAAGTATAAAATAAAATAACGCGAGTATTTCTCTCTGTGTATTTAATCAGTTCTCGAAAGAAATATACGTATAAAAAAAATGTATTACATGTACGTTCGTTTAATCGCATAAGACAAAGGAGATAGACGCTGTCGGTTTTGGTCGGGAAAAGAGAAGTAGAGCTTATCGAAATGGTTGAAACGAGAGCAATGGAAGTTGGAAAAGAGAGGTCTTGGCAGGCGAACGAAACGACGAGCGTGTTCTTAGGGCTCTTGAAGCAGTTTTAAGAGCGACGTTTGTAGACGAAGACGTGTTCGGATTATTCTGGCGATTTGAATTTGAAGAACGCCATTTTAGAAAACGCATGAAAATTTCGTAGTCATGCGATGTGTACTTTATAAAAATTATAGACACGACACCTACATATTTACATAAATTTATAATTTAGCTGAAACTAGATTTTTAGTGGCGGTAACTCAAGCATGGTATGAAATATTTGCTATGAAACATTTCATGAACAAAATGTAATTGAAGCTTGCGTAAAAGAAAAGCTACCAGTCGCGCCTCGCAGAAAGCTTTTTAGTTTAAAGACTGTAAATCTGGCAAAGACCAGCTCATCAGAAAATCCTTCCAAAAATAAAATAATAAAATTTGCTGTGGGTGGAAAGTTAATCATTTCAAAAAAAAATTAGAGGATAGTCCCGCCCATCTAGAACAGCTTTCCGAGGACTGAATGATGGAAGTAAAACCCTGGCCTTAAGTGGCTAAGTGATCGGATTCTGTGGACTGTAAAAGTGTTGCTCATTGTTGAATCGTGAATTCTTTTTTTTTTTTTTGGTTTATTAAGGACCTTTTTTTATATTCGGGTTCAAATCACTATATGGAAATAAGGCTATTTTCCATGATTTTGTAGTTTTCGACTTATTGTCATGTTTTAAATATTTCGACCAAATTTGTGATTTTGTTTTTACTTTTTTTTGTCATTTTTGCCACTTTTTGTGATTTTTGGAATTTTTTTTTATTTTTATTTTTTTGTACTATGAATAATTAACTTTTTTGGTAGATTTGTTTTCTTCGTGACTTGTCGAAATCAAACTGAGGCAAAGAGTTGATTTGCACTGATGAGTTTCCGAAAAAGATCTTATTCAAATATCACAATCTACAGAACAAATTAAAAATAAAAGGAACAAAAAGGAGAATCACTTTATCTTAGCAAAACTTTAATAATTTAAACATATTCTTATAAATATTTTTCGAAGTTTGATAGGAGTATCTTCAATCTAAGGATTGTTTTTGAAATCACATTAGTGTATCAGGAGCAAGAATTAGGAAAACAAGTTAGTTTAAATAAAAATCATACATTTTTTTACTTTACCATTAAACTTTTTTTCACTGCCTCCAATTAAGAAATAGAAATCTAGGAATATACACAGCAAACGAAAATTACCTAGTTCAGTTTTTTTTACCGAAATCCTACTAACATGTGTAAATCGTGAAAACTGTTCGGTCTTTTTTTCGTTAAAAAATAAACGAACATCGGTAAATCGATTCTTCATTTACCGATGATCGTTGATTTTTTACCGAAAAAATTACCGAACAGTTTAACGATTTACACATGTTAGGATTTACTTTTATCGGACCTTATGGTCTGATTTTTTTTTTGGGAAAATTATTGCAAATTAAATTGATGCAACCACTAGCCGTACAGAATTACAGTTAAGAACTTAACATTTGATACTGTCTTAAGCTGAAACTTCTTCATGTTTTATAACTAAATTATTTATGAAATGTAACAACCAAACCCAATCCAATAGTTAGTTGATAATAAGAACGAAAAAATCGTTCATGCATACATACCAGCGAAAAGCACATAAAGTTTAATATAAAGATATAATATTAAAATATAGATAGAAAAGTTGAAAAAATGAAGTCTTGAAAATGGGGGAGAAGAATTCATATACATTTTGGCTTTTTCTCACCGAGTGACTATTTTAAAATGGAACAATCACATGGAATTGACTCCTCACCGGGCTAATTTTTTTTTAGATTTATGTGAAAATAAACTTCAATTTTTCAAGGGAGTGTATTTTTCATAATTATTTGGATTTATGAAAACTTAACTCTAAGGATTATAAGGTCGTGTATGGTTTATCGTTCACCTAAAATGTGGCTCACGCAACATCGTATTATTCCAGATGGCAGCAGCGCAGCTTCGAAACAGCGAATTGAATGTTTAGCAGGGGTGTCAGGTGTCCTGATTTTTCAGGATTTGTCCTGATTTTCGAGAAGCCGTCCTGATTTATTTTAAAATGCTTGAATTGTCCTGACTTTTCAAAAATGACGCTTAAAATGTTTTTCTTGATTTTTAAAAAATATCTGATTTATAACTAAATTTATTGATGAGAACATCAAACAAATCTTCAATAAAATATTTAGTTTAACCAGTGAAAGCAACAAAAATCTTCGGTTCAAACAATATTTAAATGGTGTTTTTCGATAAAAACTGAATGCCAGCCTAGGCTATTCTCGCTTCAGTTGCATAATTTGAGGCGTCTTCAGAACCTATATTCGCCTTAAGTTATGCAATTTAAGTTGAACTGCATGTTATTTTCGCCAACTGACTGGTGTCCTAAAAAATCCTGATTTTTTTCTTCGCGGTGTCCTCATTTTTGACAAAATGACCTGGCACCTCTGATGTTTAGTGCGAATCGCTGCATAACGCTGTTTGGCATAAAAGTCGTTTGGCATAATGGTCATTTGACATAGTGGTCATTTAGCAACACGGTCGTTTGACATAAAAATTTATAAGATAACATAAAATATTGCAAAAAAGGCCCCGTATTTTAGGGTTTATTCAAAGCCCTAGGGACGCCCCTTGTTTCTAAAGGCAAGGGAAATTTCTCTAGGCTGGTCCGCAACGCGAAACGTAAGGGCCATACATCAGCGATGCCACACATACCGATTTTCCGGTATTCATACCGATTTTTGAGCAAAATGTTGACCAAGAATCGGTATATACCGATTACCGATTTTTGACAAAACATACCGATTTCATACCGATTTTTAAGATTTTAACTAAAAATTCATTCCACTTCAACATTTCCACTTTATTCAAGCTATCCACGTAAAGGTCCCGTAGAAAGAAGACAAAGTTTGATAGCTGGCGTGGCGTATCTTTGATCTGTACAACTAAAGTACTCTGCAAAGATCTCCACGGCTCACTCTCATAATTCGTTCAGTTGTTTGCGCTGTTTTGTTCCTTCGTTCTGTCAAATGATGCACTATTATGGTACTCAACCTCAAAGCCAATGCATGGACTAAGCTCAAAGCTGATATTTGACCCTCTGCGACTACCAATAGAAGTTCCTTAAGGTCAATCTCAATTGACGATCGCATTAAAGCTCTTGTCTCGTGAGATGCTAACTTTTCAAGGAAATGCATACACCGTCGTTTGAATATAATCATAATCCTTGTTCAACTCGTCGCCAGATGGGGTATGTCGAGATTTGAAGTGCAATCAGATACACGGTATGTAATATCATCGGTTTAATATTCAATCCTTCTGCATCTAATTATATCATAAGTACCTAAACTGCAGAGATCGCAGAATTAAAGACCACGCCAGGCAAAATGGGTTTCAGTTATAGTAAAACTATGTGTTTTTTAATCTTTTTCGAAAGAACACCTTCTCTTAGAGCACATCTCTCATTTATTTTCGGATAAAATTGTTGGATTTTCATATGACTAATGCGTGATTTTCCATAAAATAAAATTAATTTTTTATAGGCTATAAAAAAATTGAAGCAACAACTCACTAAACTTTCTGCAATCATTTCTTTTTCTAATCGCTAGAACTCATATCTAATACTAAAAGCTGAATTGTCCAGATTGGCGAAAATCCATAAATTAAACGAAGACCATCAACTTGGGCTCATATTTATCTCGAGCGTCAAAAAGCCATTGGATTTGTAAGTGCTTACTAAATTAAAATTTCCTTTAGGTTGACCTGGTTCTATTATTTCCTTATCGAATTAATCAAATTTACATCCCACTTTAGCCAAACATCAATGTCTCAAGTTTATACTTAATTTATATGCCTAACCAACGTGTAACCTGAAGGTGCTCGCCATGTCCCTATTTTTTATCAAACGGTAACTTTTAAAATAAATTTCCATTTAGTTATGAGTACTTATTTCGGATTTTCTGCTGAATTTTCATTTGTGATTTTTGCTTTCGTCAGCAAAAGCAGATAGTTTTAAAATAAAAAAATGTACAAGTCATAACAAACATAAAGTCCTGTTAAAATTTCAAAACCGTCATTTTGTGTAAACTAGTGTTACTTAGAACCAAGTTACGGAGAAAATGTAATAATATATGCTAAAACACATTTAGTCAGCTAGTTTTGAACTTAAAATGAAATAAGAGTTTTTAGACTTGCTGTTTATTGCAAGCTTCTATTTAAAGAAAAATACGTTAGGAAGTTAAAATGTAAGCATTTTTGAATATCCACTTCAAATACCGATTTTCATACCGATTTTTAGGATTTACATACCGATAAAAGATTTTTTTGGTTTAAAAAATACCGATAGAAATGTGGCATCACTGCCATACATCCTTCTAGTTCGAACGCGAAGGGTAAGGAAGCTTCCTCGAAGTTTTTATTCATCATTTTAGGACAATTCCGTCATTCTAGGTTTATTCAAAGCCCAAGAAAAGCCTTGTGTTTCTAGGTTTAACCAACGTTAGGGACAATCCCCTTGTCCGGTCCGCATGCCACATACCAAAAGTAAATGCATCGCCTTTTATTTTATGCCGAACGACCATTATGACAAACGACCATAACGCCAAACGACCATTATGTCAAACGACCATTATGTCAAACGACCTTATTGCCAGACTACCATTATGCCAAACGACCACTATGCCAAACGACCATTATGCCAAACGATCATTATCCAAACTACCATTATCCCAAACGGCATTATGCCCATCTGTATACAATCCTTAATCATATTCTTAGCATTCATTCCACTTTACAAAATAGAATCAAAATTTGTTTTAATAATTTTAAAATTACCTACTTATTTTAAGATTTGGAAAAACACTTTACTGGCTCAAAAAAAATTTTTCCTTTCATCCCGGCAGGATTGTTTTCCAGGATTTAAAATAGAAAGGAAATCTTTCAAAAAAAAGTCTCAACTTACCAGGAAACTCCTCTTTCTCTTTTGTAACTCAGCTTCTTATCTTACTTTAATAAGATAATTTTTTTTAAGAACCATTTTTTCACTTTAATTTCTCATTTCAGAACACGGCACTTTTTTTCGACCAACTTTTGCATCAACGGCCTACTGATTAATGTGCTATAAAAACTGCGAATGCAAGTTCTTATTGGTGAGGCGTTTTGCCGAATTATTTCTAACCAGAATCTTTTCAGTGTAACAGTCCAGTTGGAAAAGCATAAAACCCATAAAAAGCACCACCAGGGCTCGTCCTAAGCAGAACTGTCAAAGCAAAATGTCGCACTCCTCCATCGTGCTATCTTTTTCGTTTCCCTCTCGCTGTTCCTCTTTCGCTGCCGGTTGTGTACATACAAAGGATGCGCAACATCAACACAACATCGGAAGGCATCGGACAGGATTTTTGATGTTCGCGATTGTGTATTTTTGTGTATGTTGTGTTTTATACGCAAATTTTTCGGGGGAAAATTGTGAGTGCTATTTTCTAAGCTAAATTCTGATGTATTTCCGGCGGAAATGTGTGTTTTCGGTAGCCTGAGTCGAGTGAAATACGGAAAACTAGTGCAATAGCGGATTTAACGAAGGCCAAGCCACACAAATCGGGGTTGAAAATTGCGTGCTTTCCCCCGCGAACAGAAATCACAACTCCATCTCGCTCTATCCCATCGTCGCAAGCGGTAAGTAATGAATAACCAACCTTTGGCTGGCTAGCTGTGGAGCCGAGGACGATTTACATCCGTGTTGCAAAAATCTCATAAAATGCTTAAAATGTATTGTTGAATTCGGTTCGAAGACTAATTGTGCAATGGTGCCTTTCATTGCGATTTCGGGATAAATTCTGAAAAAATCTAACCGGATTCTAACCTCGAAACGGCATCCCTCTCGGAAGACGCCAGTAAGAAACAGGAAAGCAATAAAAAAAAAGTGCGGCGACCAAAGCAAAGCAAACCATGCCCAAAACAAATAATGAGCGACAGCCAGCCAGCCAGTCAAAATCAAGCGAACTAGACGATGTTTGTAAATATTGGACTGTTTTCAGTCGTAAATGGAAACGGTTCAGGTCAGTTAAGCCTAGTCCACACTAGGCAACATGAACTGCGATTTTTGTTATGAGACGAACTTTGTTGTCTGTTGTTGTTGTTGGAAACCTGAGACGGTCTCATTGTCTCCCGAAGAAAATGGGAGACGCTGAGGCCGTCTCGAGACGAACCGTCTCCTAGTGTGGACTAGGCTTTAGAAGTTCCTCTAGAGTTTCGAAGAGATCCTCGAAGACTTAGATTTTTTTTTAACATTTGCCCAAAAATTGCATAACCACGGGGGTATAAAACTTTCCTTTCAGTAGATTTTTTTTCCAAGTCTTAAAACATGACTGACTCATGACTATATGTTCAAATAATTATTGTTAAAATCGTTCCACAAATAACTGAGATATTTCCACGGTCCTACGCCGTTTGGCCTAAAGTCATTTGGCATAAAGCCGTTTGGCATAACATCGTTTGGCATAAAAGTCGTTTGGCATAAAATCATTTGGCATAATGGTCATTTGGCATAATGGCCGTTTGGCATAATGGTCATTTGGCATAATGTTTTTTTTCAATTTACCGATTTTCTAGGTTTAATCAAATCCCTAGGAAGGCCCCGTGTTTCTAGGTTTACCCAAAGCTAGGGACAATCCCCTAGCCCGGTCCGCAACGCGAAGCGTAAGGACCATACTTAATTTTAGTTCGAACGCGAAGCGTGAGGAGGCTTACTCGAAATTTTTATCCATTATTTTAGGATGGTCCCGTCTTCCAATGTTTATTCAAAGCCCTAGGAAGGCCCCGTGTTTCTAGGTTTACCCAAAGCTAGGGACAATCCCCTAGCCCGGTCCGCAACGCGAAGCGTAAGGACCATACTTAATTTTAGTTCGAACGCGAAGCGTGAGGAGGCTTACTCGAAATTTTGATCCATCATTTTATGCCAAACGGCCATTATGCCAAATGACCATTATGCCAAACGTCCATTATGCCAAACGACCATTATGCCAAACGACCATTATGCCAAATGGCCATTATGCCAAACGGCTTTATGCCAAACGACTTTTATGCCAAACGGCGTTATGCCAAACGGCTTTATGCCAAATGACTTTATGCCAATCGGTATACAATCATTTCCACATCCATGAAAAGTAAAATTTACTTAATATTGTACATCTTTTCGATTTGTTGTCGTTTTTTTTTCGATATAATACCAGATCTCGACGTTTCATGCATTTCTAACGGCGTGTTCGTAAACTGATTTGTTTGGGTGATGCATCGATTTGTTTGCTGGATGTCAAATCACCTTCCAATGCTTTTGCATGCAGTTTGTTTAATTTACGAACGCCAACATCGATAGAAAAAATCACTTCGATAGAAAAAATCAATTAACGAACACGGCGTAAGTCATTTGGCATCAAAATTAGAATTTTGATGTTTTTCCTTTATTTGGTGATTTTTGAGTGTTAAAAATTTTAAACTTTGAGGCACCCCTAAATCAAGTCCGATAGAGCCAAGGTGTGTATATATTCAGGAGGTGTTACCAAATATCAAATTCCCGATTCAGCCATTTTGGCTATGTAGGCTATGCAACTATACGGAACTCATGAAGTTTGTTTACCAACAAACCACCGAAAAGCTGAGCAAAAAATAAACAAACTCATTGAGAGCCCCGCTCACTCCTCGCCTACTTACTGTAAAAGTCGGAGAACCTAGTGTATCAAAAGACCTTGGATAGAGCTAGGTCACTGGTCAGTTTTTTTGGCCAATCTACAAAATGTATTTGGTCGGTTTTCAAAATTAGATCATGATTTTCTTTTTCCATACATCCATTATCACCCTAATGTACTTATAAAGTTTTTATGTGCCGGGAGTATATTTCCTAACTTAATTCAGATCTTATTATAAAAAAGGAAAGGAGATTAACTGGGGTCACTTCCAAGAACAATTTCCGTCAGGGTCCAGTGGTGGCTTCCTGTAGCTGTGGTTTCGATAGCTACCTCAGGATTTTCGTCTTCCTGGCCGCCTTCTTTCTGGTCAGTAAACCATTATAATCTCTTAAAAACAAGCTTGGATTTAGGTTTTCCGAACGATTATGTGCGTGGATCAGAAGCTATGTACATAACGGATCGTCGATTGGCTGTAATTGGTTCTGCTGAATCCTCTGATTTCATTTCAAAGTCTGGGGTACCCCGAGGCAGCAATTTGGGGTTTTTTTTTTGTTCTGTATCGATATCAATTTATTGCACGTATCTGTTCTCCAAGTCAGGGGCGGCGTGCAACAAACACCGAGCATCTGTTCTCTAAGTCAGGGGCGGCTCAAACAACGTCTGTCTCGCAGCGAGCGGCTGAATTTATGAAATGCGGCTCCCGCCAGCTAAGTCCAAGATGGCAGCACCATCGCGGGTTAGTTACCTTAGGCTAACAACCTACTGCTCCCGATCTATCAAATTGTTACGGAAACTGGGACAAAAAATAACCGAATTGGAACTTTGGCAACGACTTTTAGCATGAAAACACGGACGAGCATGAAAACACGGAGAATTGGAACTTAAAATGTTTTGACCCTTACCCAGCCAGGTAAGCTGGCTCAACTTGCTAGAGCAAGCAAGCAAGGCCGCCTCAAGCTAGAGATATTGGGACTGAGCGAAGTCCGTTGGCCTAACACTGGAGAACGCAAGACACAGTCCAGGCAAGTACTGCTTTACCCTGGCATACGAGGAAAACACGCTACTCGGGAACGAGGAGTTGGTTTCCTATTAAGTCCGCAGGTTCAAGCAGCCCTCACAAGATGGGAACCGATAAACGAAAGAATAATCGTAGCCAGATTCAGAACACGGATTAGAAACCTTATGGTTCAGTGCTATGCTCCAACTGACGTCGATTTGCAGGAGATAGAGCAGTTTTACAGTCAACTGAACAGCGTGGTTGAGAAAATTCCGAAGGGTGACATTCAAATCCAGTTAGGCGACTTTAACGCAAAGATTGGCTCCAATAATCAGGACTTTGAACGCATCATGGGGCGCCACGGTCTAGGACAGATCAGCGAAAACGAAGAGCTGTTTGTGAATTTTGTGGCAACAACTACATGGTGATCGGTGGATCGGTATTCCCCCATCGACCAGCACATAAGGTCACTTGGGTATCCCGAGATAGCCGAACAGAAAATCAAAATGACCACATCTGCATCAGCCGAAAATGGAGAAGGAGCCTTCTTGATGTTCGCAACAAACGAAGCGCAGACATTGCATCTGACCATCACCTCGTCCTTGGCGAGATACGACTGAGAGTTGCGCGTGTCTAACGGGGCGAGGAGAAAGTCGGATGTCGATACTACGTCCCCCGGTTGGAGAATCCAGAAGTGAAAAGGGCATACGTTGAACAGTTAGAATCCCGAGCCTCGGAATTGCCGACACACGGAACAGTAAAAGAACAGTGGTTTGGAATCACGACTAGCCATAGTACTCTCGGTAAAGTTTGTGGAAGAAGAAGTGGATGTTGGATGAAACTTAGAGGATGGTCGATGATCGGAGAAAGGCGAAAGTCGGAATTGAGCAGGCATATATCAGAATGGGGGTAGGCTTAATAGCGGCACGTTATCCAAACATACGGGAAAATTGTGCCTGGACAAGCTCTCTAGTCGGAGAGGGAGAAAGAGCCGCCGTCATTGGAGATATCCAATTACTTTATAACATTTCTCCCGCCTTAGTAGTGCAAAGACCGAGCAGATCAGCTCAGACGATGGACTGAGAACTTTGAACAACTCTTCCGAGTCACGAATAACGATGGCCAACAGAACCCGCAGCTCGAAGCGCCAACAGTAAGCCGCATTATTGGCGTCAACTCGGAAGCGCCCTCGCTGGCTGAAATAGAAGCGGCAATCAAAAACATGAAATCCAACAAAGCACCTGGGATCGATTGCATCCCTGCTGAAATGCTGAAAGCCGACCCTGCCCTGTCAGCACAAATGCTGCATCGTCTTTTCGCTGACATCTGGGATACTGCAACATTCCCGGCCGATTGGATGCAGGGTATCCTCGTAAAGGTCCCGAAGAAAGGAGACCTGCCCGAGTGTGATAACTGGCAAGGCATAACTTTGATCTGTACAACCCTCAAAGTACTCTGCAAAGTGATCCTGGACAGGATAAATGAGAAAATCGACGCTACACTCCGACGGCAACAAGCTGGATTCCGATCCGGACGATCATGTGTGGACCACATCACAACGCTACGAATAATACTGGAAGAAATCAACGAATTCCAGGACTCTCTTCTGCTGGTGTTCGTTGATTTGGAAAAACCTTTTAACCGACTGAACCACGAAAACATCTGGGCGGCTCTAAGGCGACAAGGAGTCTCAGAAAAACTAGTCTATCTCATCGTAGCACAATACGAGGCATTTTCGTGCAAGGTCCTGCAGAACGGTGTCTTGTCTGATCCAATCCCGGTAACTGCTGGAGTGAGACAACGATGTATCTTATCACCGCTACTCTTTCTCATCGTGATGGATGAGATATTGACTGGATCGATTGACTGTAGACCGAATCGAGGGTTACCGGGGAATCCTTCGACAATGGAGCAACTGAACGACCTTGACCTGGTCGCCAGGATTGGGCACACGCTGCGAAGAGATGAAGCGAGATTTGCAGAGAGGCGCTTGACGGGAATTCAGATGGGCATCGAAGAAGAGGCAGACAGACCCAGAGGCTCGTGGCGGCGTAGTCTAGCCGCTGAAATCCGCATAGTTGACGAGAACCTTGGCTGGCAGCAAGTGAAGACGCTGGCTCCGGATCGCCAGCAGTGGAGATCTTTTATCTCAGCCCTATGCGCTGCCCAGACAACCAGAAGTCGTATTTTCTTTTACACATTATATCGTATAGAATGTTATTTATACTCACTTTCGTATATCTGCACCTACAATATGCGGTCCATGCATATCCTTTATCGTATTTAAAAGCATTGCATTATTTTATTACGACAAAAAGAGAGACTCGTATTCACGTACATGTGAACTCGACCTTTGTGTACGACAATTCGCAAAAAATCCGTGAAACGACCAATATACGGTGATCAGCCGTGACTGAGAGATTTTGTCGTGCTATGCATAAAATAATTCGAAGTAAAAAACCTATATAACTGCATTGATTCGTAATAATGTGCATGCAATCGTATACCTTTGCAAATGAATTCGCATGTCTGATTTTCGTAAAACGTATTTGCTGGCAATCGTAAAAGAATACAAAAAAGTTCAATAAAATCGTTTATGATAATGGGACATCGATGATTGGAATCGAATTAAAGGAGGCTTCAAAATGTTGGTCTATTTTTAGATCGTCGATGACGTGTTCTACGATTTAAAAGATTTAAATTATAGAAATATACGATTTGCTTTTGGTTTAATGCCTTTGAAACAAATCCCCTTGAATTTATATATTCCAGATAGCGTCGAGGAACCATCATGAGCTGCAGATCGTATGGTCAGGGGATCAAGTCCAGGTACTAACAATAAAATCAGCAATCAGGAAAATAAAAAATTTGTACGATATTAACTTGAATTTGACAGCAAAAACGCATTTCTTTGAAATAATCTTATTTTTATTATTTTTATGGATGAATAAACTGATTGGTTTAAAGTATAAAAAAAAAATCTTATTTTTATTCAACTAACGGAAAATGAGAGCCCTGCACTCAAGTCGCAAAAGACGACCAAATAAGTCGACAAACTTTCCATATTGTTACGAGAAATGTCGTATATTACAACCTCAATCATCTATATGATGATGTAAATTGTCATACTATATTCCAAAAAGAATCAGGGTAGTCGTAAATGATGCACATGACAAGTCGTGCAAATCGTAATTTAATACAATCCAAATGAAGAATATGTTTGCTAATGTACCTATATGGCCTCCAAAATTATACGTATATACTGGTTTTGCTACATTATATACGATATGTTAACAGGTATATTTGCATGTATATTTGCGTTGCCAATTCGAAATATCCACTAAATGGTTGTCTGGGTGGTCAATCGGCGCCTGACCCTTAGGTAGGTAGGTATGTACGTCTTACCTCGTAAAAAAACCTTACTGTATTGACTTTGAAAGTAGGGACGAATCCCTGCTACCGGTTAGCTCAACGATTTTTGTATCTCAAGGTCGGCATCCGACCACGGGAGGACTAATAGACCAACAATGTCTATACAAGGTGGACTCAACAAAAGAAGATCTTCTACGGAAATAGAATTCGGTTCATCTAAGCTTAGAAAGAATAAGAATTGTGCTACTTTTTTTTCATTATTGTAACATTTAACGTTCGGTTTCTCGTTGGGGCCCATTGATGAACAGCCATTGGGGAAGGTTGAGAGAGGGAGAAGTTGATTTGACTTACGTTGATTTGACTTACGTTGATTCGGACGAATATCAGAACCCAGGTCCGCAGCATCCGGTGTGATACAATCTTTGCGCCGACGTCGATGTTGAGCGCGCCCAACGAGCGTCGTCGTTTATGTTGCGCCTGATGTTGGTTACGAATCGACCGTCGCCACCAGCATCCAAATTATGGAGTTTGCAACGTCACGCGATACGTAAGATGTTGGCCGTCATCAATCGTAACATATGACAAATCCCTCGGTCGCTCGATGTCATCTTGTATGGGCTTAAGGTGGTACGCTTTATCACTGATGCAACTATTTCGACACGCTTCTATGATTTCACTTTCACGGACTAGGGCTGAAAGACCATTTTTATCGGGGTCTAAATTAACTAAGTTCTCACTATTTGGTGTTGAGAAAACTTTTTACACGCGGTTGCTGTTCTAGTCCCCGAACAAAGTGACCGAGTCGCTTCCAAGAGCTGCCCCCCAGATCCCCCACAATTCTTCTTCTTTTCCAATCTCTCTCTCTCTCTCTCTCTCTCTCTCTCTCTCTCTCTCTCTCTCTCTCTCTCTCTCTCTCTCTCTCTCTCTCTCTCTCTCTTCTTCTCTCTCTCTCTCTCTCTCTCTCTCTCTCTCTCTCACTCTCTCTCTCTCCTCTCTCTCTCTCTCTCTCTCTCTCTCTCTCTCTCTCTCTCTCTCTCCTCTCTCTCTCTCTCTCTCTCTCTCTCTCTCTCTCTCTCTCTCTCTCTCTTACTATCTCATCTCTCCCTGATCCCGTAAATATCCGGTCCGCTTTCCTCGTCATCCCAAAGAAAGATCTGTTCAATGTCTCTCCATGTAGTTGGCATACTTTTCTACGTTACTAGCTGACCCGGTGTGCTCTGCTAACCCTTTTTATTGGAAAAAAATAATTTCGCTGAAATTATTGTAATTAAAATAAACTTTCTTTAAATTTAAAATATCAACATTAATAAAAAGCAAACTATTTTTTATGGCATCGGAGCTTCTAGATTGTCTTAAATCTCAACGTAACTTGAAGATAGAAGGAGCCATCTTTTAGAAAAAAGAAATAGGACGGATCTTCAATACAATAAATAAACCATTTAAATAAAAAACGCCCCTTTTGAAGCGGAAGGGGTTTCTAGATACATGCAAATTCGTAAATAATCAAAAAGAGTGCCAAACTTGATGAAAACACCAAGACATTGGTTTTGTTCCTAAGATATATGTTACATTTATTGAATATGAGAGTCTTCATTCATTGAAATGGGAAGCGTCTATGAATACAATAAATCAACTAATTTCATAAAAACGTATTTGTAACGTGTTGCGCTCGGAATTCTCAGGCTCAGGAAAAAACGAATCCTTGTAGTTTCAATATAAAATTTACTCAAAGCTACAATAAATACAACAATTAGATTGAACAGTACATACGACATTTTGCTATCCTACATTTAAAGTTTTTCCTTCACTCTAGATTATTTTCCTGATGGCTTTCTTCCTCTCTTTCAGGCCCTAATAACATCATCAAATCTAATTACATACAAAGTACAAACTTAACATTCAGATAAACACTTACGGTCGGTAGCTCTGAGATGAATGACTTCTGTCAACAGTCGGGCACTCGGGTCACTGAATCTTAACATGAAATACTTAGTTTTTATTTGAAAAAAGCTTTTTGTAACTTACGGTAGCAATCAACTATTTTCTTTCCAGTGATTCAACGTCTAAATATCAAAACATCCATTAACTATCGCATTCTTGATAATTCTCTATCTTCTACTTACAGCGCTCACAGATCAATTTCAGACTATCGGTCAAATTATCTCAATAAGGAGTGTTCATTTTACAAAACGGACACTTTGTTATTCATTTATTGACCAAATTACATAGAGTTTTCTGTAAAACATTGCAAAACTATTCCAGAACAAGAAGAAAGTGAGAAATTTAACCAAAAGTTTTCAACGATAAAATTGGTGAACTTTTCCTCGAACTCTCCTCATAAGCCTCTTTACAGATTCCGGCTTTACTTTTCGGCTGGCTTTTGTCCACATTTTCTTGAACTCATCGATGGACTGTGCTTCTCTACCATCCACCCGAAGATTGCGCTTGATGATTGCCCAGTAACGCTCTACCGGGCGCAGCTCAGGACAATTTGGCGACAATTTCTTCTTTCTCAACAAAACATATCTTGAAGGATTTCAGTAGTTTGAGAGTGTCTGGAGCGTAGGGTGCGGAAGCAAGGTCAGGCCAAAACAATGATGGGCTTGTATGATGACGATAAAGAGGAACAAGACGTTTTTCGATGCATTCCTCACGATAATTTTCACCATTGATGGACCTGTTGTGAAATATGGCGAACTTCTTTCTCCGCAAGAGCAGATAGCTTGCCAAACAAGCACTTTTTTGCCAAACTTTTCGATTTCAATGGATCGCTTATCATGAGGCATTTTCTTACCAACAATTGCGTTGAAAAATTGCGGCCCAGGAAAAGCGGCTGTGTCCAGTTTGCAATAAGTTTCATCGTCCATCAAAATTCAACGGTTACTTTTCTTCTTCAAAATCGTATCCAGTCTCCGACATAGCTGCTTCGCTCGTTCGTGCTATTCCGTGCTCCTTTTAGGATGTCTCTGCTTACTGTACGTTTTATGTTTACGACGGTCCCAACGGAAATTTTCAGTTTCTTGGTAATTCTTCGAACAGAGTTGTTTTCATGTGACAACAAAAGCTAACACATTTCTTCTCGATTTGTGGATTCACTTCGCCTCTTCTGGTTTCGGATCTTGGCAAATCTTCAAGAGTATGGTGCTCTCCAAACTTCCTGATGATTTGATAAACCGCAGACTTCGATCGTTTCACAAGCTTTGCAATATTTCTAAACGATAGTCCATCTGAGCAGTACTTTTTTATTATGAAAACACGGGTTTCTTTATCAATTCGTCCCATTTTACGAAATCCAGTCGCTTTCTCACAAAAAAAATATGTCAGTGGTTTGTCAACAAACTTTTATACACGATGAAACCAGTTTCATCAAATTTGGGTTAAACGTCAACTTTTTATCGTAACATCTAGGTGTCCGTTTTATAAAATGGACACTCCTTAGTTGCAATGCCCGTTATCATTTTAGAATTACAATTAAAACTTTCTAACTTACAGTCACTACCTTTCGTCTTCACAATAATAACATAATGGTGCCAATACTTGCTGGAAAGCTGCTAACATATTTTCTCACCAATGTATTTATTTATCATTCCCGCGCAAAATCAATTTTATTATTTGTTTACGTTTAATTTCTTCGATGATTGTTAAAATTTTGTCATTTTTTTGTTAGTTTTGTATAGGGCCTTCATTTTTGGAAGAGTTTGAAAGTGTAATAGAAACCATTTCCGGTCTTGAAAACGGCCCTACACCAAATTTTAAGTTGATCGGTTCTGTAGTTTCTGGAAGTTGTTCGAATTGGGTCAAACTTTTGTTAGTTTTGTATGGGAGCCCTTCTTTTTTGGATTTGAAGGGGGTTGGAAGCATTATAGAAACTATTCCCGGTCTTGAAAATGGCTACACACCACATTTCACATTGATTCACATTTAGATTTGAAGGGGGTTGAAAGCATTATAGAAACTATTCCCGGTCTTGAAAATGGCTACACACCAAATTTCTTGCAATTGTTCCTCCTCCTCTTTTTTGGATTCGCAAGGGTTGGAAAATATTATAGAAACTAATTCCGGCCTCGAAAACAGCTACACACCAAATTTAACGTTAATTGATTCAGTAGTTTCTGAAAATTGTTCGAATTGTGTCATATTTTTGTTAGTTTTGTATGGGAGCCCCCCTTTTTTGGACTTGGTGTTGTTTGAAAGTATAATAGAAACTATTATTATGAGAGCCCCCCTCCCCCTCCTTGAAGTCGGAGCGATTTGAAGTATTTTAGGAACCATCTCCGACCCCAAAAACTCTTACATACCAAATTTCACATTGATCAGTTCAGTAGTTTTCGAGTCTATAGGGAACAGTTTAGTGGGTCGTTTTACCTCTGTTCCGTTGCGGGTTTTCCGTTACAAATCATGTTACTATGCATGCAGAAAAAATCAAAAATATGTGCGCTAACAATCATAGCAGCTTTGCCTACTAGCGACACGTCGCATACGTTGCGACGTTGAAAATAATAACGACGCAGCGCAAATTTCCTAGGAGTCTTGAAGCATGCAAGGGGGTGAAAGAGAAGAAAATTTCCGAACTGACATTTCTGTATCGCACTGACGTTTTGGTACCAAAATTCCATTGAAATCAAAGGGGAACTGACGTTCTGGTTAAAAAAAGTCAGTACGGTCCGTTTAAATGTGAGTTGACAGTTGCTTCAGTCCTTTGGAAGCATGCGATTGATGGCCCAAGGAAAATGTACATAAATAACATAAACATCGAAATCGCCTACTGAACTGAAAAAGGAAAAACAAACCTGCGAATGACAGGAATCCCTCTAGTAAAAAAGCGTCGCTAGTCCTACTGTCGCTATTCGGTTTGGTGCTATATACATAATAAAATGTCTCGAGTCGAGTCTGAGACTCTCGACTTCATGCAGAGCCTTCAAAAATCTTTCGCAAATTGTCGTGATTTATTTAAAGGGTTGGAAATTTAAATTTGTTTGCGTTGTTTCTTATGATTATGTAAACAAAAAATAAGGGAACCAAAAATTCAAAACAAATTTCAATTCCGTCCCTATACAAGCTTATTTTATTTTTCCAGGTTAGACTAATCTAAGAATCTTTTTTTTTAATTGTGACCATCGTGAAACGTTTGATAACAACTTTATTAAATATACATTGGATTGAGATGAAAATTTGCACATGGAAGTTTGAATGGACGGGCAATTGATTCGAGGAGTTCAATGGGTCGAAATACTTACTAAAGGTGATAAAATTCCCATATTCCACAGTTTGCCTGTAGCTCTTCTTGCCCCATTCGAAAAAGCCGCATGTGGAGTGACAAAGTAGAATTGGATATTTGTTCCGGCATAAATGTTTATTTTTTCATGACCCTTAAATGTTTCTTTTGTCTAAAATAATTGGCTCAATTCAATAAAACTGATAAAATAATGATTGAAAAATGTGAAAACTTAATGGATGTTAAAAAATACGGATTCACTATCGATATTCTCATCACTTTGGGGGTTTAGAAATTTTCTTTGAGCTGTCAATACTACTGAAGTTCATGTGTCAGTTGAATAAAAAAAAATAAACAAGCATTAAGAACCAAATTACACTCCACCACTCCAGTTATCAATAAGCACATCAACACTCCTTTGATGCTCAGACTGTGTAATTAAATGTTACTTTTTTTCTTACTTCTATTGAATGGGAATTTCAACCTCAAGAGGACGATGGCTGTTGACGATTGAGCTTTAATCGACTTATTTATCAGTACTATTATAAAGTATAGTACTCGATGAAAGATAGTTTACACGAAAGATTTTCTAAGAGAGTACGGACGAATGATGTATTGGTTGTGAATTTAGGAAATTTAAAAAAAAAAGCTTTGACTAGAAAGGATCCTTTTTTGGATTTAATTCAAAGGTTACTCTAAATTCTATAAGGTACACCGGGGTAAGTGGGGACGGTGGCTATTAAAACAATACTGTGAACTATTTTTTCAAACTTTTAATGCAGAATGTTAAATTAACTTGTAATCTATCCAATAACTGTAAAAGAGATACGGTTCCGACAATTGCGGATGTTTACGGTGACTTTTTATAAATTTTATATTTTTAACTACGATTTTTCAATCGCAAATTTCTCGTCAACTATCTGGCTCTTGACGAAAAACTTTACATTGAAACAATCCTTATATTCGAAACAACCAGTTAGGAAAAGAAACGACGGTTAAAAATTGAGAAAAAAAGGTTTATTTGCAAAAATCTAAAATTTTGTCTCCAAACCCTACCTGGGGTAAGTGGGGACGGCTTTATACATACTTGATGTTAACACATTTTTTCAATTTTCTCTCCTTCATTCAATACAATTTAGCTTTATTTAGCATTCAGATCATGAAAAGTTGGGAAAAGTACTTGTTTTTTCTAAAATAAGTATATATTTTCGAAAATATCGGATTACACACAATAATAATTGAAAGATGCCTTATTAATAGTACCATGAACTTTTTTCAAGATTTCGGACGGTTCGAGCAATAATTTAAGTAACGTATTCAACACAAATTTGTTGAGAATTTCCTGAGAAATCAAAGGGAAAATCTGCCGTTCCCACTTACCCCATAAAGCGGGGTAAGTGAAGACACCAGCAGTCCATAACAATTTACGTGATAACTTTTTTTGCTTTGCGTCTATCAAGCTCATCTCTTCAGCATTTGAGAACAACATGTTCTGCATTACATTGAATGCGATTTTATTAAAATTGACCTACTGCTGATTTTTTAATGATTTTTTAAAGTTGAACTATACGAAAAACCGTCCCCACTTACCCCGGTGTACCTTATTTCCCTTTCTATCATCTTTTTCTTTAAACTAAAAGTGTTAAGCTAAGTAAACGATTGTCAAAACAAAAACGAGTTTGGCTCCAAAAAACCTGAAGCTATGAGCCGTTTCAAATAAAGAATTATAAAAAAAACTAGAAGATACTGCTGGTGTTGATTGAGGCATGATTTCATTTCCGAGGCGAGGAGACACATAAGCTTTATTTTTGCTGCATTTAGTTAGTTTCTTTAAATTTTCAATTCAGGATAACGAGTAATACATCACGGAAAAGGATTCTTGCGAAATAGGACATAATGACATGAGTGACAAAATAAGTAAATTTATGTAAGTGTATTTTTTTTTATTTCTAAACTTTCAAAAACAGCTTAACAATTTGACAAAACCTATGTGATTATTTAATCTGTTGAAATTTGAAACACGACAAAATTATAGATAGTACAGCTTCTTCTCCATCAGAGCATTTGGTGCTTGGTGCAGATACTGTCCGGCGAATGCGGCCAGCTTGTGGGCATACTGGCATACGGCCGGAACCCCTACCGTACCGGACCAATTGTAGTACAGGTGCGTCTGCTTGAAGGTGTACTGCTGCAACTTGTCGGCATCGAGTCCGGATTCGTCGAACAGAATGTTGTAGGAAGTCGGAGAAACCGTTCCCTGGCGGACGCTCTGCGAAACCAGATAGAAATCGTTCCTTTCCGGGAGGGTAATGACGTCATCTACGATGGTACCGGGTTTGGGATTCCGCTTCTGGTGGAACAATCGGGTGTTGATGCGTTTGTTAACCACGAAGAACGTCATTCGACTTGGGGTGTCTTTGTAGACTTGCTGGAGTTTGGCTTTGATGGCATTGACTTCGTGTTCGTAGACGTACTGCAGTTGTCCTTCGCCAACTCCATCGCGATAGATGATGATCCGTTGTGGAAGTGAGCCTCCGAAATCATCACTGTAGGACCGAATCGCTTTCACCACGTTCAGGGCCATAAAGTTGGACAACTCTTCGCCACTGGAATGAGGATTGACCGTAGAGTAGAAACTAGGATGTTGAACTCGTTCGTTGTACATGCTGGCGACCATTGCCCCGTAAGACTTGGACTTGTCCCTGCTATCGTGGCACACATCGAAGCCAATCACCATCACCGACTGCAGGGATCTCTTCATAATCCAAGGGATACCACCGAGTTTACAGTTCAACTGGATGGCAACTTTCGTAGCGACCGACATAAGCGTCCGGACATTACCTCCTTTTGGTGTGATCGTCCTCGATTTGATAACCTGGGTAGCGACGGCTCGATCGACGCAGCACTTTTTCTTAATCGCCGCGTAACGATCAGCTTTGTCGTTGCTCACCAGGCACATGATGAGCTGCGGATCCCGTTGCAGAACCTGGTTAAGCATGTTGACGTAGTTAGGCGTCGAATCCGTAGGAATACTGACATGCTGTGGTTCCTCGATCTGGAAGCGCATTCCGCGAGCAGCCTGGCGAAGGCACTGTACAAAATCGGCTACTAGTTTTTCTGCATTGGCCGGTACGATCACACACCAATTAGTCAGTGCAATCGACAGGTACATCGGGTTTTTACGGAAGGCCATCTGCCACTCGGCCATGTCTCCTGCCGAGACGGCACAGTTGACTTGTTGCGGGTGGAACATAATGGTTTCCGGTCTGAGGACACGAGCTGGCACTTCCACGAGACGACGGTCCAGCTCGGTTTTCCAAAACTTGAACACTTCGGCACTTTCCGGGCACTGTTGAAGACGTCTGTTGAACACTTCCAAACGCTCGATGCGACGATCCGGTGCGAGACGAGTGTGGTCGGACATCGCTTTCATTAAACTGTAAAAAAGAGAGAGAGAAATAATTATTAGTAAACATGTTGAATTGTTTCCAAAGTAATAATTTAACTTACTTGAAATTCTTCCGCATATCATCGTTTATTCCGGTCATTCGAACCAACTCCGGCACCAGGTAGATTAGCTCCGGTAACCCAGCTCGAATGTCTCTTGGCTTTGACCGAGACACCAACATCGGTTGTCGTGGATCCCGGATTATTATGTTGTACCGCTCCTTGAAGTACTGCATGAAGCTGATCTTTCCATTCTGCGTCTCGAAGGTACTCTCCGGCGTGGTATTGTACTCAACATCGTTGACCGTGTAGGTTTTGTTCCGCCCATAGGTGGTCATCACAACTGTTCCCAAAATCGTTCGCGAGTAGTTGTCCCTCCAATTTCCTCCGCTGGCAAAGCAACTCTTGAACAAGTTATAGCACGTGTCTGTTCGAATCACACGATGCGTCAGTTCAGTGCACATCAGGATGTCCTGCTCGTGCTGTCGAATACTGGTCACGTATCCCGGTAATAGCTCAATACCAAACTGGTTGATGGCGACCTTCGCTTCCGGATCGAAAAAGTTGCGTCCAATCAGCTGTAACTTCAAACCGGACATGGCCTTCCGATTGATCATGTTGAAGATCATCAAAGCCGTTTCGTTGGTTCCGTCAATTACGCCGACCTTCCGAATCTTGATCAAGTACTGCTGATCGGTGCGAACGTCTTTAGTGGTCACCTCGATTTCATCGCTCTTCAGCTTGTGGCGTGTGAACAGCTGAGTTCCATCGAAAATGTAACCTCCAATGGTCTGCTTCAAGGTGTAGATCAAGGAACTCATCAGCTTGCCACTCTCCACAGGTGGACTGAAATCGACTCGATACTGGAAAATACTTTCGTGCTCCATACGAGCCACCCGATAGTAGTTCGTCTGCACCATTATACGTTCCCCGGTATAACCCTGCTTCGTAACATTGGAATCGACCGGTCTCGTTCTTAAACAATCCCGGATATACTTATTAGCCCGAACACCTCCACGTTCGGTACCCGAAGCCGTTGAAGGCGCCCTCACAATCGCCTTTTGCTGTACGCTCCCTTCGCTACTACTGCTTGACGTAGTGCGTTCGTTGTTCTGGCCCTTATTTTGCCAATGGTTACTGCCATTCCCGTTCACTGCTGCTCCGTTTCCATTGTTGAACCGTTTTTGTTGTTTGTTTGTTCCCTGATTTCCGTTGTTCACACCATTCACTTGGCCATGGTTTCCGTTGCGATTGTCACTATTTCTATAACCATTTCCGTTGTTCGTGTGGCCATTTTGGTGACCGTTGTTGTTCTGTCCCCGAGGATGATGTTCTCCGTTTCCGGTAAAACCACGGGAACGACCGCCGCGTGCTCCACCACGTCCACCGCGGCCTCCTCCCCTGGTTGATGTTTGCTGACGTTCGGCCATCTTCTCTTAGTTTGTTTGGTATTTGCTAACTTAGCGATTACTTCACTATATGTCTATGCTCGAAGAAACTTCTGCTTCAACTGATACCTTGACGTCTCGGCCAAAACGTTTTATAGCAACCGGGCGGCTTGCACAGGAACAACAAATAAGGGCCGAAATCTGGTTTCACATCCCCAGGTACAAGTTAACCAAGCGCCTGGCGCTTGCGGTCGGGTGCTTCTATTTCTCCCGTAGTATAATCCGTAATAGTACGTACCTGTACATTTAGTACTACCCAGTGTGCTTTGTCTGCAGTTTCCGAAATTATCACTCTGATGTAGTGATAATTTCCAAATTTGATAATGTTTTAATTCTATTAATTTATTATATTACTGTTATTAAGAATTTCTATTCAATAAAACAAACCAACACAACTTCCTGCAATTTTCTAATCTTATCCATATTATGTTATTCATATTTTTCTGAGTTGGATGTTTCGAAATCAAGAATTTTCAGAGAGTATTACTTTTTTTTAGTAGTTATGATTAATATATATTTTTTTTTTAAATAATTTGACTTCCAAGCCGCTTTCTTCTGATGAATAATCGATTTCAACCATCGCTCAAAGTTAAATAAATTTCTTCAAAAGTCTTGCACATGTTCCACTCATAAACTACGTTGAGTTTCATTAATTCCTTTGAAAATTTGTTTTATAAAACACTTTTAAAAGGCGTCTGAGATATGAATGTTTCCCTGAAATTGAAAGCCTACTCAAAACTTGTTTTCAAATCTACTTTAAACAGTATCTTTTAGCTTGGCCATCGTTTTTTAAGCTTTGCGTGGATCCATTCTTTCATAAAGAATGTTCGAAATTACATTCCATAAGTTGTTATTATTTACTTCAAGATTGTTATTACTTCAAGATTTTCTCATGTATACTTTATGACGAAAATTAGGCCAGAACAAATTTCAAAACCTTCTTTTGTCACTCGGAGTTCGAACATCGCGAGGGGGGGGGAAGCTTGTATACAATACAATACATAAAATATTGCATACAATATAATTGCACAAAACCTAAAAAAAACAAGTAATTTTTTATCGAAAAATTCAATAAAATCAAGAACACAAAGGGTGAAATAACTTCCATCTTCCAAAATTTGTTTTTTTCATCTTGTAATCTTTTGGATTCTTGAATTTTTTTTCGAAATTTACATTAAATACTTTAAACTTTATTTATTTCCCCCTTCGGGTTTTTGGAAATTTTTTTGGAATTTGACAAATGAAGAAATTGATGTTTGTTCCAGCCTTATTAAATTAAAAAAATGTGGGGAGAGTGAGGAAACGTGGGCCACTCTTAATATCTCAGATGTGTGTTGAGATAAAAATCTCAATCCAACTGGCATCGTCGTCGCTTTGCGTAGTCATAATTTTCTATATTTTGTTGACTGAAATACGCATCATATGCTTCTTTTATTTATCAAGCTTAAAAAAGTAAAAAAAAAAAATACTTACATAATTAAACAAACACCCGCTAATTCAGGGTGGCTAGCGAACCGGGAAAACCGGGAATACCGGGAAAAACTTTAGAATTTCATCTCGTCACCGGGAAACCGGGAAAAAACCGGGAATTTCGGCACTTCACCGGGAAAATTGTCATGCTTGAGATTTTTTCACGGAATTTCAAAATTATTTCTAAATTTAAGAATAGTTTTTGGCAGTCTTGATATAGATTTATCTCATAAACGCTTATATTTCGTTCATTAGTAAACAACCAAAGTTTGAATCGCTTTTTTAACAAATTGCGGGGCAATTAGATTTCTAATTTTTTTCGCTCTCCGCAAGTGTGCTATACTTACAAGCATCACCCCATTGTTGTAAATTTAATAATTAAACTATTATCGACAAAACTAACTACAGTCGAACCTGGATAAGTAAGAGTCCAAAGAACTGAACATTTTTCTCTTTTATATGCCTTATGTAAAAATTGTATCGAAAACAAGCTCCTGCCGGAATATAAGGTCTTTACTCTGATACAGAATAATATCTCACATTCAAACGGTTAAAGTTCAGCCCTGTCTTATACACGATTTTCTATATTTTTACGAATCTTTAGTTCAAATGACTAGGGCACTACTAAAGTTATTAATTGTTTTGTATAGAAAAAAAAACATTTTTTTCTTCAAATATGTCTTTGGATTTCCTCAAAAAGTTTAACCGCATTCAGATAATAACTTAAAATTTTCCTGCAATCTAATGATTTTGAGTTTTTTTTTTAAGACAAATCTCCATTCAAGTTAACAAGCTGATTTGATATTATGTTTTGATGTATTTTTTTTACATATTTCTATACAAACTATACAGTTTTTTTCTAGAACTCTATAAAAATTCTAGAAAATTTTACAGTGGCTCAAAAGTGCTACATTATAGTTTCAAGATCAATTGACCTCATTTTTTTTGCAAAACTTTTGAAATTGTAGAGCAAAACAACGAATAGAGGCCAATTTCTTTAGATTCGTTTTTAAAAATCATGAAAAAAAATTGATACGAAAAGATTACGTGTTAGTAGCCAAAGTATTTGTCATGATTTCTAACCGTTTAACAAGTGTTACGATACAATTGATAGAAATTTGAGGCCCTTCACGATTATTTTTTTTATTCACCATGGTTTTATATTAAAAAACGAGAATATTATATAGGAAAATCATCATTTATAACCGGGAAAAAACCGGGGAAAAACCGGGAAAAACTTTGGAATTTGAAAACGAAAAATCGCTAGCAACCCTGTAATTGCATCGATGAGGAGCCTAAAGTTTATAACAAAAATATGCTAATACGATTATGATCTTAGTTTTGGCATGTTCTTCTACGTGGAAAAAGAATTTTCGATGAAACATCTATTAGAGTATCAGCAGCGGTCAGGTGTCAAAGCTATAATAACACTCCATTTTGACACTTCGACGGCGCACCGCAAGGTTTCAAACCAGGTGTTATCTTGCTCCTGGGTGTTAAAAAAGCGAGCCAGGAGTCAAATATGAATACCGACCAGCTCCTGATTTGACAGGTGCCAAAGTGTCTGGGGAAAATTTACAAAAGAAAATAGCAACAAACAACAACAACACCTATCGATGCGTCACCAGTGGCAAAAATGGGAACCAGTTTAGCACTTACCAGTGCGCAAATGAGCTGCCAAAGCTAAAATAAGACCGAAAATGTGTCCCGGGTTAACACCTGAGATAGCACTTACCGGTACTGATGCTCTTATTAACACAAACGCAACCAATTTGCAATTTAAAGCTTATGGGGAATCGTGGGTCACCTATATTTTTATGTTTTCATACACATTCAGAACCTAAAATACGTTTTCCCTATCTTCCCCTATCTATCCCCTAAAGTTTTCTTATGCCAAATGAAGAGTTATAAAAAAGATTATTTCCATAAGGAATTTTGCCAAAACGTTCGCGAGCCAGGTTTTTGAATCTGTTCAATCATACACAACTCTCTTTTTTATTTCATCACCTAAAATCGCTTTAAAATAATGAATAATGAATTTTGAAATTACAGTTTTGGGTGAACTCATAATCTTTGCATGTTATTTGGTCAATTTGGATCTAGTGGCCCACGATTCCCCAACATTTTGCAAAATCCAAAAAATATGGATTTTTTAACATTTAGAATTTGGGGAAGATAGCTTATTGAAAATTGAAAAAAAAAACCTTAAGATAGCTAAAAAATATAGAAAATCATACCATTTTTTTTTTCATTTTATCTTTTATAATAAAGAAGTTATGGAACAAAGAAAAAAATGGCCCATATTTTGATATCCTTTTAAACAACTCATACATCCTTTCATAAAACAAATTTACAAATTGTTTTATTAAGGTATTTAACATAAAACAATCTGCGAATCTATAATATACACTGCGAAAAAATGTTGATAAAAAGATAATTTTTGTAATTTTCAAATCTAGTAGTTTAAAAGTTATCACTTAAACTCTTTAAAGAATCTCTCGTTATTAATGTTTTTTTTTCTGAATAAAAATAATACACACATTTTTGGAGAAGAATGTACAAAAATAATCTTCAAGGTAACTAGAATGAGGTTTATGTTATCGACGTTTTTGATGTTTAATGTTTTATTTTTGGCTAATTTTCGGTCTTGGATTTCAAGCAAACAACCTTCTTTTTGAAATGCCCGACGTTTCGACCATTTTTTGTGGTCTTCCTCAAGGGTATTGTCTAATAACAATAACAACCGCTAGACAATACTCTTGAAGTATGGGGTTAAAGTATGGGGTTCCGCAGAGTTAAAGAGAAACACGTCTTGGAAGATTGAAGTTATATTTGCGAGTGATTGAAAAACTTATGATCTAATTACATTGGAGTATCTCGATTGCTGTGATTAGTTTCACCTAAGATCGGCCTACTCCACTGGGTTGATTCTAATCCAGCGTCGATCGCCAACTTCTTGAGTCTCGTAGCCGAAAGGGGTTTCGTCAGTGGATCGGCTACCATATCTTCAGTCGGGCAATAGACAACGTCGATCTCCTTCTTTTGCTTGAGGTCTCGAACGAAATGGTATTTTGTGGCGATGTGCTTCGTCCGATTGCTGAACTTTTCGGTATCCAGCATATTGAGACAACTCTGGTTGTCCTCGTTGATTGTAACGTCTCCATTCTCATCCATGTCGGCCAACAAGCGGGTCAGCCAGATCGCTTCCTGTGACGCCTCGGATAACGCGATGAATTCGGCCTCCGCTGTGGACTTATGCAAACGCACGTTTGCATCCTGCAGCTCCAGCTTATGGTACCTCCGCAAAACTTGAAGACTTGGGGAGCTCTGCTTAATCGAAGACGATAGTGGCTGGTTCCCTTCATGTAGCGGATTACCCTTTTGACCTCGTTCCAATCTCCTTGCGTGGGGCAGCTGGTATGGCGACTCAGAATGGACACCGATGCTGATATGTCCGTTCGGGTGTTGACTGAAAGGTAGAGAAGTTGACCAATTACCTTCTGGAACGCTTGATTATCGGACAACGGCGCCTCCTTCCTTTCCTGCTTGATATAACTCGGATCCAACGGAATTTTGGAGTCCTCGGCATCCGCCATATCCGTCTCTCGAATGATTTGATCGATGTACTGCTGCTGGTTCACGAAGAAATCGCCTTTCTCGTCTCGCTGAACCTCAATTCCGAGATAGTAGTGGATGTCTCCGAGCTCACTCAGTTCGAATTGCTTCTTCAAAGCAGCAATCAAAGTTTCGCAAAGCTCAATTTTCTCGCTAACTACTATCAAGGCTTTTCCGCCCTTCACCTTCCGATAGAGACACGGATCCGCTTTGCATCGCTGGAAACCTTGCTTGCAAAGCGCGGAATGCAGCTTGGAATTCCATGCCCTGGCAGCTTGTTTCAGACCGTAGAGGCTCTTCCTTTTTTTTATTAGTTGATCACCCAGGTGGTAAATCCTTTTTACGGATTGCATTCCAAGGCACGGCGAGCCACCGCGTCCCCCCAGTTTGCTCCTCTGGGTCCATGGGTGCAATTGGACGACTCATGATACTATGTACCCCTACGCCATAAAATCCACCTGGGGCCTCTGGCCATAATTCCCATGCAGACCTGCAACGAAGGCTATACCCGACATGGGAGACCATACTCGCGCAATGCGCTCCACGGCAAATACTCGTTTTTATACGTACTACACCAGCAATCATCGTCCACTCTTTGTCACGATTCACGACTTGCGGGTTGGCAGTCCGTTCGCCGCTACTCGTGGCTCGAGTCCCACACATTCGGTCTCTTGTCACAATTCTAGACGTCATGACCCGGCTCTCCTCGTGACTCGAGACCCTCTCACATCCATCCTCTTGACACAATTCGAGGCGTCAATACCCACTAGGGTGGTCGGATTTACCGGTTTTTTTCAAATCCGGTATTTCGGTATTCTTAATTTATAAAACCGATAAAACCGGTAAAACCGGTATTTTTTAAAGCATATCGAATTCATGAAAAAGTTTCGTCTAATTGCAGTAGGAATGGCATAAAATGCTTAGACTTTATAACGCAATAGATTTAGAAACATTTTCGATTGAAAAATATGGAAAAATAAAGCCAAGACACAATTTAAATTATCCCTTTGTCATAAATCTATCATCATCCTCATGATAATCATAATATTTATCACCTTCATTTCATAATTATAATATCGCTTTAAAATTGCAAAAATTAAAGAAGTTGTATATAATTTTCAACGAATTTTGGTCCTGTTCTCTGTAATACAGTATTCAGATTTAAGAACAGATTTTACAGATTTAGTAAAATTTTAAAAACGTCTTTCATGAAAATGATATACAAAATATATGTATATATTTTTATAAACAAAAAGATTTTACGGTAAATAAAAATTAGGCAAAATACAAAACTCTGTGACAAAGCTTCTGGTTGACTCACATAATTTCAGATTATATGTTGTCCAAAATAGGAATGTTTTCCTCGCAACTTAGGTCGTGATCGCATTCAGTTTGCCTTTCTAACATTAAAACGAACAAATATGAATAAAAATCTATTCAAAATCTAGTTAAAATTCAGCAATAAATATAGTTGTTTTGATCTGATCCATACGTGTTTTACAATAATAGTTTTGCAAATTTATAAAAAGTTTATAATTGCTTTGTCTGGAAAAAGAAAATGCTTCAACAGCGTTAAAAATAAAAACAACAGAATTCCATCAATTACCTTGAAAATATTGATGAATAAATTCCTTACAAATATTTGAACATGTGTTTAACTGCTGACTCTGTTGAAAAATTTAGTATTTTAACACAAAGTAGGGAGTTTTTAATAATTTTTCAACATTTTTGGTTTTAAATTCTAAATTTGTGGAAGCCCGACACCGCTTAGAACGATTTTGATATACTTGGCCTGTTTATAGATAAATAATTTTTCATCTTTTGACCAAATTCCAGTTTTTCAATGAAAAATACATTGATTATTGTTAAGCAATCTTAAATTTCTTGAAGCTGTATCTATTCTTCAGTCGTTGTACACTTAAACAGTCTGCAACTTGAACGTTGTGGAGCGTTAGTTCGATAGCTGATCTGAAATGTGTAAAGTTTCATGAAAAAATATCTTCTAAGAGAAAGATGTCAGCTTGTCAATACTCTTTTCAACGCCACTATAGTTTTAGTCAAAAAAATTACGTCGACAAGTTTTAGCTACAATCAAGCAACAACAAGTTTTAGCAACAATTAGATTTTGAAGCTGATTGAACAAAATTTGAGTATTTGCACTCATACATATTTGGTAAAAAAATAGCTGTGAAAATTTACCGAAAATACCGGTTTTTTACCGTCTCAAAATCCGGTATTTCCGGTATTGGAAAATGGACGGTTTTACCGGTTTTACCGGTTTCGGTAAAACCGGTTAGACCACCCTAATACCCACCTCTCCTCGTGTCTCGAGGGCCCTCGTTCGGTACGTCTTTTGACCCAATTCGAGACGAGAACGACTCGCCTCTCCTCGGGTCTGGAGATATCCACACATCCCACAATTTCTCCGTCTCGACTCTTCGAGGCTCTTCCTTAATCGGCACACCTTGTGCTCTACTCCTTCTGCGATGAAACCGGGTGGTTGCCGCATGTATATCTCCTCCTCAAGATCGCCGTGGAGAAATGCGGTCTTGATATCGTACTGCTTAACCATCATTTTCCGCTTAGCAGCAACGGCCAACAACGTGCGGAAGGTAGTCTGGCGCACCACCGGAGCAAACACTTCGTCGTAGTCGCATCCATACTTCTGTGTGAACCCTTGGGCTACCAGACGGGCTTTGTAGCGAATGATGGTTCCTCGTTCGTCCAGTTTCGTCTTGTACGTCCACTTGCAGCCAACGACCTTTCGATTTCTCGGGGGATCTACCAATTCCCAGATTGCGTTTTTCATCAGCGCGTCGTACTCCTCCTGCATTGCAGCCGACCAACGATCGCCGTCATCACTGCCAAGGGCCTCTCGGGGGGTTTGGGGATCACCTGTTGACCGTTTGGATTTCTTGGCTCGCTTGGAATTGCGACACGTTACCACCAGTCCCTGCTTGGACTCGGATGCCTGAGCGTTACCACCAGTTGGCTTGTGGCGACCAGATTTGCTTGACTCGTGCGATGAAGCTGAAATATCACGAGCAGGTATACTACCTTTGAAACCAATCAAATAGTCAAGTAACTTGCCTGGAACTGCGCGCTCCCGTCCGCTACGCCCTGTGACACGGGTGGATTTGAAGTAGAGTGCGGGGGGAGCGCAGTGGGAATAGTCACGTCTCGTGGAGGATGTAGTTGTTGGTCTTCTTCATCTGATTCGTCATCGGTAAGGATATCTTCCATCGATTTGGGACCCTCGGATTCCGGAACTTTTCGTGAAGTAGTCGGAACCATCATCTCAGGGGTAACTGGAACGTTTCGTGCAGGATGCTGGACAACCGGTTCCTCAAAGTCCAGCTGTATGTACACCGGTTGAGGATGTTGAACCCTGACGACACCCGATGCTGATTGCGACTTTGCTTTTCCTTCATCCAGAAACATAACATCCCGGACCTTCGTCAAAGAGCGTGTCTTGATGTTGTACACTCTATACACCGTGGAGTTTTCCTCGTAGCCAACAAGGATGCACTCTTCAGCTTTGACGTCCCATTTGCGTCGTTTTTGTTTCGGAACGTGAGATGCGATAAATCCGGCTTTCTTCCTGACCAGATTTCCTCAGGCGTCTTGGTGTGACCCTTGGTTGGTGACCGATTCAACAGGTAAACGGATGTGGACACCGCTTCTGCCCAAAAGCGCATCGGAAGACCGGCTTCGAAGAGTATACACCGGGCTCGTTCGACGATAGACCTATTGACTCGCTCCGCCAAGCCGTTTTGCTCCGGGGTGTAAGAGGTAAGACATGCATAGAATCGATAGCTGTTATTATTTCGTCCGAGTACTGTTTCCAGTCGATGTGTCTTGTAAGGTCATATGTCATATTTATTGTGTTTGAAGAGCTGACCCCTTTGGTGATAGTTATTTCGATAGGCAAGTGATCACTACCATTAGGATCATGGATCACCTTCCACTGGCAATCAAATGATAGTGAATTTGAGCAGAGCGAGAGGTCAATTGCACTTTGCCTTGCAGGTGGTTTAGGTACTCGTGTTTTTTCACCCGTGTTCAAAACCGTTAAATTGAAACTGTCGCAAATGTCATAGATAAGACTAGAAGGACTATCGTCAATTTGTTCTCCCCAAACAGTTCCATGTGAATTGAAATCACCCAGGATCAACGTTGGCTCAGGGAGCACTGAGCACAGGTCCTCTAGGTGACTTCGATCCACTGCAACTCTATAAGGCCAGTACAAACTGACAACACATAAGTCCTTACCTCTTATAGTTGTATGACAAGCAACAGCTTCAATTCCGCCTGATAAACGAAGGTGAATTCTGTAAAAGGAGTGGCGCTTATTGATCCCCAAAAGCACCCCTCCATAAGAATCGTCACGATCCAGACGGATGATATTAAAATCGTGGAAAGAGATGTTAGATTGAGAAGAAAGCCAAGTTTCAGACAAAGCAAAAAAATCGCATTTAGTTTTATGAAGTAAATAATTCAGTGATTCCACTTTTGGAATAAGACTACGACAATTCCACTGTAGAACAGTGATGTCTCCGACCTCTTGGTTTAAATTAGCCATCGAGAGAGACAAACACTGAAAGGAGGGCCCAAGTTTGCATCAACTGCATTAAAAATGTCTTTACAACAGGAAGCATTGCATAAACAATGCCTCTGATGGTTTCCGATATGTTAAAACACGAGAAAATTCCGTTCAAAATGTCAGAAAGCTTAAAAAGCCCAGATGATGTAGTTGGTTCTGACAAACTCGCGTTATGGGTTTGGTTTTGCAAAGTTCCCACAGTGTTTGGTTTATTCTGTATAGGTACATTTCCGTGAAAGCCTGGAGGAACTTGTTTTTCTTTTTCGGAAGATTTTTTTTTTCAACCCTGATTGGAGAGGAAACCGCAGGAATTTTTGTTGGTATTCTAGGGGAAGGCGCCTTTGTTCGCTTCCGAGAGGCTCCTGCAAAGAAAACTGGTTGGATTTCATCAGCTGTGTCTGTGTCCTCATCGGCGGAGAGGCGCTCTTCAATATGGCGGCATAAGAACGTTTGGAACGTTCTTTTAAAGAGCGCCTCTGTTTATCCCAGGTGCCTTTAAATGCCTCGCAAGAGGAGATATCATGGGGTGAGCCCCCGCAATAGACACATTTCTGTTCTATTGCTGAGCACGCTCCTTCCCCATGATTCTCCCCACAACGTGGGCATCGCTGCTTATTGAAGCAGTGTGCCCCAACTTGATGCAGTTCTTGCACTGCATGGGACGAGGCACATAAAGACGTACTGGAAGCCTTAAAATTCCGTCAATCAAGACGTAGTTAGGGAGGGCAGTTCCCGTGAAGGTCACACGAATCGAGTCTGAAGGAGTATACTTTTTGACTCCATCAACGTCGGTGGCAGTTCTGAGTTGACGACAATCCAAGAAATCGACAGAAGTCGAATCAAGGCTCTTGAACTTGCCAACGCTGCGCCGTGAGACTTATTCAGACGTATTCAGCCTCCAGACTCGATTCGGTGATCACGCCCTCGATTTCCACGTCTCGAGACGGAATATAGAGCTGATACTCTAAGTTGAAAAAATTACTCGCAAGAATCCCGTTTGCAGCCTTCCGGTCGGCCAAAACAACGCGCAATTTGTTCGGTCTTACCTTGCTTACACTGGTAACGGAGGAGCCACCTAGCCAGATCTTTAGTGATCTGCACTAAGTTAAGTTTTTTCCGTTAGTTTTGGGCCGGATAAATACCACCCAAGGCCCAGAGGAGGTTGAGTAAACTCGGAGTCGGGTTGTTTTTTCCGCAGCTGCAGATGGAGGAGCAATATCAACTGCCGGACAAGGATGAGCATTCGAAGGACCAGTTACAGCTGAATCCTCAAGATGCTCCTCATCTTCGTTGATGATTTTCTTACCATCTACAACTGGCGGGTCCGACCCCCCGCCTTCGCTCATATTTCATGAAAATAAAAGCGAAGCTCAATTTGATCGAAATATATATAACTAGCTGACCCGGTGTGCATTGCTACACCTTGCAAAAATAAATGTAATTTCTAAAAATTTATTCAAATTAAGATTTTTGTAAGTATTTTTTTTTTTAATCAAACCTCATCATGGTTTAGAACCAACAACTTTGAGATAAGAGCTGCAGCTGGAGTTCAGAATTACAATTCAAAGATGGTATGTATATATTATTTATTGAAGCCTGATCTCTAAACTTGTTTTTCAAGTTCTGAAATTTGTCCTCTGTTTTTAAAGTTTCATAATGACTCAAATAATGTCAATATTTATGGATTTTCCACCTTTTTCCCCAAAATGGGAAGTTACGAACTTCTATAAAAACATTTGTCACATCTATTTTTGAGTTATGCTTAATATCCGTACGCAAAAAAACCCTCTTTTAAAATATGGTCCCTTCTTTTAAAAGCTCTTTATATTAAACTTACATGGGAGCTCCCCTATCTTTTCCAATTTTGTCCCCCACTGCTTGAAAAAGGTAGGCTGATTTACCCGGCTCGAGTTTACATAAATTTTTTTTTTTTTTTTTTTTCAAATATCGTTTATTAAGGCCTAATTACTTTTTAATGAAAGTTTTCACTGGCCGAGGGTCATTTGTCTTAATATTAGGGGAAGGTTGGAAGGGGTTAGGAGAGGGAGAAGGGAGTTGAGGGGGTTTGGGGGTAATCGATTTGATCTGTTCCATTTGGCTGGGGGATCCATTTGCTTTCTCGCAACGTACTTCTTCGGCCTCGTCCGATGATTGCGTTGGAGAGGGTTGAGGGGTTATCCGTTTCCGGGGGGGAGATGCTGGTTTGAGATGTGTAGTGATTTGATTTGTTCGCTTCTGTTGGGTAGTCTGCTGCTGTCGTTGAATTGCTTCCTTCTGTTGAATCTGGGCTGGTGGTTGAGGTGTGCTATTGTTCGTTGTTTTCGGTTGTTGCTGGTCTGCCGTTCTTACAATGCTGGCGAATGTGGTTGGTGTGCTGTTCTTTTGCTGGATCATTTTTCTTGCGGCTGCTATTGGAATATTCTGTTCGGTGGTAATTTTCAAGGCGGCTGTTTCGGCTAACCAAGTCGGGCACGATCTATTTATTGGCGAATGACCTTCAGTTTTGCAGTTCCCACAGTACGGATGATTTTTACAATTCTGGCTGTCATGCTCATTCGAGTTGCATTTGCTGCACGAGAGGGGGCTGGTGCATTTTTGTTTTGTATGTCCGTACTGAAGGCAATTCCTACATAACAGGGGCAACGGGTAGTAGAGTCGGGTTCGCACTCGGAGGAATCCAAAATGGATAAACTCCGGTATGACCGTGCTACTGATCGTTAATATCAGCGTAGGTGTACCGACAACTCCAGCGGGAGTTTTTTTTGTGATTCTCCGCACTTCAATCACTTTTTGGTGCGACAATTCAGCGAGCAACTCTTTTTCATCCATTGATTGGGCTTCTTGACAAGTGACAACACATTTTCGTTTGTTAAGACTGGGATGGCGTGCGATCACAATTGGCGTGCCATCGGTCAGACATGTCAACTTAGCAAGTTCTCGAATCTGATCTTTACTTCGGGTTTTGATCACGTACCAGCCTTGTTTTTTTTCGAAAAACCCTTCGATTTTCCCAACTTTCTCTACTGACCTGCCTATAATGAAGGGATTCTGCGGAAGTTTGTGTCCATCAGCTGCTTTCAGAATCACGTAATAGAGACGACCATGCAGGTTTTGTGGGTCCATCCATTCTGGTATCGTCCTATCTGGGGGTTCACCCGGCGACGGACTCATCGCACCGCTATCACTTTACACTGTTCAAACTCGGAAACAATTAGCCTTTGTCTTGCGAGGACCGACGAAAAAAGCGACCGGTCTCGCTCGAGGCTGAAGAATAACTCCTTTACATAAATTTCTAATTGAAAGAAAATTATTGTACATTGTACTTTATGAAAATAGATTTTTGAAAACCGATCAATAGCGTGAATCGGGCCAGTTTTTTTGAGTATATTCCTAAAATTCTGTATTATGAGTACTTCCTTCCGAAGCAGTTTGAAAATCTATCCTTTTTGCGTCAAAATTATGTTAAAAAAATGTTTTGCCATATGCCAAACTCGTGGACATGAGACATTATAGCTTGAAGTATTCCCAAAAAAAAAACTTATCATGGTATGAAAATTATCGATTTTATACAGTGCAATTTTTTTTCTTTTTAGTAAATTTATTAAAGCAAAAAATATCAGTTGCATCACAAAATAAATCCTCCACGTTTTTTATTTTCTCTTTGAAAGTCAAATATTCAAAAAAGTTGGCAAAAACAAATTTCTAAGTTAACATTTGTCCCGTATATTGGGGCACGTGTTAATGGAAAGCTTATTTTCAGATGCGTCAGAGTAATGGCTTTGAAATGGATTTAATACGTATATCTGTTTGTTTGTTTTATCAAGTTTCATTGACCTTCATTTACAAAGACATTTAAGAATTTTAAATATCCGCTTCAGTTTCAACTTTCGGAATACCCTTTCTGGTCTTTTCAACATATTGAATCGTTTTAAAGATTTTTTTTTTTTTTTTTTTAATATGTCTTTATTTGTATCAATACATCATTACATTTATATTACATTTTTTCATTAAATTAGGTGTTCAGCTCAATAATGAACTGTTCAGAGCCCTATAGTTAACTAGATATTAAACATTTATTTGTAAGAATTAAATTTGCTTATCGCAATTAAGAATTTAATGTAGGAGAACATCCTGTAATGGCAAAAATATTTTAAACTTAAAACTAAACACTATCCTAAAATTAAACTAGTTATAAAGAGAACGAATCTCTGCGATGGAAGACTGCATCGATTTGCCTCTGAAGTTGGAGATGATTTTGTTGGCCATCTCTTCGATCGATTCAATGCCCGCAATCCGATGAAGATCTTCGGTGCTGTGCCAAGGTGGAAGCCGCAAAATCATTTTCAGAACCTTGTTCTGAATCCTCTGGATGGCTTTCTTCCTCGTCGCGCAGCAGCTAGACCAAATCGGAACTGCATACATTATCGCTGGTCGAAACACTTGTTTGTAGATAAGTAACTTATTTCGCAGACACAACTTGGATTTCCTGTTGATGAGAGAATAAAGAGATTTAGTATATTTATTACACTTAGATTGAATATCTTCAATGTGATTTTTAAAAGTAAGATTCCGATCAAGTGTAAGTCCCAAGTACTTCACGTGATCAGACCATTCTAATGAAACCCCATTAAAAGTTATGGAATGATTTTCATTAGGTTTTAAAAAATTTGCTCTTGGCTTATGGGGAAATAAAATAAGTTGAGTTTTGGAAGCGTTAGGAGAAATTTTCCACATTTTCAAGTAATTCAAAAAGGAATTTAAATTTTGTTGCAATCTACTGCGTACCACCCGTAAATTCCGACCTTTGGCTGAAAGCAAAGTGTCATCAGCAAACAATCTTCTACCTTTTCCTTCTGGTACATCAGGAAGATCAGAAGTAAAAATATTGTATAAGATTGGCCCAAGTATACTACCCTGAGGGACACCAGCTCTAATGGGTGTCCTTTCAGAGCATGAATTTTGATAGCTTACTTGTAAAGTTCGGTTAGTCAAATAATTTTGAATAATTTTGGTGAGATATACAGGGAAATCAAATCGAGCTAATTTAGCTACTAAACCTTTGTGCCAAACACTGTCAAAAGCTTTTTCAATATCAAGAAGAGCAACACCAGTTGAATAACCTTCTGATTTGCTAGCGTTAATCATATTAGTTACACTCAAAAGTTGATGTGTAGTAGAATGTCCATGACGAAAACCAAATTGTTCATCAGGGAAAATAGAATTCTGATTAATGTGAATCATCATTCTATTCAAAATAACTCTCTCAAAAAGTTTACTTAAAGATGGAAGCAAACTAATTGGTCGATAACTTGAAGGCTCTGAAGCACTTTTTCCAGGTTTTAAAATTGGAGTTACTTTGGCATTTTTCCATTTATTGGGAAAATAAGCCAAGTGAAAACATTTATTGAAGATTTTAACTAAAAAATTTAAAGTGCTTTCAGGCAACTTTTTAATAAGAATATAGAAAATCCCATCTTCCCCCGGAGCTTTCATATTTTTAAATTTTTTGCAAATCAATTTAAGTTCATCAATATTTGTCTCACAAGAACTTTCAAATACATTTTGTTTAGAAAGAATACCATCAAATTCAAGGGAAATTTGAGCATCAATTGGACTTACACCGTTTAAATTAAAATCATGAGCAGACTCAAATTGTTGGGCCAATTTTTGAGCTTTTTCTGCATTCGTTAAAAGAAGTTTATCCCCGTCTTTCAAAGTAGGAATTGGCTTCTGGGGCTTTTTCAGAATTTTAGTTAATTTCCAAAATGGCTTTGAGTAGGGTTTTATGTCCTCTACTGCTTTTGCAAAATTTTCATTACGAATAAAGTTTAAACGACGTTTGATCTCTTTTTGAAGGTCGCAATAAATAAATTTCAAATAAGGATCCCTAGTACGTTGATATTGGCGTCGACGAATGTTTTTCAGTCGTATCAAAAACTGAAGATCATCATCAATTAAAGGTTGATTAAATTTATGTTTAACTTTGGGTATTGAAGCGGCTTTAGCATTGACTATTGAAGTTGTCAAATTTTCTACAGCCAAATCAATATCTTCAATTGAATTCAGTGGAACGTTTACATTCAAATTACGTTCAATAAAATTCCTATATCGCTCCCAGTCAGCTTTTTGAAAGTTAAAAGTTGATTTTAAAGGGTTTTCAATGGGACTTTGGGATAAAGAAAAAGTTACTGGAAGGTGGTCTGAATCGAGGTCCGCATGAGTAACTAATTGACTACAATGCTCGCCTAAATCCGTTAGAACCAAATCAATTGTGGAAGGATTTCTAATCGATGAGAAACAAGTATGCCCATTAGGATATTCAACAGTGTAATAACCTGCAGAGCAGTCATTAAATAAAATATTCCCATTTGAATTTGATGAAATATTATTCCAAGATCGGTGTTTTGCATTAAAGTCACCAATAACAAAAAATTTAGATTTATTTCTGGTGAGTTTTTGTAAATCTCCCTTCAAAAAATTTTTCTGTTCACCGCTGCATTGAAAAGGCAAATATGCGGCAATAATTATAATTTTCCCCATAGAAGTTTCTAATTCAATTCCAATTGTTTCTAAGACTTTTGTATTGAAAGAAGGAAGAAGTCTAAATTTGAGACGACTATTGATGACAATAGCTACACCCCCACCTTGTCGATCAAGTCGATCATTTCGCAAAATTTTAAAGAAAGCATTGCTTTTCAAGTTAATGTCTGGCTTTAAAAAAGTTTCAGTGATGGCAGCAATATGTATGTTTTGAGTTTTCAAAAATAAAAAGAATTCATCTTGGTTAGCCAGCAAAGATCTAGCATTCCAATTCATAATATTTAAACATCTATTTGGATCCATGAGGGAATCGTAAAGTCATAATAATTTTGTTAGCATAATTAAAAGAAGTTTGGAAAGCTTCAAACATTGAATTTGCTTTCAACATAAGTTGCATCATTTCCATTAAATTTTGATGCAAAAATTTTAATTTTTCCTCAGTAATCTCACCCAAATCAACAAAATTGTTAGGATCAGAAAATGAAAGAGAAGAACAAGTATTTGAATTTCGGGGATTTTCCCAAGCCTTCGCATGAACGTTGAGACTTGGTTTTTTCCCATTTTTATTAGTTATGCCTGGAGAGGGCAACCCATTTTCAACCACCTCTGAGAACGATAAACAACGAGTCTGTGGCGCAGATTCAGCACAGGTAACATTAAAATCACTTCGGGTATTACCCAGCCGTGATTCCAATGTAGACCGAGGCTGAATGCGAACAGGCAGGTTTTTTGCCGGCCCGACGTGTGAAGACGAAAAAGAGGAAGGAGGAGAAGAAACTTTTCTGGAAACTTTGGGATTTTTCCTAGAAGCAATAATTTTTGCCCTGATGGGACAGTCTAGCGAATTCGAGGAATGATTACCTGCGCAATTTGCACACTTGAAAAATTCTGTTTTTGGTTTATCACCACCATAAAGGCATTTAGATTTTTCATGATCGAATGAGCCGCAAAGCATGCATCTGGCATTCATTCTACAATTTTTAGTGCCGTGACAAAAAGCTTGACAACGACGACATTGCGTAATATTTTGAAGGAAATTGGTTGAAGATTTTCGAAAAGGTTCGAATTTGACTCGACAATGAAACATAAGACGAGCCTTTTCAAGAATTTGCAAATTATTAACTTGATCCTTTTTAAAATGGATCAAATAAAGCTCAGGAGCAAAACCAACACTACTGGTATTATTCGTGTTGGTTCTTTTCCTCATTTGAATTACTTGAATTGGAGAAAAACCTAACAAAGAATTTAATTCATTTGTGATCTCATCCGGTGTCTGATCGCCGGTGAGACCACGAAGTACAACTTTAAAAGGACGATCACCTCTAGTGTCGTACGTAAAAAATTGGTGTTTTTTATTATTCAAATAATTTAAAATTTTTTGAAAATCATTAAAAGATTCCGCCAATATACGAGCAGTTCCCCTTCGACCGATCTGAAAAGAAATCTTCACATCCTTGACGGAAGTGACGATTTCCTTCCGAAAGGCATTGAAGTCAGGAATCGTGACCGTTATTGGTGGAATCTTTTCGTTTTTAAGAGTATAAGAAGAAGAAGAAGGTTTCTTAGTACTCTTATCAGAATTAAATATGAATATTTCCTCATCACCGATGTTATGAAGGACATCGAATGAATTGGAAATTTCAACTTTTTTAGCAGATGGCCCTGGATTAGGTTCAGCAATCCGTTTTCTTCCGGCCCTTGAGCCGGCCGAAGACTTCCCCATGCTGGAAAGAAAAGAGAAAATATGAATAAAAGAAAATGAAAATAATTTTAGCACTGAAAAGTGCTGATTGAAATACAGGTAAGGAAAAAATAAATAATGTAAAAATGTTCCTGCAGGTACACAGCAACGATACGATGCTCCGGCGTACGTGTTGACGGCTCAACGGTACAGATGGAAGTGATCGTTTTAAAGATGAATTTCTTAAAAGTTCGACGTTTGCCCTTGCCCCATCGTGTAAGTTGACAGGAGGGGATATTGTTTTGAACACTTTCAAAGTATACTAAAAATTTCTCATAAAATATTTGCTTCCAGTTGAATATGAGTTTTAAAGTCTCACTTTTCAAAAAAGAAGCGGACCAAAAGTCTCTTTTATGCAGCCATGTAACACAAAAACACTTTTCATGTTAAGTACGTACTTGAATTGGTATGTAAGCAAAAAGTACGATGTTTTTTTTTTCAGAATTATTTAAAATAAAAAGCTCCCATTTTCATTTCTAAATTCGTTTCTGTTGTGTATTTGGGCTGAAGTAACAATTTTTAGAAGAAAACATAATTTTATATTTTTTTTGGAACAGAGAAAAGTTGAACATTTGGACATGCTCTAGTGTTACTTGAATGAAAATTCTTTCGAAAAATGAATTCCTTCACTTTTGGTCAATAAAAATCAGTTTATTTCACTGATACCTTTCACTTATGAACACGTCAGTCCTATCTTATCTAATTTAAAGAAAAGGCTCTTGATCAGTTCATGTGTCGGATCAGATTTTTTTTATCTTCTTTTTCAGTTAAGTACATTTTTACATGATCAACAAAATGTTTCCGATCTACCTATGTAGACAGCTTATTCATATATCTGTTATCAATATGATTCAAAAATAACCTTGGGTTAAAAAATTGTATGTAAATTCTTTTAATTCAGTGTTTTTTTTTCTATTGTCCGCAAAGTGTCATACCATTATTTCATTAGCATCAGAACTAAATATATATTTTTTATTTCCACGTGCTGTGTACAATTAGGCAAGAAAAGCACATCTAGGTTGCATATCGCCCCCACGTGCATAAGAAATATAGATACTTGGTTGAGAAACAGGCGCCTAATTGTTCAATTTTTCCAGCGATCAACGAACAGCCTTGGTTAATATCCACTTGCGACGACATTTGCTTGACCATAGAGACGAAAAACAAACCCTTCAAAGAAAAGAAAATCTCTAAAAATGGATGCCATGACTTTTCAATTTCAGATTTTGGCAAAAAAAAATGTATATGTTTTATTCGATCGGCAAAATGTCAATCTGGATAACATCTAGGCGTCATTCATAATCATGTGCTGTACAAATGAGCTAGGAATCAAGTAGAAAAAAAATCACATCAAGGCTTCATATTGCCACCACGTGCATTGAAAAAATGCTTGGTTGAGAAATACGCGCCAAAATATTCCCACTGATCAGTATGCTATGCCATGGTTACTATCCTCTCGCGACGTTGACTCACGACGCCTCGACCATGGAGACGGAAAACAAACCGCCCAAAGGAAAAAAACCTCGAGAAAATGGATGTCATGACTTTAATTTGTTTCGAAAATCTACATGTTTTGTATGGAAGCCCCCTCTCCCTTAAGTCGGAGCGGTTTAAAACTATCATAGAAACCATCCCCGGCATCAAAAACCCTTAGATGCCAAGTTTCACGATGATCGGTTCAGTAGTTTCCGAGTCTATAGGTAACAGACAGACAGACAAACATTCATTTTTATATATATAGATAGGTACATTTCCGTGAAAGCCTGGAGGAACTTGTTGGAACGTTCTTTTAAAGAGCGCCTCTGTTTATCCCAGGTGCCTTTAAATGCCTCGCAAGAGGAGATATCATGGGGTGAGCCCCCGCAATAGACACATTTCTGTTCTATTGCTGAGCACGCTCCTTCCCCATGATTCTCCCCACAACGTGGGCATCGCTGCTTATTGAAGCAGTGTGCCCCAACTTGATGCAGTTCTTGCACTGCATGGGACGAGGCACATAAAGGCGTACTGGAAGCTCAAAAATTCCGTCAATCAAGACGTAGTTAGGGAGGGCAGTTCCCGCGAAGGTCATTTATTTTTTAGGTCCCGCGAATGTCAGTATTTTACCCCAAATCCTGGCCAATACCTCGAAATTTAAAATTGCGTAAAAATTTTTTTTTTGGGTTTTTTGGTTGTTAGATAGTTGTTGTATATTAGTATTGTCGATTTTAAACCATCGGTATAGTGAGTTCGTAATGGCATAACTCGAAACATTGATGTATCAAAATTATAAATTTTGTCTTCCAAAATTTGGTGTAAACACGTACAATTACAGACTGCGTGACACGCAGAATAATGTGACTATTAACAAAATTTCTTCCACAAATCTTCAGTTTTAATATGACCAATGAATTGTGGTTTAAATTACGTTCATTTCTTGATAAACACACGTAGTAGAGAAGCTAAACAAATTAGTGCAAAATTTTTTTAACAATCCTATATTGTTTTTGTACAAATTAGTGTTGAAGTTTATCTTCCGGGCTCCATCGGGAAAAATTTCACATAACACACGAATGCTTCTAACTTCCTTAAACATGTCCAAAAGAAAAATCGTGCGCATACTTGCGAACTCGAGCTATTTTGAAATCTAAAAATTTGAGTGATTTTTGTCCCGAATTTTGTTTCAGATAGCGAGCATGCCATGCATTTACTTTGTGTTACACAAATGTTTTTGTTGCGTTTGATTTTTTTGTTTAAAAAATGGTATTTTTCATCATTTCTGATAGTTGATCAGCTGGTTTGCTTCAATTTACTTGAAAACAAACATTTTATAAGGGTGCAGAAAGTGACCCAAAAAGACCAAAATTAAGAAATTTGAAATTTTGGTTAAAAATGAGTTGTGTATACTGGAAAACAACGAAAAAAAGATTTTTGATCATTTTAAAGAGAAAAACAGGTTTTGGGCAACTTTTCCCATAGAGTACTCCTATGTGCGCCGTGAGACTAAACGTATTCAGCCTCCAGACTCGATTCGGTGATCACGCCCTCGATTTCCACGTCTCGAGACGGAATATAGAGCTGATACTCTAAGTTGAAAAAATTACTCGCAAGAATCCCGTTTGCAGCCTTCCGGTCGGCCACAACAACGCGCAATTTGTTCGGTCTTACCTTGCTAACACTGGTAACGGAGGGGCCACCTAGCCAAATCTTTAGTGATCTGCACTAAGTTAAGTTTTTTTCCGTTAGTTTTGGGCCGGATAAAAACCACCCAAGGTCCAGAGGAGGTTGAGCTTTCTGGATAAACTCGGAGACGGGTTGTTTTTTCCGCAGCTGCAAATGGAGGAGCAATATCAACTGCCGGAGAAGGATGAGCTTCGAAGGACCAGTTACAGCTGAATCCTCAAGATGCTCCTCATCTTCGTTGATGATTTTCTTACCATCTAAAACTGGCGGGTCCTTCGCTCATATTTCATGAAAATAAAAGCGAAGCTCAATTTGATCGAAATATATATAATAGAGAAAAAAATAAAATAAGAAATAGGGAAAAGTAAGAAAAAGTATAACAAACTTTATTTTTGTTTTGATTGGCTCCTTCAGTGGTGATCCCAACCACGTGGTCCTTCCTCGAAGATGGCTGCCACGTCAAGTCTCGGCTTGAGCGAGAACGACCAGATAGATGATGATGATAACGATGATGATGAGTCGAACAATGGCGGCGGCCCTCGTGGTGACCAGTTGAGGGCAGTCAGCTAGCCAGAAAAAAAACCTTTTTTGTCCACCAACACGACAATAGCACCCCTTTGGTGAGCTGGGGTCTACCTTTGGCAGAAAAACGAATAGCGCGGCACAAAACACCGTATTAACTGTCCGAACGGAACGAAACACCCGGATATATTGGACGAAATCTCGAAACGCGACTGTTCACTAAGAGCGATACGAGACGAATGATGAGATTTTAGTCATTTAATTGTCCAATTTAAGTTATAGTTTTTCATATTTTTGCCACAGTTTTGCTATATTTTTGTCATTATTTTGTCTTTTTTTATTACACTGGTCATATTTTTTGTTTATTTCTTCCAGTCCTTCTTTCATATTTTTCAAAAATTTTGTTGAATTTATGTCAGGTATTTTTCTCTACTTTTTGAGCCCTTTCACCCTATACCCATAGTGTGGAGGTTTCAGGTGCTTTTCATTCACTTCCAGCATTTTTAAGTTGAGCTGAAGCCGCCATATTGGATTTCAAGATGACGTCGGATAACTTATTTCTTCATATTCTAAATTTGTGGGGGTCTCATGCCACCGGTCGTTTATTGCTACTTCCAATTTGTTTCCATTGAAAAAGACTGAAACCATTCGAGGAACGGCGATGATAATTTTATAAATAAAACTTTTTAACTATTCTACGAAATTATCATTTGCGATGAGAAATACCCGAGAGTACTCTATTGTGTTGTGAGCCTACTTGGTTGAATGATTCGACTGAATCAAAGCAATCGAAAGATTCCTTATAATCGAAAGATTCCTTTTGCACAATTTTTTGACGATTTTTTACCTTTTTTCAAAGGGTGTACAGAAAACAAGAGCTGAAAGAAAAAATTACATATTTGGAATCAGCGCCCCCAAATTATTCAAAATCAGTTTTCAAATGTATACACCTGGGAAAATGTGAATTTAGTTCTTTGTGTTACAATTGATTATGTGTATTTTGAGTTCTAGAGACAAAGACTACCCCTTTTCTGAAACCTGAACTGCTATAATTTAATGATTATCAATCAAGTTTTAATTGGTTTGAAATGTAAAGAATTGCTCATGAAATTTTACTTGATAAATGTTTTGTTCACAATTTTTTTTTATAATAGCTCCTTAGGACACTTTTGGAGGACAAGCTTGTTCTTATTTCTGAAATGCAATTAATTGAGTCAAACGATGTTGTCTGTTGCTAAATCATGTTTTGTTTTCGTCAGAGTGGGGAGCCACTTTCAAACTTTCCCGTTCAAGAAAGTTCCCAAAACAGTTGGTACACAAAAATGGCAACAGTAGGTATGATTGCATGATACGCTGATAGACGACATCTTTTCAACTTTGTTGTTCGTTCCCCCGGGGTAAATAAGAGTTACCCGGCAACGAGAAAGCCTGTCCCGAAAAAGTCATTTGCATTAATTATGATAATTTCCGGAAGCATTATGCTCCCGTCATCGCTCGCGCGAAAAATGCATTTGAAGTTTGAAGCCGAAAGGGTCACTACCATTACTCATTGCGAAACTCACTGTTTCCATCTTAAATATTGTATAATTTGAAGAGGAGCAGGGGCGAACCTAAGATTTCTAACGGAAGCATACTTTCAAAAATCAGGCGAGTTTTCTAAGATATGATGTATTCTGACTGACATCTTTCAATCCCATAACTTCAAGTTTCTCTAATGTGATTTTTTCCCCTATGGATTTTTTTTTCATTCTTTTTTCCATTTTCAGAAACATCCTGGAAACGCCACTGACTGTGTCATTATCAAAATAAGCCTCTTCATCCCCGAAATTTGCGAGTGAGCCATTCTTCATTTTGTTTGGCCGACCGAGTCCGAATGAATAATGGTGAAAGCCAAAAGACTCCAGAACTTTTCAAGGAGCTCTCTGAACTTTAGCCTCTTACAGTAACAACAATTATTCTATTTTCCTCCGATGTTGCACCGGTACTTGAGATGAACAAATGAATTTTACAATTTGCCATGACCGACAGCGATATTTAATTTATCATTCGTCGGAGATGTGCCTTCGGATATAAATTTGCCTTTTAGCGGCAACAAATTTGTTCGCACGCAAAAGGAGGAGGAAGCTTTTAGCACGCTGAGTTCATCATCATCATTTACCGGACCCGGTGGGATTGGCGGAAGTTTTTGTAGTCTTTTTTAATATTGCACTGGAATTCCCGACCAGAAGCTGCAAGAAAGTTCATAAAAATTCTGGCGCCATCATGATGCTGCGTCCAGCAATTGAACGGGATTTGTGTCTAGTCGGAAAGATATTGTTGAAGCAATCAAAAAGGACTTGTAAAAAACTCACATCCCGTGACGCTATAGAACGAGCTCATTAGCACTAAATGATGTTGGGTGGTGTTTTCCTTTTTAAAATTTCCCATTTAAAGTTGAAAAATTTGTTTTCCGTTAGTATTTTTAGGAATTTTCCCTATAAGAAACGGAGTTAGTTGACACATGAAACTCCCAAAAAAACTTTCTTCTTTTCCGTAAACAAATTTACCAGTCACATGTGCCCGGAAATCCCCATTTCCAATTACATTGCACCCCGAATGATGCGATAAGCTCAAAGACGTTCTGTTTTCCCTTTGCCTAATTAGGCTGCTCACTATTAAGCCTTTGAATATACTATTTTGGGGTAGATCCACACTAGTTTATCGTTCCCCAAAAAAAAGCTACTTGCAGCTGCCATTTTCCGGATGGGATGGTACCTACATTTTTCACTTAATACTGAGAGATACAAAGACAACCCGAATGAATTTCATTATGCCTCTTGCTTCGAAAGTTGATCTTTGGGATTTGTCTTTCTCCGGAAGACATCTTTCCAGATCTGCCGCGAGTATGCATCCAAATGCAAATCCCTTTAAGAGTTCAGACAACATCCTACATATGTGAGGCGCGCGCTTTCGGAATAAACTCCTTATTTGTTTTAGTATAAAAACTCATTACACACTAAATGGGCTCACTCATCAGAGAAACTTTTCGTGAGTCGTCATTTCGGGAATTCTGTTTCAACTCTATTATTTTTCGTTGTCACTTTGCTTCCAAAATGTTGTTTGATTTTGCTTGCATGAGTGAGAAGTATGATTACTTCACGGAACTTCTTAAATATTTACACATTCAGCAATTTACATTTAGGTACTCTATTTTAGTAAAAAAAAAATTATTCAACGCATACAAGCTGACAGTTATCAACCCTAATTATTTTTGATTATTTATTTCTTTTTTGCATATGATTATAACCAAATTTCTGTTTCTTCTTTTCAGGGTAAGTTCATCAATGTCAACCAAAAAGTTTACTTACGTAAGTTTATTAAACTAATGCAGCGCATTTCACCTGATTATATCGAAATTGTAAATTTACTTAACAACGTAATGTTTTTATTGAATCAGCGTGTTTATCGAAGGTATCATGGTCAGAAGAGAACGAAATTTTAATCAACTCTTGATATTTGATTTTATTGATTTAAATGAGTTTTAATTTTTAGTTCGAAAAGTAAAGGAAAAAAGTTCTCAGAAATTACTGAGCTTCGTACTAGCTGCCTGAAAGCCAGACGATGAGCTCAACAGACGAGAAACGAAATCGATAGAGAAACGAGAGGCGCCGTTTATCGAGCAGCCAGGGTGGCACTCAATTGAGCTATTAGAACAAGCAAAGAGAATTTTTACAGAGCGTTATGCCAGAGCATAGATGATAATCCATGATGTGACCAAGCCTATAGAGTTTCACCGACGAGATTTGGTGACCCATCTTTTCCATGTCCCGACGCAGTGACCACTAACCCCGTACGCGCGAGCCAGTAACGAACGAGGAACTTGTGGCTATCGCTGAAAAACTTTCGATGAGTAAGGCCCCTGGTCCGGACGTAATCCCAAATGCAGTGCTGAAGGTGGCGGTAAGACCATTCCGGATACTTTCAGATTTGTACTAAAAAAGAGTCTCAACGTGGGATCTTTCTCCAATCTATAAAATACCGCGAAGTTGGTACTATGACCGGAACCTGGGAAACCCCCAGGGCACCCATTTGTCTGCTGGACACCTTTGCAAAGCTACTGGAGAGGATAATATTCAACAGAATTATTATCTACACAGAAGGCGAAAGTGGACTGTCGGACAAAGGACGTTAAGAATGCCTTCAACAATGCCAGGTAGGAAACCTTTGGCAAAAGCGCTTCACAGGATGCCTGCTTCCAATACCCTCTGCAGGATGATAAAGAGCTTCTTCGAAAATCGAGTCTTCACGTACGAAACCGGAACCGGGTTACGATCTACTGCCCTAACAGCGAGTGTTCCACAGGCTTCCATACTCGGACCAGTGCTTTGGAATGCCATGTATAATGAGGTGTTAACGCTGAAACTACCAGCAGAAGCGTAGATAGTTGGATTTGCAGACGATATCGTGCTCATGATCACCGGCGAAACAATCCAGGAGGTAGGAGACCTTGCAACGGTGTCCTTAGAAAGGGTTGGCATCTGGATGGAGGGAGTTAAGCTTCAGAGAGCTCACCATAAAACCGAATTCTGATCGTTCATTGTTTATTGTATAAAAATCAAAGGTTCAAAGTTAGATCCTAATGATAACTTAATTATAGGTTACAAATGAAAGTTTACCTAAATCTACATGGTTCTTGACTTGATTAATGTTTCTACAGGAAACAAGTGTAGGAACGCCAAAGTCAAAGTACTCCGGAAAACGATTGAAGGTTTTTAAGATATCTATAAGAGTACACATCTTTAAATTCTTTTGCCACGTGAAACCAGGAACCAAGATTTCTAGAGGCTTTGTCTACAACGTTGTTCGTGTTAGTCTTAAACTCAAGTCGTTGATTGAGAATAACAACCCAACATTGATTTGATCAACCCGGGAGATTATTTCATCCCCGAGAATGTACTCAGCATAAAGAGGGTACCGCTTGCGAAAAAAAGGTATAATCGAGCATTTGCTGCGATTTAGCGGCAAGCAGTTGTTATCGCACCAGTCAGCAAAAATGTTGAACTGCCGTTGCAGGAAATCGGTGTCGTCTTTACCATTGATGGTTGATACAGTTTCAAATAATCGGCATAAGCGATATTTGGGCCATCGAGAAACGAGAGAACATCGTTAAAATAGATAACAATAATTATTAGTCCTAAATGGCTTCCTTGCGGCACTCCAGAAGAGCCAAGAAACTGTCTCGAGAAGGATTCCCCAGTATGAAAGGACAACTTTTACTTAACGGGACAGTAACTCCGAAACCACTCTAGTAAAGATCCACAGAAGCCCAAGCGACTTAGCTTTGCGAGAATCATCTCGTGGTTCACTTTATCAAATGCAGCAGACAAATCTGTATAAATACCATCGGTTCAGGTCTTCCTGGCATAGCTTTCTTGTACAAAAGATGTAAACTTCAGTAAATTAGTGGTAGTTGATCGTTTCAGGCATGAAACCGTGCTGATCGTTTGAAAAGTGATGCTTGCAAAATGAAAAAATGGGATCCAACTCAACCAGCTCAAACAGTTTTGCAATAGCACACAGAGCTGAGATACCACGGTTATTGTTAATATCTTTCTTATCTCCCTTTTTGTAAACAGGAAACATATATGTTTCTTTCTATGAGGCGGAGAAGATTGTCTAACAGGTGTTAGCAGATGAGGCATAAACCGTTTAAAAAAAGTAGCTGGTATCCCAACCGGGCCACGAGAATACCATTTAGAGAAGGGCCTATAAGTGATACATTACTCACAGCCCTGGTCAGTTGTTCTGCAGAAATGGACCCGCTTGTGAAAATGCGCGAAAATTTCTCAGCGAACAGATTACAGATTCCAGGGTCAGTGCTAGCAATATCGCCGTCCAGGTACATGTGGGACGGAAGTTCGGATTCTTTTCGCCGGTTTTCGACATACTTCCAGAACGACTTCGGACCGAAATTTCTTTAAAATTTGCTGTAACCGACTTTTGTTGGCTTTTTTGTAAGCAGAGTTAAGTTTGGGGTATTCCCCCCCCGTGCTGAGGCACTTGTGTTTACTGTAGTTTCGGAGAGCGCACTTTTTAGCAGTTTTCTATCGCCGCAGTTCTCTAGTAGCCCAGGGAGTTCGTAGATCACCATCAACACTGCGTTTTGGCACATGGCGATCAATAGTGTAGTTGAGCATATTCAAGAATGTTACGGCAGCTGCGTTAGGATCAGAGAAATCTGGGGATGAATAATCCAATTGGTTTAAAATCCCAAAAAAAAAAAAAAAGATCAGAGAAATGTAGTTCATCGTCCCAATTGATAGAATCCAGAACGAGGGAGATAGCTTCAAATCCGGCATTCTTGAAATCATGATAGGAGGACCCTGTTTTTTATGCGGGCGCAAATATCCTGGCAACATCGAGTGAGATCACTGAGGCAGGGTGATGTGAAACAGCTTCAACAAGGGGAGCAGGAGCTAAATCGATTGTTGGATTTCTCAACCCTTGCTTGACAAAGCAAAGGTCGAGCAAACGACCTTTTTCATTTTCGATATTGTTGATTTGACGCAGAGTCGCTGTACTTATGCCATCTAAGAAGCTGTAGGATGCCGAAAACGAAGAACGTATGGGATCCGAAAACAGAAAGCCACTACGCGAAGAACACCATTTCAAACAAGATTCAGCTAACACCTGGTCTCCTGAACGATCGGGAAACACGTACACTACGCGCACACACACACACGATACGGGCTCAAAGCAGTTCAAAATCTTCCCAGGAGTTGTCTTCGATTAGCATAGATGGGAGTTCAGATTTCACAGCAAGTAAAACTCCACCTCCGACTTTTTATTGTTTAGTGGACTACGGTCGCATCGGAAGACTACATAGTCCGGACTGATAATCTGACCGGAAAGCATGCGGTCGTTCAGCCATGTTTCAGTTAAGGCGATAATGTCTTAGCTGGAGCCCGATGCAGCAAGCAGGTAATCGACGCACATCCCGATTACTGATGGAGGACACACGACATCTTCGAAACAGCAGCTGAAATATGTCGGTTAATGGTCGACAATCGCTTAAGCTTTGGTGCGCATGTCAAATGCTGTTGTGAAAGTGCATTGATTCATTGGCCTGGATTATGTCGAACTGCCATGGTCCAAAGAGTAGCAAGAGACGTCTCCTTGCGAGCGTCGAAACTGAAATACGAAAGAGCGCAACAGATCTAAATTATTGAGCACTTTGGCTGATAGCCATGCGAGTTTTCTGTGCAAACGAGACCATTTCAGCAGATGCAGCTTTTTTCATCGCGGGCATGATTCTCATTGACATAACTCTGGCGGAGGATAATGAGTGTTACGAGGTGATAGAGCAATGTGTAAAGCTCAACGAGCAGCGTCAATGCTCAAGTGGCAGGAGCAATGTGACGCATCGAACAACGCAAGATGGACGCATAGGCTAATCCCGCGATTTTCAGACTCTGTAAATCGGAAGTGTGGAGAGGTCAACTTCTGTCTGACACAGTTCCTTTTGCGTCATGGGTGCTCTAAGCAATACCTCCATCGGTTTAAGCTTATCAGCTCGCCATGTTGCCCGGAATGCGTAGATACGGAGGAATAGGCAGAACATGCTTTTTTTGTCCCAGCTTCGTTTCAAGGTTGAAATTGAAAATGTTGTGAGTGAGATGGTTCGTGACGAACATTCGTGACGTGCTATAGTCGACAAAATCTCGCAAATCATGCACGATCTTATACAAATCAGGGAAGATGATAAACGGGTAGAGAGAAAGAGATAGTCAAACAAACTTGACAAGCTAAAGAAAGATCGTGGGCCTCATATGACACCACAATTCAAAAGCAACGCGATCTTACGGCGCAGTATAACCCTAATCTGGACTCATACGTGTGGTGGTGCTTAAAAGGTCTCACGTATTCAGCTACGATATTTCCTGCAGCAAAAGGTAGTGTAGAAACTAACCGGGGTAGTCGTAACGGGATTCTTAGCTTAGTAGTTTCTCAATCGGTCATGACTTAGTGGTTAGGAATCCTACGGGAGTGGATGCTGTGAAGGGTGCGAGTTACTTTGAAAGCGTAAGCTAATCAACACATACGACGCGGGTCTTCTGTACTAGTCTGAAGTTGGCGAAAGAGGAGAAGGAGATTGAAGGAGAAACAAACAAAAAGGAGGATGAGGAAAAAGGAAAAGGGTGAGATGTATAAGTGTATGAGCACAGCCTATTCCTTGATGTAGTATCATAGGGTTAAGCCAAATCTGGCACACGAAGCCTAAAGTGGTTTTAGTGGAACGAGCCCACTCACGGCAGCAAACACCTGGCTGTTATGGTTTGTCAAATTTCCATCTTGTAAGTGAAAAAAAAATCTGTAAAATAGACTCTTTAACGAAATTTAACGTTCTCGGCTAGGTCTAGTCAAAGCTCAAACTATCAATAAAATTTACCTCATCAGTAAAATCGAGTGTACTAGCTCAAAACAATGAAAGCCTCAAAAAAACAGCTTGTCGTATCTACTCTCAACCTCTTCGATTTCTGTCAACACTTGACTAGAAAAATTCAAACAATCCCTCCCAATACTTCATACATATAATCCGCCCAAGGAATGATGGTTCGATTACTTACATTCTAAATTATCGCCGTAACATATTAGTTAGAAGTTATTTCTCATCGGCTATAGAACCTTCGAATAGCAATCTTAATCCAACTGGCCATTACCAATCCTATTAGATACCTTCACACTATTTCTAGTTGAAACCTAGTCTTATTGCTCTGGTATTGCCGCTAAATCGGAACCGGAACCAATTGTCCGGCAGGAGAGAAATTAAGCGACCGTAACGTGTTTTGGTTTGGCAGTAATTTTCGAGAGTCCTTTTATAAAGAGTGGTCATTCTTCTGCTGGGGAATTCTTCTCGTTTCTCACATTTTGAAACAAATTTAGTTTATTTTCTAATGCTAAAAAAATTTGAAAATTTTCGATTGTCCACAAACATCTACTCTTCCATTGGGACTTCAACAATGTTTTCCCTCTATTGCATCAGCAATCCGATAAAACGACAATACCGTTTATGATGAATAAATCTTCTTTTGGCGCGGTTTTCCTCCGCAATTCCGCGGCTCGCCTGAAAATGGCATCAGCATCATCGTCATTTATTCCCCTATCCCTCACTCTCGGATTCGATTATAAATGCTTTACTGACCGCCATTTTTCGTTTTGAGCGGACACAACTCTTGGCTAGGCTAGGCAGCATCAGCTTCATGAACACGGACAACAGATTACGATGAATGGGTACCTAACTACTTTTGTAAGGAGATAGAAAGGATAGAAGAAGCGAAACAAAAAAAATATGGTAACAAATAATGAATATACATTTTAATCGCGAGCGCGGTTATTCCGAGGTTTCTTTTCACAAAAGCAGATCCCCCCGGTTGTTGTTTTCCTGTCTTATCACAACACGGCATAACGAGAGCTGACGACTTACTAGTGCATGTCTGCATCGGTCATCAGCTGCTGTTGGTGAACGAACACTCAAATGCGCTTCCATTCATTCTGATGAAGCGCGGGATTTATGTAAAACTTTTTAATGAATGACAACCCAGTTATCGGATTGGTTCTGTCCTTTCATGGTCGGACGATCTGAAGTGGTTTGTTTTTCCTAGCCAATGAATAAATTAACTTCATCAATATAATCAAGATCAAGACTAAGCAGTACGTAAAAAAGTTTCTCCACGAGAAGGCTCCGGCGAGATTCGAACTCACGATCTCCTGTTTACTAGACAGGCGCTTTAACCAACTAAGCCACGGCGCCAGATGATGAGGGATCAGATTAACGAAAATTTGTAATTATCTGTTATCAATCACTTTACATTACGATAAACATGATTATCATCAAATGATGATTAACACATGATTTACGGAAACTCTTTTAATATGATGGGTTCCCTTTTTTCATCTCGAGTCCTGTGGACATTCACAAGACCTAAACAATATTTCATCTAAGAAAATGATTTCTCTACGTTGATTTATGGCTTAGCCATATCTACCCTGAAAATGGGTGAAATATTGAATTTACATTAAAAAATGGTTTTGTTCGTCTTTGAACCTAAGGATTAAGACTGTATTGGGAAACTCTATTTTTTATGGACGACTTTCGATCTCGTGAATAAAAATTGGTAAAATGTTCATAACTGTATAGTAATGATCTTATTTGCACAATTTTGTGATCTTTTGTCAAATGGCTTTTGAGACAGCTTTCTAACAACACGAGCATAGACTAAAAATAAGACACACAACATAAGACATAATACAAATATAAGACAAAAGACAAAAGACAAAAGACAAAAGACAAAAGACAAAAGACAAAAGACAAAAGACAAAAGACAAAAGACAAAAGACAAAAGACAAAAGACAAAAGACAAAAGACAAAAGACAAAAGACAAAAGACAAAAGACAAAAGACAAAAGACAAAAGACAAAAGACAAAAGACAAAAGACAAAAGACAAAAGACAAAAGACAAAAGACAAAAGACAAAAGACAAAAGACAAAAGACAAAAGACAAAAGACAAAAGACAAAAGACAAAAGACAAAAGACAAAAGACAAAAGACAAAAGACAAAAGACAAAAGACAAAAGACAAAAGACAAAAGACAAAAGACAAAAGACAAAAGACAAAAGACAAAAGACAAAAGACAAAAGACAAAAGACAAAAGACAAAAGACAAAAGACAAAAGACACATTCAGTACAAATAATTCAATTTTCCCATACAAACCTAAATGTTAAAACTTACTTATGTAAACGATACTTAAATGTAAGGCATGAAACCGGTCCTACGTCTTTCTTCTAACATCCCACTCATCATCTCTCACGTAGCACTTCTCATTTCTCTAATTTTCACTTCTCACGTATTACGTCTTAATTCTCTTGTTTTACTTCCCACGCTTATCGTTTTACCTCTCACTTCTCACATCACACTCCTCATTTCTCATGCCTCGCTTTTCACTTCTTACGTCTCATTTCTCACGTCTTTCGTCTGACTTTTCATTTTTCGCTGCTATTTTTTCACACCTCATTCCTAACGTACATTTGTCACTTTTAACGTACCACTTCTTACTTCTCAGGTCTCATTGATTTGTCACGTCTCGTGTCACACTTCTCAAGTCTCACGTCTTATGCCTCATGTGTCGTCATATATCAAGTGTTAAGTCTCATGTAAAGCTTAGTTCTTTTAGAAACGGTAAAGTTATAATTGGTGTAAATCTTAGTTCTTTTAGAAATGGTAAAGTTATAAATTGGTGGATGTCAGGTTTCCTGATTTTTTTCAGCACGTATCCTGGTTATTTTATATAAATACCTGGCAAAATCTGTCCATTTGATTTCAGAATTGTCGACCACAGATCCGGGCAAATTTGGTGAAAACTCAAGAAATACTCAACTGTTCAGTCCGACAAGCGGACTGAGAATAGACGCGAGAGTACCGCACCGAGAGAGCACGACGGTTGCTCTCACTGGAAGCGAGATGGAATGTTCTAGGCGGTTCCATATGGCGCGAGCACGTGCTTGTTTGCTTGCTTGTCAGCCTATTTAAGGGCGCATTCTTTATGCGCTCAGGAGTCAGTCGTAATCAAACCGTCAAGAAGGGCGGAAGTGTATATAATTTGTAAATAGTAGAAATAAGTACATAAAGAGAAAATATAAAAATGTAAAAGAAAGAGTGTCTTGTGCTTTTTCGCTGCTTCGCTCCGACGCCTTGCTCCCGGGTCCAGCTGCCACAATCGGCTCTTTTCAGAGCCGTCCATCCGAAAGAGTTTGGATCTCGGTCAACCAGGCGACCGAGATCCCCCCGAGCCTTGGCCGCCAGGCAGCGTCATAAGGACCTGCCTCCGCTGATGGGACAACCATGCGTGGTTGTCTCTTTAGGTCCAATCCTACGAGGGGAGCGGACCATCAGTGGTAGTTTACCAAGCGCTCACACCGACCTGGCCTTGGCCTCCAGGCAGACAGTCTACGGACCTGCCTCCACTGTTTGGCAACCACCAGGGGTTGTCAAAGCCCAATCCCAGAAGGGGAAAGGGCAGGCAGTGGTAGTTTTGCCAAGTGCCCTCCGAGTACAGTCCAATGGCTTTTCATGGCCACAACATGAAATGGTCCTTCGAACCGGATGTAGAAGCCGGTACCTTCCGACGGAATACCTCCGTCATGAGTGTGTGGAGTGGATCGGGCAGCAAAGTAGGCGAGCGGAGCAGGAAGAAAGCAAGCATCGAAATGTCAACGAGAACGAGCAAGTTGAGAAAACGAACTGGCACTTCCAAAATTCCCCACCGAGATCGAGGTCGGTGCAGCGAGAAACCGACACAATCCAGAGGGAAGAAGGTCTGGCCAGGAGTGATCTTCTTCATCAGCGACAGAGGAAGCCTAAAAAGGAGTGGTGCTTCTACAAAACCCGTTAGATTCCATGTTTCTGATACTTCGACGAACAATTCCCACAAGCACAAGGGACTCCAAGAACAAGTCATCACGAAGCGGTGCATTCCCGAGGACCGCCAAGTTCCAGAAAGGTCGACGACAACCAGCCGTGACAACTTCTCACTTTCCGGTGGGGAGTATGTTCAGTCCGACAAGCGGACTGAGAATAGACGCGAGAGTACCGCACCGAGAGAGCACGACGGTTGCTCTCACTGGAAGCGAGATGGAATGTTCTAGGCGGTTCCATATGGCGCGAGCACGTGCTTGTTTGCTTGCTTGTCAGCCTATTTAAGGGCGCATTCTTTATGCGCTCAGGAGTCAGTCGTAATCAAACCGTCAAGAAGGGCGGAAGTGTATATAATTTGTAAATAGTAGAAATAAGTACATAAAGAGAAAATATAAAAATGTAAAAGAAAGAGTGTCTTGTGCTTTTTCGCTGCTTCGCTCCGACGCCTTGCTCCCGGGTCCAGCTGCCACAATCGGCTCTTTTCAGAGCCGTCCATCCGAAAGAGTTTGGATCTCGGTCAACCAGGCGACCGAGATCCCCCCGAGCCTTGGCCGCCAGGCAGCGTCATAAGGACCTGCCTCCGCTGATGGGACAACCATGCGTGGTTGTCTCTTTAGGTCCAATCCTACGAGGGGAGCGGACCATCAGTGGTAGTTTACCAAGCGCTCACACCGACCTGGCCTTGGCCTCCAGGCAGACAGTCTACGGACCTGCCTCCACTGTTTGGCAACCACCAGGGGTTGTCAAAGCCCAATCCCAGAAGGGGAAAGGGCAGGCAGTGGTAGTTTTGCCAAGTGCCCTCCGAGTACAGTCCAATGGCTTTTCATGGCCACAACACTCAACAAAAATCAAGAAAAAAAACTTGAAAAAAAAACTATTTTCATCAAGACTCATCAGCAGATTTTGTATCGTACTTTTAGCTTCCAAAAAAAAACTTTAATAATTATTTTTATAACACTTACACAAAAAAAAATTGTTTTGAACTCATAAATAAAAAAATAAATAGTAATAAACCGGGCTTTTTTCAACAAATTCCAGGCAACCGGGCAAGACCGGACTTTTCCCAAATTTGGTATTAAATATATGGGCAAACCAAGCAATCTAGTAAGATGTCTTTTGAGATTTGTCTTGCTCAGGACTCAAGTCTCATGTCTCTGGTCAATGTGGCCAGTGTTTTATATCTAAATGCTCGTATCCCAGGTTTCAGGTCTCAGATATTAAGGTTTTTTCACATTTTTCTGCAATTAGCAGGTTTTTAAACACGGTTTTCGGATATTAACACGGTTTTATCAAGTTTTTTTTTCACTCTGTTCAAAATCCGTGTAACAGGGCTGGTAGCGAGTCACTTTTTAGTGACTTGGTCACTTTTTTTGGGTCAGTCACTAAAAAGTCACTTTTTTCATCATTTGGTCACTAAAGTCACTATTTTCCGAAAAATGGTCACTTTTATCACCAAAAGTCACTTTTTTCACCGATAATAAACCAATGAAAGAGTAATTTGAATTGCGCGTGTTAATATTGACGGTAGTAACGGTAAATTACTTGATCAGTCAGTCAGAAATTTTTCGGCATGTATCACCCTTGGCTTGAGACATTTCGATCTACGACATTATTTGACGTTCGTGAATTGAAACTAACTTTGATTGTAGATTCTAGTTTTTAGTTCAATCAACCTATTGTATTGGAACTCAAAACTTGATATACAAAAACCCTATCTCGTCTTAAGTTAGAATGGGTTTTTATTAAGAAGTGTAACTAAGATTGAGATTGAAACGAACCATTTTTTTTATGAAAAAAAAAATTTTTATGTCATAACAAATGTTATGATGATATGAAATATTCTTTAAAAAACAATTTCAGATTCAATTTTATTTCGTGTTTTTTGTTCTTCTAAATACTTAAAAAAAAAGTGTTGTAAAAATTTACACAAGGCCACAAAAATTACATTTTTTTAGGTGCAATGAATTTAAACGGTAATTTCAACTAATTTGGGTTCGCCGAATCTAAATATGTATGCAATATTTCTATCAGCTTTTATATTTATTATTATTTATTTCGTCTTTGGTTTAATTACCGTACAGACTGATGACTTAAAAACTAAGAAATTCTTCTTAAGCCTATTTTAAAACGACGTTTGCACATATTAAAATTAAACAAATTATACACTAAATTAAAAAGTTCACAACACTTGTCAATAGGGTGGTTTTGGCCATAGGCAGTACGGTGGTGAGGAATTGAAAGAAACTGACGTTGTCGAAGTGTTCTCGTTGGTACATAAATGTTAACACGTTGTAGAATGTAAGCACAGTCAATACGGTTGGTCAATGTGTCGAATATAAAACCTTGCTGTAGTTCGACGCGTCGCTTTTCGAGTGAGGTTAGACATATCAGAGCACACCTTTCATCGTACGGTGGGTTTGTTATTGAAATGAAAATAATTTAAAATCTTAAGAGAAGTTTCTGCACTTTCTTTTTACAAAAACTCAAATTAAAAACATATTATTTAGAAATAAAAGTTTTATATGAATTAATGAGCTTTAAATAGAATCAACTTTTTTTTACACTTTCTGCTGTGATGTCAAAAATACTTGTAATTACATTTTTCCATAATCAGTTATCTATCAATTTTACTAGTAATAAACTCTTTATTACCAAAACTAAATGGCGAATTTGACAAAATTTCTAGTTGAGGACACTATTTACCAAATCAATAATTGAAAAAATAAGCACCAAAATGGTTATGATGAAACATGTTTATTGAAAAAACTCTTCCTGAAATGTTTTTAAAAACTAATCTTTTTTATTTCCATACTGTATTTTTCAATTTTTTAAATAAATCTACCGAATTTTATGGTACAGTTTTTTTTTTCAATTTTATAATTAACTTGCCGGATTTTTTTAATCAAACTTTTTAAATTTTTAAGACATCTTTTTAACAATTGTTTCCTTGTTTTAAATTCTAAATTTTCGTGTTCTTCAGCCATAAGCCTTTAACTCCAAATTTTAAATAAAAAAAACATAATTTCAACCTTCTGTTCTTTCAGGACCCAAAATTTTAATCAAAAGAGACAAAATACTCAGAGCTTGTAATTCAAAGCTTAAAAACCTGCGATTGAAACTTTAAAAACTTTTTATTAATATTTTTTATATGAAATCATATTTTTGGATCGATCATGATTTATAAAATTAATCTAAAAGTTTGAAAAATTGTTCTAAGCAGCAACTTTCAAAATAAATGTTAATACGCAGTGTTAATAACAAAAGTTTAGAACTCATTATTTTTAATTGTTTATCAGTTTTTATCATTCACATATGTAATTACTCATTTTCTAACATTTCTTTGTCAGTGTAGTTGAACATGGAGGATTTTACTTTATTAAAGGTTTTATGTCTGGCTTCTATAACTGGCACTTTTAAAATAATTATAAATATATTCTACTTTTTGTAAAATTAAATTAAAACATCAAACATTGAATAAATTCTGTTCAAAATTCATTTCTTATTCAGTAATCGGTAATTTAGACATTTTAAATCGTGATTAAATATTTTTTGTTCAGATTAAAAAATTACAGCGAAATTTCTCACTAAACTTCCAGTTAAAAATGAGGAAAAGAATTCCAAATTTAGATGAATAAAAATTAACAAATATTATCATTTTCCTAACATCTATTCATGCTAAGTTTTGTACAAGATTTGACATTTATTTTAGAATTCAGATATTTTTTAATTTTAAATTTGCTAAGAAATTCTTCTGAAACTAATTTATTTCTTACTTTCTTGACTTATCGAAAATTTGAAACATTCATAGTAATATGTTTCCAAAATTTAGTTTATCAGTCATTTTTTTAGTTTTTGTGTTGAACATGAGTGACAAATGGTGTAAGAAAACCCTTTCCTTTTCAATTGTTTATTTTTGGTATTGTTATTAATTTTATCTAAATTTGAATTTTGAAAACCCCCCCGGAAGGGTCCATCGCACGGGCCTGACTGGTCACATTTTTTGTACTTCAAAGTTATTTTTTCGTTCTACATAGTCACTATTTGGTCACTTTTTTCGGTCCTCAAAGTCACTATTTGGTCACTTTTTTTCAAATTTTGGTCACTAAAGTCCCTACTATTTCATTATCAAACCGCTACCAGCCCTGGTGTAACAAAAAAATCTGGTGTAGCAACTTTTACTTAAAATTTCACCAATTTTCATTCGCGCTATAAAAAATTGTCCAAAACCAGTGTTGCATTCTTTCCGCCAGTCCTTAGCCAAAAGTACTCTCAAGAAGCAGTGTGTAGCTCCCCCAGCCAGGACGGTTCGAGATTTTTTTTTGTCTACAAAACATATACATAGGTTCGAAGAGATTCCCAAAAAAATCCCAACAACTTTACTGATACCCAAGCTCGCCAAAACTTGAAGGAAAAATGGGATGAATTGTCTCCTGACTTACTGCATCCAATTCCTGGCAGTTTTAACTTTTGTTAAAACTCCGGTGTTTTTCATTCTGCGCATAAGGAACATAACTGAACAAATTGTGTCATAATATGTGCATTGGCAAAATCATTGTTTTGATTTTAAAAACACTTTTTTCCCTAAAATTGCTAGCAGCCAAGTTCAAATTGACAAAATCTCTAATGTTAAGGCATTCCCGAGCAGACTTTTATAGCAAAATTTTACCCAATTTTTCTATCATGTCTTGAAGGTAAAATTTGACATCCTTTTGCCCGAATTAAGGTGGTACAATGCCGAAATTTGGGTCTTAATTTTCATATGTGGTTAACAAAATTTAACCGAATCCCAGATGATACCTAGTTTTACCACCATTTTGAAAAAAAATTATTGAGAGCACAGCAATCCCATTTTTTTATGTCGAATGACATCAAAGTTTGGCATCGTTGTGCTTTTAAATTTTTTTCAAAAAAAAAGGTATCAAAATACTTTCAGTGAATAAAAAATTTGGCAGGACTGTGCTTTCCGCATAAAGACGCCAAATATTTACATTGAATAATCTTAATTAGGACTAAATTTAACCAAATTTCGCAAAACATGTTGGTTTACTCAAGAAATGCAAAAAAAAATATATATGTGTTAATTATGTCCAATTGACTGACATATAGATAGTTTTTTGAGAACTAATTAATAAATCATCGTATAAACAATAGACCATTTTGAATTTGTACTGAGGTATAGGAAATATACAGATCCGAATGCATTAAATAAAGCTTATTCTATTTTTTCGAAAAATTACAAAATCCTTTGTGAATTGTAAAATTACAAAATATCAATGTATACTTAACTGACAACTTCTTTAATTATTCAGCACCTCCTATATTTTATTTATTTTTTTTAGAAAAGGAAATTGCTTTGCCATTGAGGTTTTTTCATTAGAAAATCATTCTGTTTAAAAGAGATTGTCAATTCAGATTCTTGGTTATTTGTTTGTTAGAAAACGTTTGGGAAAGCGTTCTGTTATTGAAAATAAAATTATTAACCACTGTGGTGCCTAAATTCGCTACTGGTTAAATTTTTTTTACCAAAATATGTTTGGTATCTCATTTTTCACTTTGCTTTGAATTTCATAAAATTTAAGATACTTTAATGATGGCTGCTTCTGCTCTCATAACAAATTCTACATTATCTTGGACACTAAGCTGTTGTTGGTAGTTTTTCTATAAAAAGAAAGGCAATGAGTCTTGTTGATACCTTGATTTACTGTCATGGAAAAAATCTACATCTAATCATTTTGCTGTTGACACCTCCTTTTCATTTCACTTTGCTATCCGCAAAGCCTTGTCCCGCATTTACCTGAAAATCAACACCAAAAAATACTATCATTTTGGTGTCGATACCTCATATTGGTAACATTTAGCTATTGATTGCGGCATCAAAGTCTGCTCGAGTTCAAAAGAGGTTTTCAAAGTTTATTCAACATGTTCAACATAAGTAAAACAGCTTATTAAAACGTTTGAAACGTTGGTAAGCCGCGAAAAATACCAGAAAATGATTTTAATTGATCTTTCGTAAAAACAAAATCTTTTCGGTGATAACAATCAACTGATTTAGTCACAATCTATGAATTTTAGTAAATATTTGTGGAAATTTTATTAGAATCGAGAAGTTCTAAAAGCAAAAAAGAAAACAATAGTATTTACTCGAAGATCCGTGATTGACAGCCGTTTTATATCATGTTTTATGAAAACTCCTAATGTTTCATTAGTCTTGAATCAAATAGCTTTTGATGGCCCTCGATGAGAAATGCAGAAGCACTGGGATGCTGATTAATAAATGATGACATGTATGCGGCATGTAAAAAAATGCTCCGGAACGTCCATCTGGGAAAACGCTTGTCTCTCGAGTAATGAAAACTTGAATGGAATTCCAAAGCAATTAATCATTGATGTGTTGTCATTTCCCCTTATCTTGAATTAACTTGTTTGATTGCAGAAATCCGGAATTGATTAAGATAAGTATGTTTCGCTTTAAAGTATGGGTCAGAAAATTACATTCATTTATGTAATTCAATTAAATTGGAATGTTCTAATTACCTTCTAGGAAAACGAATTTCACGAAACTTAGAAAAAAAAATCTCAAAACCAAATTCAAGATTGATTTTTTTTTGGTAACATTTTGCTAGCAGAAAAAGCCCCACCTATGATCATAAATTGTAACGTTAACATACGAATAATCTCGAGCAAACATTGTTGCTAATTGTACCTACTGCTCAGATTTATTCACCTTTTCGAAAGCAATTTGCTATGCAAACATCATCCGATTCGGCGAATGCACTTTTATCTTCCTGCCCAGGAACTGCTCCAAGAAGCTGCCGGGATCCTTTGACTACCGAAAAAAAACATCCACCTTGCCGGCATGACTTGGGATTCCGCGAGTCCCACTCGCGGGAAGGTATTATGCAAAGGCAAATAGTCATTATAAAAAATTAACTTCCTTTCCCGCAAATTAAAATTTAAATAAACATTTGCGCGCGAATTCTTTCGCTCTCGCCTAGGGTTCTTAAACCCCCAACTGGCTCTCATATTGGCTCGGGAGCTTTTGTTGAACGCAAAGCAAAGCTATTTTGTTTTCCGGTGGATTTTAATCTTTTTTTTTCTAGTTCCGCTTGTTCGAGTTCGAACAAACTAGGAAGACGACGAGGGACAAAAAAAAACCCAGCAGCTGAATATACAAATGGTGGGACTTAAGGAATGGCAACACACCCCCATCCCATCCATGGCCGAAGATTAATCCTTCTGTGGTCGGAGCCGATTTGTCGGAGATGTATTTTTTGTGAACGCTTGTTGTCAAATGGCATAAATTTGAAAGATGTTAACTCAAATGCAACGAACCTTCATGACTGCTTCGGTTGCTGGAAGTTGGAAAAGCATTAGAATGTTGTTCAAGTAAGTCACTTACCCTTGCTTTCAACATTCTTGGCTGTCATAAAAGGATTGAAGTATATTTATGTAGCTGTACAATGGCAATCAAAATTCAACAACCTTTGTTAGTGAATCTTTGAAAAAATCCTAAAAAACACCAAAGTACACTACTTGTTTAGAATCTTTTGGCGTTGTTGATGGAAATTGAGCACTGTTTAGGCGATGTGTTCTTCAGTGTCCACATTATTCACTTTCTGGACACAATATTCATGCGTTTGATTCTTTCGTCGTTCTTTGAAATTTCAGATTTCAGGAATGTCAATCAAAATGGTATTAAAAAACAACAATTTTTACCTTATTACTACAACATACACACCCAAAAATCAATTTTCGTTATTCTTCTCTACTGAACAGTATTTGACGATAGGTCGCCAGATGGGATCAAAAAGGAACTATTGTACACTTGCATTAAGGCTGGGAACAAGTGGAAGTATTGATACACCTCCGACATCAATTTTTTAATCTTGCTGCCGAGCCTTTTTATCGGATAGGTTCCAAGATTGACATTTCAAGTATTTTCCGCTTGCACTATAGTACTTCTAACTTAAATTCGAAGGATCGCAAAATGGAATAAAATGTAAAGCATTCTAAATTTTTACTAATGTTGGTCACACGATCTAGTGCTGATACACCCCCAACATCAATTTTCGTAAACCTTGAGCCGAGCCCGATGGGACGCAAAATGGAATCGAAAACTTTTTTTTTTCACTTGCCAGAAACAAGTAAAAAGGCTTATACGTCCTTAACATCGCTGTTCTTAATTCTCGCCATACCAATCCAACAAAGACCGGAAAATCCACTTCGTTCGATTTTGGCGATGGCTATGTCGTGATGCACTTTATCAAAGGCCGCTGATTGGACGATGTAAACACTAGAAAGACCGCACCAGTCGAAATTACAGGTTTGACAGTTTGAAACAAATGAAAAAGCTTCGATAAGCGATTTGAGAGGACAGCTTAGTGTTCTAGTGAGTCGAGTGGACAGCTTGAAATAAATTGAACCAAAATCATCGATAGGGAGTTTAGAGGACAGAAAATTAAAATAAAATCATCGATAAACGAGTTTAGGGGACAGCTTGATGATAAGCGGGTCGAGAGGACAGCTTGAAATAAATGAAAAAAATCATCGATAAGCGGGTTGAGAGGACAGCTTGAAACAAATGAAAAAGCACCGATTAGTGAATTGAGAGGACAGCTTGATGATCAAGCGGTTCGATGGAACAACTTGAAATAAATGAAAAAAATCATCGATAAGCGAGTTTAGAGGACAGCTTGATGATCAAGCGGGTTGAAAGGACAGCTTGAAACAAATAAAAAAGCACCGATAATCGAATTGAGAGGACACTTTGGTAATCAAGCGAAATGACAGGACAGCTTGAAATAATTTAAAAAAAAAATATAAATAAGCAAGTTTTGAGGACAGTTTTATCATCAAGCGGGTCGAGAGGACAGCTTGAAATAAATTTTAAAAAAATCATCAATAAGCGAGGTTAAGAGGACAGCTTGGTAATCAAGCGGGTTGGAACGATAGCTTGGTGTTCTAACGGGTTGAGAGGACAGCTTGAAATAAATGAAAAAAAAAATCATCGATAAGCGAGTTTAGAGGACAGTTTGGTATTCTAGCGGGTTGACATGCGAGTTGAGAGGACAGCTTGTTGATCAAGCGGGTCGATAGGACAGTTTAAAATAAAGCAACAAAACATCTCGATAAGCAATTTTAGAGGACAGCTTCGTGATCAAGCGTGTTGAAAGGACAGCTTGAAACAATGAAACAGCATCGATAAGCGAGTTTAGAGCACAGCTTGGTGTTCTAGCGGGTTGAGAGGACAGCTTGAAATGAATTTTAAAATAATCACCGATAGCGAGTTTAGAGGACAGTTTGGTATTCTAGCGGATTGACAAGACAGCTTGAAATAAATTTAAAAAATCAACGATAAGCGAGTTGAGAAGACAGATTGATGATCAAGCGGATTGAAAGGACAGCTTGAAACAAATGAAAAAGTACCGAGTTTAGTGAGTTTAGAGGACATTTTTGTATTCTAGCGAGTTGAGAGGACAGCTGATTTTTTTTTAAAAGTCACAGATAAGCGAGTTTAAAGGACAGCTTAGTATTCTAGCGAGTTGAGAGGACCGCTTGAAATAAATTTTTGAAAAATCACCGATAAGCGAGTTTAGAGTACAGCTTGGTGATCAAGCGGGTCGAGAGGACAGCTTGAAATAAATGAAAAAAAAAACCTTCGATAAGCGAGGTAATCAAACGGGTTGAAAGGACAGCTTGAAACAAATGAAAAAGCACCGATAAGTGTGTTTAGAGGACAGCTTGGTAATCAAGCGAATTGAGAGGACAGCTGGAAATAAATTTAAATAAATAAATAAAATCACCGATAAGCGAACGGAAAGGACAGCTTGGTGTTCTAGCGGCCTAAGAGGACAGCTTGTTAATCAAGCGGGTCGAGAGGACAGCTTGAAATAAATTTAAAAAATCAACGATAAGCGAATTGAGAGGACAGCTTGTTGATCAAACGGATAGAGAGGGCAGCTTGAAATAAATAAAAAAATAATCGATAAGCGAGTTGAAAGGACAGCTTGAAGTCAATGGAGGGGAAGTTGGGAGTATAGCTTGGTGATCAAGCAGGTTGAGAGAACAGCTTGAAAAAAACACCATAAAGCAAGTCGAAAATGAAAACTCATGCGTTTTGAGAGCACAACTTAGTGAGACTCATCTCAGATCGATATGTGAGGAAAATGTAGAGTAAAAAAGTTGAGATGACAGATTGAATTTTCAACTGAAGTAGATTGAAAAGACAGCATGAAAACTCGAAGGCAAGTTAAGAGGGCTGCCTTAACGTGTTGTAATGACAGATTGAGATAAGAAAGAATAGGTATATCGGAAGAACAGTTTAACATATTGTTTTGAATTTCAAATGAATAAACTTGGAATCTCGAAGCGAATTGTGAGGATATTTTTGATATTTTAACAAATTAGGACAGCTCTATGACACGGATGATACAAATTTCAAACGAGTTAAGATGACAACTTGATGTTGTTAGATCAGCCTTGGTACCCCATAAAAATTACAAACTAGTGGGTTGAGGAAACTGTTTGGGATGAGAGTGAACAATGATGCAATTCCAATGGATCAACTTTGGTACAATGTTTTGAATTCCAAGTGAATTGAGAGGACACCTTGAAAGTTGGGCTCGGAAAACTATAACATAGAATGTCGAATTTGGGTGTTTCTTGCCTTAGATTTCTAAGCGTTTCTTCCAAACCATGTCATCCGATGCCGATGGGTCTCAACATGAGATCAAAAGAAAGGTTTTTTTTTACGCTTCTACTACTGCAAGTAACTAGTACTCCAACTCTCCAACATCAACTTTCCTGAAACTTAAGCCGAGTTTTTTAATCCGCTGTGTCCTAATTTGACAAAAAATTACGAATAAAACATCTTTAGTAAGGTAATTTTGTAGTTAAGAGGATTTTCCGTCATATTAGCCGCTCTTATCAAGCAGGTTGATAAAAATTTCTTATCACATCTCAAATACGAACACTTCCAGATATGCATAAATAACAGTATTATTTTCTGTAGCCAAAATATTGAAAGATCGCAAGATTACCATACACTTACGATAACCTGTCTTTGATCAATGTTTCCAAACCAATGGTGTTGGATTATTATTCCGGTTTTTGACACCGAGTCACAGTCCACATTTTTGGCGCTAATCCCTAACCCTGATCGTAGATTCTGATCATGAACCCAGATCATGCATTCTGATCTGAAACTTCTCTCCCGGATTTTGAATATGTAGGGGAGAGTGGGGTATCGTGGGCCATGGGGAAACGTGGGCCACTTTTAATATCTCAGATGTGTGTTGAGATAAAAATCTCAAACCAACTGTCATGGTCGTCGCTTTGCGTGAACATATACTATTCCTATATGTTGTTGACTGAAATACGCATCATATGCTTCTTTTATTTATCAAGCTAAAAAAAGTTAGAAAAATTTACTTACATAATTAAAAAAAACACCCGCTAATTTCATCGATGGGGAACCTAAAGTGCATAACATAAATATGCTCATACGCTTATAATCTTAGTTTTGTCATGATCTTTCACGTGGAAAAGGAATTTTTGATGAAACATCAATAAGTCACACAAACGCAACCAATTTGCAAATCATAGCTTGTGGGGAATCGTGGGCCACACATCTTGAATCACATATATTTTTATGTACACATTCATTCATATACACATTCAGAACTCAAAAAACCTTTTACCTATCTGTTAAGTTTTCTTATGCCAAATGAAGAGTTATGAAAAATATTTTGTCCATCCTATATGAGAAATTTTTCCAAAACGTTCGCGAGCCATGTTTTGGAAACTATGCAGTACATACATAGTTCTCTTTTTTATTTCATCATCTGAAATTGCTTTAAAATGACGAAATGAATTAGGAAATCACAGTTTTGGGTCAACTCATAAACTTTGCATGTAATTTGATCAATTTGGATTTGGTGGCCCACGATTTCCCACCATTTTTCATATTCCAAAAACTATTGCTTTTTTTTCAAACAGTCAGAATTTGGGGAAAATAACTTATTAAAAATTTAAAAAAAATACCTTATGATGTATGTATGTATGTATGTATGTATGTATGGTTCCCCCATCGGTAGCAAGGTCCTGCCTATGGCTGTGTGGCTTGGCCTTCGAATTTCTTCTAGGGCTTCCACGGTCCGATGGTTCGTCGAAGGAAGGCATCCAACCCTCAGAAACCTACAATGGCCGGCTACCCGTGTCGCTTGCAATAATTCCTTAGGATTAACCCCAGATGCATTCCCTCTGAAAATATTCAATTGTAGAAGAATAATATATGGCGGTAAGGAAAATTATTTAAAATATTATAATAATACATACATATGTATAGTTATATAAAATTCCGGATAAAAATATATTCTTTATTATTAAAAAGGATACGAATCTGAAAGGTAAAATTATGATTATGTATGTATGTATGTTTATGTAAATCATAAACAAGTTATATAAATAAAAAATAATTAAATAAAATAATAAAAAAAATTAAGAGAGAGTCAATTATTATTCGTTAAATAACATTTAAATGAATAACATAAAATATAACGAATTCAGATATAAATTGAATCAGCAAAACATTTTAGAGAAAAAAGTCATCTTTTGAATGACGATAACTTGAGAAAGTGAAAAGAAAAAAAAATAAACCAAAAAAATATTGATGAAAATGGACCAATTAAGTATTTAGAAATATTGAACAATGGAAAATAGGTATTATCAGATAATTTCTGAGTAAGCAATCAATAATTAGAGATTTATAAATATGTATCATTTTGCAACGTTGATGAACGTTGTTTCTGTGTGTTAGGTGAAAATTAAGTTATAGAAAAATAATGTTTTAACAACTTTTGTTTTACTGTCTAATGAATTCTGAAAATTTGGATGCGTTAATAAGCTATGCTGTTCAGTGTAGAAACATGAAACCTCTACAAAACTTTTCTGCAAAATAGTATTCAAGAAGGAATTCAAAGAATGATATAACTACAGTTACGTTTTTTTATCCGAAAATATTTAAACCTTAATATAAATAAATGTTATTGGGAACTCAGTTAACTTGAAACTTTAAACTGCACAAATTGGAACATATTTTGTTTTAATTTTGGTTAATCTGTAAATGTGGCAACGCTGACAAAAAAATTACAGTCTTAGTCTTTCCACCACCAGAGTACACTACTTATTCGAGCTTTTTCTACTCGCCACCGTTTTATGAAAGGCAGAAGCATCGTTTTACGAGCAGAAAAGTAGATTAAAGTCAAGGAATATTTAAATAAGGTAGTGTCGAGAGCCATATTGGATTTTTTTTGTGACGTCACAAAAACGAATGGATCGAAAATTTATATGCGAATGGCAGAAATTTCAAAGAAAAACATGTTTTAAAACGAAAATGAATTCCAATTTCATTTTGATTGTGTTGTAAGACCTCTATTTCACTATTCTATGAACTTTTCTGGTCCTTTAAAGATTGCATTATGTTTTTTTTCTCGTTTTAACAATGAACGCAATGTCATGTTGAAGCTAAAACGTTCAAAAACGAAGATAAAATCTACTTTAAAAAAGTCTAGCTGGTAGTTATTGAGTTTTCAACTGATTGTCATGATTTTTATCCAATCGGTTTACCATATTCAATTCTTATGTAGAACAATTAACATCAATTGATTATTGTTAACTCGATTTACTAAAACGCAAATAAATAATTGTGGTTTTAAAAAAAGTTTGTTTTTTGATAACTTTTTTGTAATAAGGATCTTAAACTGCACTGACTTGATCATTTTCATGGAAGAATTTGAACTAATTTTAAAGTTTTGCAAATTTGAGTAGGGAAAATCCACCATTTTTTCGAACTTCGATGGTCTATTTCATACAAAAATTACTTGGAAATCCAACTTTTTTCGAACCAAGATTGAAGAGCAGAAATCCTTCTAGAATAACAGGTAATAAAAGTGGAACATTCCAGCAAATTCTTCAAATTATCAACGAAAAAGACAAATTTCCTACACAGTTAGAAAAATGTAATCTTACATTACACGTAAAGCAACCATCTCTGGAAAAAATATGAAAAAGAGTATAGCATCTTTGTATTTGCGAGGAGATTTACATGCAAATCGCATGCGAATCTCACGCGGTTCTAATATTGAATGCTCTTTCAAGAATATTTACATGAAGTAGCAGGTACAGCACACATTGTTGTCAACAAAGTCTTCGGTCGTTTGCTGATTGTTCCTGCGAGTTGCCTTCTTCAAATTGAATGGCTCAAAATAATTATTTAAGGTTAGTAAAACGTAAATTAAGATCGATCAATTCATTGTATGAATGAAATTGATTACTAAGAAAGATCCATTGATGATGTTTTTTCGTTCTCATGTTTATTTTTCAGAAAACAACAGCTTTCTTCGGATGCATTCCGCAGCAAAATCCACGGATGGAATCCTGCCAGATGTAAGAATAGAATTGCAGAAAGCCCCGACTTGCTTAGCCTGCCCACAAACAAGGCTGTTCAAATCGCAAAACATCATTTTTTTCGGCTAACAACACGCCATTCTTCGATGTCGTCGTCGGGGGAAGGTAACAAATAAATCGAAGTCTGTGTGATCTAATGATAAAGTGATCTTGTTTTCATGTTCAGTTTGAATGTATTATGATAAATAAATATGTTATAAAAAACTCCAATGTTTTTCTTATTAGATTAACAGCTGTACTTGAAAGTGATATTGGTAATGTAAACCTACAGTAAACATAGCAGTGGAATTGCGATAGGAAGTTTACATGTATTGAAAAGTATTGTTACATGCAATTGCCCGATTCCTTTCTACCCATGTTGTTGCATGTAATATTACGTGGATTTTTCTAAGTGTGTAGTTAATTAACAGATTTTTCGTGATTGTGACGTCGCAGTGTGTACTAATACTAAAGCAGGGCTGCCTCGACACTACCTTCTTTAAATATTCCTTGGATTAAAGTGATGTTTACTGCAAAAAATGATTGGAAAACATAACTTTTTTTAAAAGGGATTTTAACTTCACAGGAGGCTGATAAGGGGTTTTCTAACAAGAGTATGGAATATATCATTATATAAAAAAGGAACGCTCTCACCGGAATTTTACTCTCCCTTGGTTGACGTCACTCGCTAACAGCGATCGAGCATAATTTTTAAATACACTCTGTCTGGCTCTTCAATTCCTGACTTCCACACAAACACACTGATACTTCTCAATGCACTTGTATTTCTTGCAAATTCCGAAGCTACAACATTAATAAGCTTTTCGACGACAGAACCGAAACATATCGACCGGATTCGCTAGTCTCTCGAACACACGCACACATATTCACGGTCCCGCTGGCTTCGTTTAATTTTTTTTTTTCACCAACTCTACGTTCGCTGATGCTTGGCGTCATCTAATTTTCCTCAATAATTTGCTCTCCATTCAGGAAATTCAAAACTATTTAACACAATATTTCACCTCTACACTGACTCTAAAACATGTTATTTCGATTTTTCACAATATTCCTAAGCACTAGTCAAACCAATTTTTATTTTAAAACACGGACACGGATCTTAAAAACCAACGAACCGAACTGCGCGACTTCACGGGACCTTTGTTGTTCATCATGTACATAAATGTTGATAAAAAAAAAAAAAAAAAACCTTATGATACCTTCAAAATGTAGAAAACCATTCAATTTTTTATTTTTATTTTATCTTTTATAATAAAGAAGTTATGGAACAACGAAAAAAAGTGGCCCATGATTCCCCACTCTCCCATACTTGATTCGAATTTTGGAATCCTGATTCGAAATTCTGGTACTAGTTGATCCGGGGTACTAATCCTAAATCTGATCCCAAATCCTGAAACTCGATTGTGGATTTTGATCCTGATCCAGTATTCCGGATTCGACCTCGGATTCATTCTATTCTTATCCAGAGCCTGAACCTGAATCCTGATCCTGAAATTTGCATACGAAATCCGATCCTGAAATAATCAATATTTGATCCCCCTGATCAGTTTTCAATTTTTAACTCATAATTTAACTAAAGTTTTGATTGAGGATCGTAACTCTGATCCCGGATTCTGATACCAGTGCTAACTCTGGTCTCGGATACTTGACCCTGATCCTTGAACCTTAATGGTGATTTTTGGTTCTGATTTTTATTCCATATTCTGAAGACATCGATCATCAATTCTGGGTCGTTATCCTGAAATTTGAATCCTGATCTTGATGCTAATCCTTAAACTTGATTCCCGGATTCTGGTCCTGATCTTTGAAACTTACGTTGAATCCTTATGCTGATCAGCAGTAGAAACTGCTGGAACAGTATGGTTGAACCCATGAACTCTATCAAATAATTTCTTTTCTCATTATCCACTGTTTCGGTTTTTCCACTTCAAAAGTTGATTCACAAGATTTCATTTGCGATCAGATTGTCAGTAAATTAGAACTGAAATTAAATTAGTCGATTCCATCCTTGATTAGTTTAATTAATTTATGCATGTGTGTAACCTTAGAACTATCCTTCAGCCAATTCCCCTTTCATGTTGCTCTGATCACTGAGAAGGGGGTTGATTACAGTTGATATGTTCTCCAGCTATTCTCGCTTTCTTAAATAGCTTAAACTAATCTTTCCCGGTTTCCCCCCTTCAATGCCAATCACAGTACTTCCACCCGCAGCGATGGTTTATTCAAAAGCTCGGAAAGGATTAATCTATGCAATTGCAATTTGCCAACCGCGGAAATGGCTCTCGCCGTTCTGCCACGAGATTCGCGCTGCAATTGGCCCCCGTCATCATGGAACGGGAAAACCGCCCCGGGTTGTGTAAATACAATTTTGGGATTTCATTTTCCCGGCTTGTCTCTGGTTCTGCTGTTTTCCTTGAAAATTCTCGCACCCTCCTTCCGCTGATGGTTGTTTGCTTTTCCGTGTTTTCCCAAACTGTCAACTGGAAGGATGCAACCGGAAGACGAATGTTTGATTTGAAGTTTTATAATTTTTATAATTACACTAGTTTACAGCATTTTTGAACTCAGTAAACTGAAGGTCATTTCCAATGTGAAATCGGGCGCTGAATCCGAAAATGAAATTCAAAAAAATCTCAGTAGAACCGTTTTTGAGTTATGCTCCAAATGTGAAATTTCAAAAAAATTAAAAAAGTTCTTATACTTAGATTAAAATATCTCAGACGGCATAACAGTAATTTGAAATCTCTCTTTTGCATATTGAAGGTGAATAAATTTTCTATCGATCATCTGAACACTGTTTTTGCGTTTGACCAATAGTATTGTTGATATTAGTGACTTAATGAGAAAAAAATTTATAAAAAACGCATTTTTTTAGAGAAAATTTTGTTTCAACGAAATTTTTAGACTCGATGGTAGCATTTAAAAAATCTGATTTTCTTTTGCGCTTAAATGTCAATTCAAAACAAAGATTTCAAGTGGTTATTTATCAAAATCGGTTGAAAATTGAAGAAGTTATGGCTACTTTACCATAACTGTAATTTTTGCAGTTTTTAATAATTTAACGAACCGCAGTATACTTATCATAGTATAGGTAGAATGAAACATGATAAATCTCACTCGCTCCAAGTCAAAATTATTTATTAGCTTACCAGAAGGTCACATGCCAAATTTCAGGAAAATCTGACCATAGGGAGGGGTTGCTTGAGTCTCAAACGTGAATAAAATTTTGAGGTATTTTGCCCGGAAGGAACGAAAAATACTGGTTTTTCGTCAATAACTTTTTTCATCACTGGCTGATTGTTTTTTATGTTTGATTTTCTTATAGCCTAAGTTGAGACAAATATTTCACCCGAAGACTGTAACTCGATTGGTTTTGAAACAGAAAAGTTATTGCGGTTCAAAGGCCGCAAATTTTGTCCAACGCGCAATGAGTACTTTTTACGCATTTCTTTTTATACGACAATTTTTGACCAAAATACAATCTTTGAACCGCAATAACTTTTCTGTTTCAAATCCAATCAAGTTACAGTCTTCGGGTGAAATATTTGTCTCAACTTAGGCTTTAAGAAAATCAACCATAAAAAACAATCAGCTAGTGATGAAAAGAGTTATTGATGAAAAACCAGTATTTTTCGTTCCTTCCAGGCAAAATACCTCAAAATTTTATTCACGTTTGAGACTTAAGCAACCCCTCCCTATAGTCAGATCTTCCTGAAACTTGGCATGTGACCTTCTGGTAAGCTAATAAACAATTTTGACTTGGAGCGAGTGAGATTTATCATGTTTCATTCTACCTATACTATGATAAGTATACTGCGGTTCGTTAAATTATTAAAAACTGCAAAAATTACAGTTATGGTAAAGTAGCCATAACTTCTTCAATTTTCAACCGATTTTGATAAATAACCACTTGAAATCTTTGTTTTGAATTGACATTTAAGCGCAAAAGAAAATCAGATTTTTTAAATGCTACCATCGAGTCTAAAACTTTCGTTGAAACAAAATTTTCTCTAAAAAAATGCGTTTTTTTATAATTTTTTTTCTCATTAAGTCACTAATATCAACAATACTATTGGTCAAACGCAAAAACAGTGTTCAGATGATCGATAGAAAATTTATTCACCTTCAATATGCAAAAGAGATATTTCAAATTACTGTTATGCCGTCTGAGATATTTTAATCTAAGTATAAGAACTTTTTTAATTTTTTCGAAATTTCACATTTGGAGCATAACTCAAAAACGGTTCTACTGAGATTTTTTTGAATTTCATTTTCGGATTCAGCGCCCGATTTCACATTAAAAATGTTGGTCAGTTAATCAAGTTCACGATTTTTTTTAAATTTTGTAAACTAGTGTTATTGTTACGTAATCTTTAAAAATCTTGACAACTTGTCAAATTGTAATGAGTATTTCGAAATTTTCAAGCAAAATTGATCATTACTCCAACATAAAATAAATATTAAAAATGAGTGGTTCGAGGTGACTACCCTAAGGTACCCCAAGGGCTATGACGAATTCTTTCACAGACTTTCTTCTTTTTATAATGCAACAAAACAAACGGTGGAATTCAGATCATCCAAAATCCTATGAACAGTGACATGGCTGCGGGCAGTATTGAATTTTATTCCGTTCCACGTCAAGCATTGGGTGTACTTAAAAAGCGAGACAACGATGACAAATGTTGATCTTCTTTCGCTCAATTTCCAAGTCTAAATCCTATTTTATTTTGTTCCCTGAATTTCACCGCTCGTTCTTTGGGCGTCACTCATCTCCGTCCATGGTTCTGCTGGTTTGCAGAATTGTGATGTTTACTAGTTTTTGTTGTTGTCATTTTCTACCCCTTCCCCCAAAAAACACCACCGAAATTGGCAGTACTATGGTAGTTTATTTGGCGACAGCTCATCCGAATATGCAAACTTCCGAAATCAACGGCAAAGGGTTGGGGAAAACTGATGGTTTGTTGTCCGTATTTTGTTTTTTTTTCTCGGAATTTTCTTTTTTTTGGAAAGTGCTGCTTTTTCCAGAAAGTAGAATTATTTACGCAGCTTTGCACCGGATGAAAGATTTAATTGTGAAAGATTCTGGAAGCCGCCGGTTTACAAAAGAAAGAAGGGTCTTTGCATTTCGTTTGGTGTGTATTTTTTTCAATTGTGCTATCCACACTCATCTCTTGTTTGCTTTGTAATGACAAACTTTTTCCAAATAACTTCAATCAACCATTGCTCTCAATAGAAGATGGAAAATTTGATGTTTTAGTGGGACTCTCTAAGGCTGGAACAAATATCAATTTCTTCTTTTGTCACCCCCCCCTTCGAAATTTCCAAAAACCCGAAGGGGAGGAAAAATAAAGTTTGAAGTATTTTATGTTAATTTCGACGAAAAGTTCAAATATCCGCAAGATTACAAGACCAATATACAAATTTTGGAAGATTTGAGTTTATCCACCTTTTCTAATCTTGATTTTATTGAATTATTTGATTGTAAAAGTACTTGATTTATAGGTTTTGTTCAATGATGGAGTATGGAATTTGGTTGCATACAAGCTTTCGTGCGATTTATTCCAATTTATTTGTTTTTTGCATTATTTTTTATTGCCCCCCCCCCCCCCCCCCCTTGCGATGTTCCAACTCCGAGTGACAAAAGAAGGATTTAAAATTTGTTCCGGCCTAATTAGAACTTTCAATTCTACGAAATATAACTTTTGGTTCCATCTACAAATACATGGCAGAGCACTGAAGAGAATTATAAATCTTATAGGTCATAAGATTTCAACCGCTCGCAGTGCAAAATTTCAACATCCCAAAAAGATCTGGAAATTCAAAGAAACATTAAAAACTCTACCTCTCAAGGTGGTTTTCAGGTATATTTTTGCCCTTTCCTTTGTTTCTTAGTTAGTCCCTCATTCGCAAGTCCTAAAACGTTTTTATTTCACTCAAAACACACCTTGAGTAGCCTCGGACACGTCTATCAACTGTTTCCGTGGTGTAGTGGTTATCACATCCGCCTAACACGCGGAAGGCCCCCGGTTCGATCCCGGGCGGAAACAGAAAATACTTTTTGTTTAAAGCGATTGTCAACAATTAATTTTAACTAACACAGCTATGACACATTGATTTTTCTTCACTAGAATGCCTGGCCAAATGAACATACTTACCTATGCAGATTGTGATCAGTTGAAACAAACTTTCTTAAAAAGAAATATTTTTAACTTTTTTTTATTTTGATGAAGGTTTTTACCATGGATGCACGGAATCACCTCAATTCAGAATTCTTTGTTGCTAACTTGAAAATTTAAAAAGAGGCTTATATTAAGTATATTTTTTCCGAGATAGTGTTTCATTCAACAGTTAAACATAAGACCCACGTTAAAAATGAATGTACAGTTCATCTTTACGCTCGGCACGGTGCTTCATAACAACAAATTTGACATCTGTTCTCGGTGTTAAATAGGAAACTATTTCCTCTCAAACACACTCCTATCTTCCTATCCAGACTAAGGTTGTCAGTGTCCCCGGTTTTATCCGGGTTTGCCCAGATATTTAATACAAATTTTGACAAAAGTCCGACCCGGCTTGGTTGCCAGGATTACATCGAAAAAAGCTCGGATTTTTTCCGGATTTTTTAAACTTTATTCGCTAAAACAAAAGCGAAATTTTTGAGCAAGTTTTATAAAAATAATCATGAGAAGTTTTTTTTTTTTTTTTTACTTTATTCGACTTTATTACGACCGAAGAAGTTTGAAAAACTGTTGACGGTCTTTAAACGGTGATACTATTTTTAGTGCAGTGTGTGTTTGCTTTTCCTTAAATACTACTTAAGTTTAAAACTCTCTTAACTGCCTCTAGGGGAAAGAGAAGGAAGGAATAGGGAATGGGGATTAGGATAAATATTTGGAAAAGGAAGGGTAAAGGATGGATTTGGGGTGATACTTTAATTTCCCACGCCAGGTTGCACACGGTTGTGAAGACCATTTCCTGTCCTCTCTTCCCAAGAGCCCATGGTTATGACAAGGTTTACCGCGCTTGTCACGCGTTACTTTTGTGGCAAACTGTTTCTTGGGAGGTCCGTGCAGTATAGATTTTGGTATTTGGTTGTAGAAGCATAGTAAAATCACACCCCTCCACTAGCCATACTATCTATGTACAGTGTGGTTTCGTAAGAGCGGGAGGACTCTACTGTGCTGATTTTCGTTAAACGGGTAATTGTTTTGATTAAGGTTTAAGAATAATTTCACTTCTTTTTTAAAACTCAAAAAACTGTGTAAACATTTTAGTTCACTTGGAAGTGAGTTGAACATGCTAACTCCTCTATTCACAACACTTTTTTGGGCAAAAGTGGTTCGTAGTCTTCTTGTTAACAGATTTATGTGTGCCGAACTTCTAGTATTATGACTATGAGATTCAGATGTAAGGGAAAAATCTAGTTGATGTTTGATAAGATTGTTTAAAACTTTGTATATGTACTGGCATAGTTCAAAGATATTTAGCATATCCAGCGATAGCACTCTTGAATTATAAAGCAGTGCAGTTGGATGTAGTAAGGGAAGATTTCTTATCATCTTGATAGCTTTGTTTTGTAAGATTCGTATTGGTTGCAGATATATATTAGCACAACTGCCCCATATAGAGTTCATATAGGTAATATGGGAGTGTATATAGGCGAAATAAATTTTCCAAGCTGTTGGTTCAGTGATTATTGAACGTATTTTCCTCAAAGCAAATACATACGGGGTTATTTTGGTGCAGACGTGTTTAGTATGTATGTTCCATTTCATGTTTTCGTCTATTAACAAACCTAGGTACTTAACTGAATTGACTCGTTCCACTGGAGATCCGCGTAGCGAAATCTGCAGAGTTTGTGAATTTCCTCGGAGACTGAATGTCATGAAGTTGGTTTTTTTTAAATTCATTTCCATGTGATTTGAAAGAAAGAAATTCATCAGTAATTCTAGGTCGAATTCAATACTTTGTTTCAGCGAAATAAGGTCCTCTGAGAGATACAAAATTGTAGCATCATCAGCATAAAGCTGTAGTTTTCCCTTTAGAGGCAACGAAAATATATCATTTATGTAAATTATAAATAATAGCGGCCCAAGGATTGATCCTTGTGGAACTCCGTGTTTTATCGTAAGATAAGAACTAGTCGTATTGTTAATTTTTACTGCTTGTTTTCTATTTTGCAGATAAGATTGCATCAGAAGTTGTGCAGCATGAGAAAAACCTATGTTTGCAAGTTTTTTCATTAGTAGCTTGTGGTGAACAGAATCAAAGGCTTTTTTTACATCTATGAATACACACGCTACAAATTTTCCTTTGTCTATTCCACTAGAGATTCCATCTACAAGGCTGACAGCAGCGGATAAGGTATTTGATTTTGGAACAAACCCAAATTGATTAGGGTGTATGATGTTATTTGTGAAACAGAATTCTTGGATCTGTGCATATAGGGCCTTTTCAAAGGGTTTCGAAAATGCATTCAAAACGGATATTGGACGGTAATTACCCAGAATGGTTTTATCAGCCGATTTATGAACTGGAATTACTTTTGCTAGCTTCAGAATATCTGGAAAATTACATGTTCTTATACATTCATTAACCAAGGTCGCATACTTTGAAATGTAATGGTTTTTATATTTCTTCATAAACTTCGTGGATATTTTGTCCAGACCAGTAGCTGCATTGCTATTAAGTTCATCAATAGATTTTGATAGTTGGTCTTGCAGAACTACAGAGAAATTGAAACTATGCGGGATATTGCTGAGTAGAGCTAGTGACGCCGAAGGCTCAGGTATTGCATCGCAAACATCCACATAGAAGTTATTAAAAGCATCCGATACTGTTGTTTCATCTGAAACCGAAATGCCATTTATTTGGATTGTATATTTTGATGATTCATTTCCCCTTGTTTTATTGAAAATCAATTCGTTTATTTGATTCCACATAACTTTAGGATTATTCAAATTATCTTGTATTTTAGAATCGTAATAATGTTTTTTAGAAAGTTTTATTTTATTGCTTACCATATTTCGTATCCTTTTATATTCATTTAAAATAGTAATATCATGTTTAAGAGCGTCGAAAAGTTTTCGCTTCTTCAAAACTAACTTCAAAATTTCCTGAGTAATGTAAGGTTTTTTGGTTTTACATTTTCGAGCCGTGATCGCTTTAGTGTTGCGATCAATTACATTTTTAAAGTGATCAATGAAACATTCAAAGTTATCAACATGATCTACACAAATATCATTTCCGGAAATATTATCATAATTGATTATTGTTTTAACAGGAAGGACTTGTTGATTGGTTGGTATTTGCTGGTTTAGTGACAAAATTATCGTTTGATGATCAGATAAATCAGGATCTCTTTCGAGCAAAGTGAAATGGAAAGTGTTTGAGCACAAGTCGGTTAGCACATGATCAATGATAGTAGATATAGTATTAGAAACTCTTGTGGCATATTTTTTATCTACAGGGTTCAGTATCATAAATCCATTGCTTTGTGCGGTACAGCAATAATTGAGAACCGTTGAATCGTTTATGTCGAGAAGATTGATATTAAAATCTCCAAATATCAAACTTTTGGGATTGGTTTGCAACAACAAATCAAAATGGTTAAGAAAAGTAGGAACATTTCTTCCCGGGTTGTATGTTCCAAACAGATTGATTCTATATTCTGGTAAGTTAACTATAAGAAAGTCAGACTCATGTTCATGTTCCATGTACACGATATGAGCGTTCAAATCGTCGTTAATGAAAATGGATACTCCACCTCCTCTTGCTTCGTCACGGGTGCAGTGAAAGGATTGATACCCGGCTATGTTGCAGATTTCATTTGCGTATAACCACGTCTCAGTAAAAATAATCGCGTCGATCTTTTTGTTCAGAGCATTCAAAAAGCATTCAAATAATTCAATTTTATTTCTACAGCTGCGTATATTCATATAAAGAATATTCAGAGAATGCGGTGGAATATTCTTGATGTGAGTATCACAAGTAACTATGTTTTGCGAAAAATTGGTCATAAAAATCGTTCTCCAATAAGGCAAGAGTGATTAAGATAGGCAGTGACAACAACAACAACAACAACGTCAGCAGCAGCAGCAGCAGCAGCAGCAGCAGCAGCAGCAGCGAAAAAATTATGGGTTTGAATGAGTGATTTGATGAGGTTTGGTTAAGGCAAGGGAAAGGAAAGGTGAGGAATTGGAGGGGTATTGGCAGCGATCTACTTAGCATGGTGAGAGTTTTACCGTTTTTTGTTGGGTTCAGCAGTTGCTTTATGCAGATAATGCGAGATGTCATCCAACGAACGTACTGCGATCGGCGTCGTCTCTCTTCGATGTCGTAGAAAAAAAGTTCCTCTGGAGTACCACACAATGTGTTTACCGGCAGCGGCGATCCCTCGGGTGGCACGATAGATTTGGTAGAAGACAGGGCTAAATCGCTGCTGGACAAAGATTCTTCGGTGAGCTCCCTTCTCGCAGCTTTGGTGGTACAGCATTCTACCAGCGGTGTTTTTAAGGAATGTTTGTTTGGAAATTCCATCGATGAAACGTACCACGATCGGTGAGATGTTTTTTGCACCGTTCGTTTTCATGCGCGTACAGAATTGAATTTTTGTTGGATCGATCGGCAATTTGCAATGCGTGGTGAGCTTTTCTAGAATTTGTTGTGTGTGTTCAATTTTCTCGGTCTGACTTACATTCGAGATAATAACGTCAGCATCATATTTCATTTGCTCCAACCACTCGACTTTTCGGGTGACTTCCGATAATTGCATGCGCATATCAGTCGATTGCCGTTGATCGGGGGAATTATTTTTCGCATCAACTGAACTTTTTGTCGCTTGTAGTTCTAGGCGAAGTGAGTCTAGCTGGGTGGTGAACAGATGCTGGGTTTTTTTAATCGACTTCAGTTCATCGTTTAGAGTTCCAAGAGAACAGCGTACGCTTTCGGTGATGTCTACCACTTTCGACAGTGATTGCTGGAACGCATCCAATACCATTTTTCGAACTTCCATCACCAAACTTTCGGAGTTTGGAATAGTGGGTCGTGAATTGGCCTCCATCTGTTGGATGTATTTGTGATTCGTAAATTGGTGATTCCAACTGTTGGTGACTTGAGAATTGCGGGGTTGCAAAAATCCAGTGATATTTTTCCAAAATACTGCTGATCTCGGTGCTAGCACAATCAGGGCTTTATGTGCAGTTGAGGCTACGTCGGTTCCGGTTTGCGATCAATGGTGCCACGGCAATATTTGTTTTTTTTAACCACTTTAAATTAACGTTTTATGTAACAGCAGAAAAAAACGTTGCCGTATACAGTGAGCACACACACAGTTTCTTGAAAGCATAAAATACGATTTACGTTTGCTATAAGATTTAAATCGCTTTTTATTTTTGATTAGCAATTTTAGATGGCATGTTTGGCGGGATGAAATTCTAGAGAGGAATTTTATTTTTACAGAATATGAAAGAAAGGTATATAAACAGACATTAGTGCGCCAATAGAAAATAGCTTGATAGGTATTGAAATTTATTACTTTCGAATGACATTTTTGTATTGCGATAAAATTCCCTTATTTGTTTTGGATTTTTTTTTCATAAAAAAAATCTATAAAATTCAGTACGAAGTTTCAAAACACATTTACCTACAAACTTAACCTTTTGTTTTTTGTTAAAGTTTGATAGTTTATGCAATGTAGAACAAAGAATTTTCTTCATCGTTAGCTTCAATTTGAATCAACGAAATATTTACTATTAATATCACGGAAAATTAAAACGTTATAAGACAATTTGCGCTGGGTCTTTAGATTTTCACCAAATTTGAAAATCAGTTTATTTTTGCATTTCATACAGTTTAAAGAAAATGTTTCTCGACAGATTTGAGATATTTAAGCAGAATATTTGGTGATGCACTTTTTAAGGCTGATTAAAAAAAACATATAAAAGTTCATTTCTAATATTTTCAAAATATTTAATTTGAAAAGCTGATTAAGTATATTGCGATGATGTGCTTTGATGTGATATTTTATGATATTCTTAAAAAAAATTACAAAATTATTTAAATTTAAATTAATTTTTTTTTCTTGAAAAAAGTTCATCTCGAACATTTTCCTTACAATATAATCGCAATAATCAAAGTGTGGTATAATAACAGATTTCACGTAGATAATTTTTGACCAGAAAGTCATATATCTGCTTATCCGACAAAGTACTCCATATTTCATGGCAATCTTCTTAATTGGCGATTTGCAGTTCAAAATGACTCGCAGAGGGCACTGCGATTGAAATGATGATGTTATGGATTCAAATGTCATAACGCATAGTATTTTTTCAAAACACAAGAGAAATTTGGAGAATTTCGTTATTTAAAGAAATATTAGCTGATAATGGATTAGTGAAAAAGGTAAGAAAAAGTGATTTACGTAATCGTTCAAAATTCAAAGGTCAGTTTATTCTTCTATCTTTGGTAATTTTTAGATTTCTGGAAATAAACTGCGCTGTGTCTATTTGAATAACCCGAAGTTCCCGAGCAATCAAGTTTCCAGTACCACCTTCAGAATCAAGGAATTGTTATGAATACAGAAAGTTTTTTGAAGGTCTAGAAACCGTTTATAACGAACTATTTCTTAGTATTTGAAAGATGACAATTTTATTGCAAGTAAGTTTTTCCATCATTTTCAACAATGATCGCCTCTCTGAAAATTTATCAATATCTAAAACATATGTACATAATATTTCAGATACTCGAAAGAAGATGAAATCAATTCGGTCAAGAAAAAAAACTGCCATCGCTAAAATTTCGGAACAGATTGTATAGAGAATGCTTGTTTGGAGAAATTCATTCTTCTGACTAAAAATCAAACATAAATAAGAGAATTGAAATCAAGCGCGTAAAGTTGATACGTCGATCTACCAGCTTCCTCAGGGTTTGTTGAAACTTATTTGGCGTACGTTATTTCAATAAACTTGAAATTTTGTCATTATTCTGTGATTTGTATCATGCTTGAGCAGCAACCGTCCCAGTCATAATCTCTTTTCATTGAAACCTTAAAAACAACTTTGTTTAGAAAACCATGGGCTCTAAAATTATCAAATCAAAACAAAATATTTAAAAATTGTGCCTAATGTTCCGAATTATTGAGATCCAAAATTTGATTAATAGCTGAGTACCTCCATTTTTATCGTTTTACTTCGGTAACCGGTACAGCAACATATTTTGCTTCCGAGACTGAACCATTCTCGAATCATCCGTATAGAACCACCAACAAAGCCTTGCACATTCATCAAACTTTATTCTAACGAAATGGCCTGTTCTTGATCGCAAAAAAACAAAAATGAATTTGTTCAGAAAAATATTCAAAAATCAAGTTTCCTCATACAAAAAGCATGTAAGCTACTAAATTGAAGATTTTCTAACTTGATTTAGCCATTTTTATTGCTTGTTATTGGATAGGTTCTGTCAAAAACTTAATTTTCAAAACAATTTGTATACTCTCCCATGTTAGAAAACAGCTATCATCACCCTTTTGTTAGTACCATAAGTGAAAATCAGTTGGCGCTGCATGCCAAAAAGTTTTGCTGCAAATCGCCAATAGTGTAGTCAATTTAACTTTTCATCTATCTGTACTCCTAAGTATTTAACTTGATGTACTCTTTCGATTGCACAACCATCAATCAACAAGTTTGAACACTCTCCAATTTTGCGGTTGCCAATGATCATCCAGTTGGTTTTATCAAGAATCAGACACAATTTTCTCTGTTTTAGAAAATCTGCAATATTTTTTAAATCATTATTTGCTTTTTAAATAGCAAGCTCTAAGTCATTTCCACTCCAGTAGGAGACTGAATCATCCGCAAATAGCTTAAGACGACCGTACTGTAAGCATTGTTTCATGTCGTTGATGTACAGTATAAATAACAATGGACCCAAGATACTTCCTTGTGGAACACCTAAGTTATTTTCTCTGTATCGCGAGTAAGATGAACCAAATTTTGTTCTTTGCATTCTGTTATCTAAATAATTCTTAAACCAGTTAAGAACCGTATCATTGATACCAACTCTCACTAGTACATCTATCAGCAATAACCGATCAATCGTTTCAAATGCTCTCTTAAAATCCAGAAACACAGCAATTATGTAGCTACCATTTTCAATATTGATCTTCCAGTTTCGAAGTATCAAATTCACAGCAGATTCTGTTGAATGTTCTTTCCTAAATCCAGACTGCACTGCAATAAGTATTTCTTGGGACTCAATAAAGTTTGAAAACTCTTTTTTTAATGCTAATTCTAGCACTTTTTCTTGGATTTCCAACATATTTATAGGACGGAATTTTGAATTTGAATTTTGTTACTTAGCAGAAAATTGTATGTAAGTCACTTTGATTTTTACACATTATTTTTTAAATAATTTAACTTAGTTTCTGCTTGATTTTGCAGAAACCTTTAAAATGTGTCTTCCTGATGAAGGTTGTTTCCAAGCAAACAATACACAAAATTTGATTACTTCATGATTAACCGGAACAGTTAATTTTCTTATAAATTTTACCCCACTCAGAGAATAGGGAGAAACAATGTTATAACACAATGCTATTTTCACTGATTGAAGAAACTTATATTTGAACTTCAAATTCATAGGTTTTGAATTTATAGTTGAGTTTTTTTTTTTTAATAGTATACCTAAACTCGCGTTTTAACCAATTTAAACTGCAAAATTGTTAATATAAATTTAACTACGCTTTGAAATTAAACAAAACATCTAACTTTTATCTGTTTTAAGAAACTTCTTATTTTGCTATTAATTTAAAAAAAATCGTATTTCCTTTTGCATATATTTTTTTTAAATATTCATTTGGAACTTAAAATTCCTTTATTTAAATTTCACAAAATACAGAGGGTGAATCTTATTTTGATAGAAACCATTTTCTTTATTTTATTATATCTTTTACTAAAACAATCCCCAAATCTGGAACATGTTGCTTGTATTATTTTTTCAACTTGTGAAACCAGAATTCAAAATTTAGATCGCGTTTGATTGATTTTGAATTTTCAATTTATCAAAATAAAAAAACTTTATTGAACTCTAAAGAAAATATTTTTGGATTAAAAACTCTTCGGAAAATGGAAGAGTTAACTGGGGTAATTTTGAGCAGCTACTGGTCTTATGCCTTGTTTATAGACCGATGGTATCTTCCTTATTCTTTTTTTGCTATCCTCCTCTTCGATATTTTCGAAAAACGCAAAGAAGAAAATAAATTTAGTTTAAGGAATTCTACTAAAAAAATCGATAAATTAGTACAATACCAAACAATTCCAAGAGCAAAAAACAAGCCGTAGAATATGGGATTATTTTCACCGTTCTTATGTGTGATAATTTTCAAACATTTGATCTAAACTAGCTCGATTTTTAGATTCAGTTTGTTTTTTTCCAAGTTGTTCAAATTAATTGGTGTTTTGAATTACTTTCTATTCGCAATATTTCTAGAATTAAGTAATAAGGTAAGTAATATTTCCAGATGAATGTCACATCTTCACTGCGTCTAGAAAGGATTTCAATATTTACCGTTTATTATGAGTTATTTTTGTTTTGACATAGGAGAAAGGATTTTTGTCCTATAATCTCGTGTCTACAGATTTGAAAATCTGATAAAATTATGTATAACGGCTTATTTGTATTTTTAGCAAAATATTTTTTTTACACCTGGAGATGCATCTATTTCTGAATGTAAAACGGTTGAATACAACAATTTAACTGAATTTACTGTGACCTTTTAAATAATCTACCAGCTTGGAGTGATCATGAGCCATGGGAATCATGAGCCATGGAAATCGTGGGCCACCCTCAATATCTCAGAAGTGTGTTGAAATAAAGATCTCCATCCAACTGTCATCGTCGTCGCTCTGTGTTAGCCTATATTTCCATATGTTGTTAACTTATGTACACTTCATAAGCTTCTTTTCTTGAACCAGCTAAAAAAAAAATACTTACATAACTAAACAAGCACCCGTAGATTGCATCGGTGGGAAACCTAAAGTTCATAACAAAAATTTGCTCAAATGCTTAGGTCTTGCTTCTTAGTTTTGGATTACAGTTTTGATCAACTCATAAACTTTGTATGTTATATTTGGTCATTTTGAGTTTGGTGGCCCACAATTTAAAAAAAAAAACTGTTTTTAAAATCCAGAACTTGGGGAAATAAATCAATAAAAAAATAATTTATTAAAATTTAAATTTAAATAATTAAAATTTTACTGCTAAATGATACGTCAGAAAAGTAGAAAATCATACCATTTATTATTTTCATTTTATTATTATAGTTATGGAGCAAAGAAAAAATGGCCAAAATTACGCCACTCTTTCCTAGAATTTTGTTTGGTTCACCATCTTGCACCTCCAATTTTTTGTAGGTTATAATCCAAATTTATTAAATTGGGAAATTTGGGCTGAGAAATATAAATAATCGAAAATGCCAGATGACTAACGTGAGAAAATTTCATGTAAAAGTGTTGTGTGAATTTTTCTCAGGAATTCCAATCTGCTTAGAATTTAGCCGAAATTTATTGTATGAAGTAGTTTTTCGCCTAAAATTCCCAACAACTAAAATAAGCATATAAGATCTCTACAATACTAATTTTTCACTCCAAGCTACCAACAACAAAGACACATTTTTTTCATTTTGATTGCAAATAAAACGAAAAACGAGCTATTTTGGTTCTTTGTTTAAGTTTATAAGCATGTAATTTCTCTGATCATTGTTTAGGTGTTCGTGGAACATTTTAGTTCGTTTATAGAAAAAGTTAATAAACAAAACATAAACAAATTTATCGAGATAGGAAATTCTAGAAATGTCTCTTTTTGTGAATTTTTAAAATATTGTATCCACGTATAAGTCAGTTTGATTGGTATAGTCTTTCTTGTGGTATTATATTATTAATCCATGAAAACTGGGTTGAAATTATGAATCCTATTCGATCAGAGATACTCGTTTCGAGTTTTAACTCAAATCGAATTAGAATTGGTATTACGTATCTCGTTCGAGTTCTAAATTTTAACATACTAGATTTTGAGTATACCGGATCATCTCGAAACGTTCCATCCGAATCGAGCTCGTTCAAGATCGGTAATGCCAAAGTCGGTCGAATCGAACGAAACTCGATTGTTTCGAGTTCCATAATCCCGCCCCTGTTCTTCGCTGAAAAAAAAAAAACAGAAGAAAACAATGTTGTTTTTTTAAATACTTTTATTAAAACTTACTTCTATAAGCAACAAATGAACACTTTTGTCACCTTGTATCAATACATTGTTTAGGAAGTTGGTATTTAATCTAATGAGATAAAAGAACTAAACACGCTCACAAAGTCACTGTAATCTTTTTCTTTGTTCTGTTGGAATATGTAAACGATTTGTATCAATCATAGTACTGTGCATCTTTATTGCTACCGAAACACTTGGCAAATTTGGCACTCATATCTTCGAGACACAGTCGGGTGTCCTCTTTGATCTCCTGCATCTTGATCCTAACCTCTTCGCGCATCAAAATGTAACACATGGCCACCAGACCCATACCCAGCAGCATGTAGACAAAGTTTATCACCAACTTGGTGGGTTTTCCACTTTGGGAGTCCAAAATGTTCGCTCCAGGCACCAAATCCCCTATCCCGATCTTACACAAACTGGTAACACAGAAGTACGCCGAATCTAGATAGCTCCATTTCTCCCACTCCGCAAACATAATCGTCCCCGTTGCTATGTAGATCGTTATGACCCAAAGGCAGGCCGTCGTCGGCACTATTATCCTCTTACGCTGAGGCACTCCATTCCCGTCCTCTAACCCTAGATCTTCATCATGCCCATGGCTACACTCGTGAAGCCACGTATACAACCACTTGAACGTAGATGCCAAGACCTTTCCCATGTTCATGAAATACAAAATATACAGCGGTATCCCAAACGTCGCGTAGATCATCGTGGCTCCCTTTCCCCAGCCTGTCCTCGGCACCATATTACCATACCCGATCATGGTAAAAACCGCCAGACAGAACATCAAAGCCGCCGGGAAGTTCCACACCTCCTCAGGCGTCCTTCCGTCGTATCCCTTTTTGATCGCTTCCGCAAAGTCGTCCTGATACCGCTTCAACACCTCATCGGCCTCCAAATGCCAAATCGAACTATTGAACAGATTGTGCTGCTCCGTAACGTCCCACAGTTCAGCGGCACAATTTCTCCGCAGCACAGCTACATATTCGATCAGTGGATTAGGTTCCTGCGTCTCGATCGACATAAAACTGGCCGCCCCGACCAAGGCGTATACAACGATCAGCCCGCCAACACCCACTTGGGTGCACATGAACGCGATGAACTTTCGGCAGCAGTCCTTCACCTTTTCGCGAGGATCGCTGGTCGTGGTCGAGGACGAACCTCGACTGCGTACCGAGGATCGTTGGCGGTTCATTTTTACTGTTGTGGAGGTAATCGTACTAAGACTTATCTAGTCTTCTCTTCTTCCTCTACTGTAGTATTTGTTGCTTGGTCTGTAAATGAGAATAAGAATTCAAATTAGTGTATAACATAAAGAAAAATTGCGTAGATATTCGAAGTGTTCAGTACCGGTTTAATTATTTTTAAATACTGTGTACCTATGTCTTGTTGATATCTGATCATGTCGAAACAATCGACAACTTTTTTGTTGTATGTTGTATGAGTAAGTTGAAATTTAAAGGCGACCGTAAAAAGTATTATCATGTCAATTTTTGATTATCTAGCTCTACCTCTATATGATAGATGTTCCGAAACGGAAATCACAGGAGATATCTATATAAAAACACACCATGGAGTTTGGAATAAAGTGAACAATTGTACAACATGACGATGCAAAAAAAAACTATCAGAACTTCTCTATCAACTCGTTAGGGTACAAAAAAATGTACTCAACTTGTACATTTTCAGGCCGTAGGAAAAATCGACTCAACATTTAAAATGGCATGCCGAATCGACTGAGTCTATTTGGGGTCTTTTTGTTTAATTTCTCAAACCCTGGGGTCTTCAAAGTCTCGTTTTGGTTCAAAACTCATCCATGATCTTTTGCAGAACTTTTAAATAACGTTTACAGCAGTAAATTTGAACACGGTGTCTCTGATGGAACGATTTTAAATATTTACCGAAAATAAGCATCGCTAATTTTTGCACCATTTGAAAGACATTTTTTCCAGAATAAAACCCTACAAATGCTCATTACTCTAGATTATCCTGAGCATAAACGATGAGAGATTGTTCTTTTTAATGTAAATAATCCATCCTAAACATTTATAGACTCTACAATCAATAACTAAGCTCGTAGAATATTATTACTGGTCTTGGTTCAATCAGTGATGATAAATTTTATTTGATTTAGCAAGGAAAATTTCCTATTAAATCATGTTATTGACATATGGAGTTTGATTACCGCTAAAATGAAGACGAGCGTTTTCACAGTGATTAGTTTGATTTTGTCTTAAAAAAAACTTTAAAAAGGTTAAAAAATCTACAAAAAAAATTGCTCTAGACCCCCCTGTGGATTATTTCAAATTTGGGTTCAAATGAAAGGGGAAAGTCCCAGCTTTCAAACGATGCAAAACTTAGCGATGCTTATTTTCAAAAAATGAAGTTTTTTCTCAGAGACACCGTGTGAACTTTTAGGTTTGTATGGGAAAATTGACTATTTTGTATCGAAAAATCAACATCATTTTTGCTTGTGATTTTTGTTCCAATTTTTTTACAGCAAATTTTCCACTGAACAATCAACAACTTTTCATTTTTTCTTCTTTGAAGTTGTCTAACTACCTCTAACATAATTCTTTGACTTTTATGATTTAAAAAAAGGAAGAAATTATTCTGAATTTCTTTGTACCCGCATGTCTAATAACTGGGAAAATTATAGAGCGGAGTAAAAAATTGTTGTATGCTGACTAAGGTGAATTTCAACGGTGATCGTAAAAGTAGTATCATGTAAAATTGTATGACATGACGACTCAAATAAAAATGTCTATCAAAAATTCTTCTATTACTTCATAAGAGTACTTACCAAAAAAAAACTAAACCAGGGCTGTGAAATGGTATACTGAACTTTTGCAATAAAAAAGGTAACTTGAAGGCTTTATTGAAAAAGAAAACCTTTTGGAAATACTTAAATAAGCGAATCATTTTACCTATCAAACTTTCACTAAAATTTATTTCATCTGTATATAGAAAAACGAATGTTTGTTTGTCTGTCTGTCTGTTCCCTATAGACTCAGAAACTAATGGACAGATCAAGGTGAAATTTGGTATATGGCCGTTTCTAGGACCGAGAATGGTTTCTATAATAGTTTCGGTACCTTCCGACTTGAGAGAGGGGGCTCCCATACAAAATTAAGATAATATATGACACAATCTGATACAATTACAAGTGTTTTCCATCAAATTTTCTTCACAAAGATATTTCAACATAACTAAATGATTCATTATGATGTTTGACAAGTTTTGATATATTTGGACGAGTAATTAGATTGAAGGCCCTCTGTAGGAAAAAGAGGAAGGGGTCTCTTACAAATTCATTGTAAAATGTGACAGAACTCGAACGATTTTCAAATGATTTTGTTCAAATTTGGCACAAAATGAACTTACTTGAAGTATTAACTTACAGTTTTTGTAAAGGCGGGCCCCTAAACAAAATAAATAGATACCTAATGAGAAGTTTGAACAATTTTTGGAATATTTCTAATAAAATATGATAAACATAAGCGGTTTGTCTTCATGAAATTTTTTTTTCTGAAATTAAATAGCATTCCCCTTTTAATTAATGAGAGCTCTCATATTATATAAATGTTAAATACATGTAATCAATCCACACAAATTTCTTTGTGTTTTTATAATGTTTGTTACAGTTTTGTAAGATGATTTTTTGTATTGAAAAACCTCTCCAATTATTGTTAAAAGGGGATCGCATCCCAAATCATTCAATTGCAGAATTTCTACATTATATATTTGAGATCCTTCCATCCTTCTAGAGAGATTCTTCCCATTTTTTTTTTTTTTTTTTTTTTTTTTTTTTTGTCTTTATTTAAGAGGTTTTCAGCCGCAGGCTGGTTCGCCTCTCCTTCCCATTTTTCATAAATCTTTATGCAAGACTTGAGAACTAATCGAGAAAATAAACCAAATTTGTAATGGGTTGGTAGATATTTTAAAACGAGATCGCTGCTTCTATGATCTTTTGTCAACCCGCCATTCTCCCATGGGGGAAATGAAAAAAGGAGGGGGGATCTCATACAAAATTTTACATAACTCGAGAGCTGATCAAGCAAATGGAACCAAATTTTGTATGAAGGAGTATTTGGGTACGAGAAATACTTCTATGATTATTTGGATTACTTATTTGACACTTTTGACAGAAACATAGAATGCGAAGGTTATTGGATACGAGAAATATTTCTAGGACTTTTTGAGACCCCGAATTCCTTACAGTGAGATGATGAGGAAGGAGGAGGGATGCTCCAATCCTTTTTGATTAGGATTACTATATTTAATCAAGCAAAACAAAGTTAATTTTTCATGGGAAGGTATTGGAATGAGAAAAAATATTTGAGACCCCTCCATCTAACAGAAGGGAAATAGAAAGGAAAAAAAGGATCTCATACCATTACTCTTATACTCATACAAGGCATCTATCCCTTTTTTTCAAAGAGGAGACGAGAGAAAAGAGAAGGCATTTTTATATATTTTTTTCTCATAAATTGAAAACTAATGAAGCAATCAAAGCCAGTTGATGCATGTGATGATTTTTAGTATTGCAGTTCGAAGTAGAAGTTGGAGCTTCCATTTTAAAGAACAATTTTGAAATTTGAATTTGTCGTACTGATAAAAAGTTAAAATAATTTAAAAGCACACCGGGTCAGCTAGTAATTAATATCCTGTGAATGATTTTTTAAAATCAAATTTCTTCAACGACAAGATTTTCCCAGGGTGGCCAGCGAACCGGGAAAACCGGGAAAAAAACCTGGAAATTCAAATCAAAACCGGGAAAATTATCGATGGATTATTTTTTCTCATATATACTAAACCTATCAAATCCAAAAAAATCCATCATTTCATCATGACGAAACTTTTTCTCTGAAGCTTTACTATCCATAGTCCTTTAAATAAAGATTGTGAAGCAAGAGCGGGAATATGTCGGGATGAATACATGCCTGGAAAAGTCGGGAATTCCATTTGAAAATATAGATTTCTTTAACTCAGCGCATACATCTTTCGAGCAAAGAATCGTCGTAGAAAAATTTCACGATCATAAACTATCTCTTAACCAACGCATATTGTGCACTGCAGTGAATGCTGCTACTTTTTAGTTCTGAGTGATGTGGATTCATACGTTGAAATTAGACAGCTTTCGGTTGAATCCACAACTCGAAAACTAAGATTTCCTTAAGCTTAACATTTATCTTATAAGCGAAATTATTATTTAAGAATTGATGATGTTTGAATCTGCATCGTGAGCTAGTTTTTTTTTTTTTTTCAGAAAAACACGTTATGCTGAAACGAAACTTGAAAAAAATAGCAGAAATCTATCAAACACATTTAAACTGGGAGAGCTATTTTGAAGAGTCTGACAAAAATAACGAATTAATTTTGTATACGAAAAATTCAATGTTAATATAACGTTAAAAGAGAGATATGAAGTCAGTTATTCATCCTAACTCGGTCAAGTAGTTTTCTGTATAGCTATTTTTTTTTATAGAGAACTTATGATCAAATGCTGTTTTTAAATAAATTGATCACTGACATTTTTTTTTGACGTGACTTAACTTATTTTCAGCTATTTTCAATTGAGCTTACGGTACCTTTATCAAAATTCGAAAATAATCATAACCAAACTTCAAGTTTTCATTTAATTGATAAAATATTTAAAAAAAATTTTTTTGTTTGTGTTATATGTATACACTAACACCCTCAAAATTGTCAAAATAATCAAAACGTAAGTTCAAAAATTAAACATCAAATTTCTGACAAACGACATAACCTCGAATTACTTATCTTACTTGGTTTCGAAAATATTTTCTTCTCTATTAAAGACAAAAATAAATTCTTCTAAATTAACGTTCAATTTCAACTTTTGAGAATCGGGAATTTTCATATGAAGAAAAAAATCCGGAAACAATAAAATAAGATGCCATCATTCTATTTTGTTAATTAGTAAACGCACAGAAGACAGAAGGTGTAACAAAGTACTACTAGTTTGATTCCTGTATACATTTTTCAATTAAACCAATAGGATTTCAAATTGAAAAAATCGAATAAAAACATGCATTTTTGGGATAGGACTAAAAATTCAGACTAAGAATTTAGATTTTTTTTGTTTCGATTATAATAGTTTTACCATCTTTGTGGCATTCGCGACTTTAAGAATTAAGATGAATATATCAGAATTTAGGTAAATATATTCAGGCATCTAGAACTCAGAGCATTCTAAAATAAAATTTAAAGGTATACAAAAAAATAAAAAAAATCAATATGAGAATCGAAATAAAATTTCAGATTGCTTAGCATGAATAAGGTTAATTATAGGTAATATATTTTAAGAACTTTTAAAGGAAAATATCAGAATTTCAATTTGTAGTCAAGCTATAAAATCGATTTTGATTTCTTATTTCAAAAATAAAATAAGCGTCAGAAATTAAAATTTTTATAATGAAGCCAAACTTGAAGTTAAGTTATTGAATACGAAACTTATCGCGCATGATTATGTTTCAAATTTCAGAATTCAGAAGCAAGATTTCTACAATAAAATTCAGTATTTCAACATGAAATTTAAAAAGTATTTTATACATGGCATCATATTAAAACTATAATTTATCTCATTTAAATAATAAAAATAAAGCATTTTCCATTAAAAGAGACGAAGATGGTATGAAAACTGAAAAGAAGTTAACAATTTTTGGTTAAGGTTAAGACAAATAGAATTATTTTCTCTATATTCTTACCGTATTATCATCACCATATTCTGGATAACCTTTGAGTTTCAAGATCAAACTAAAAAATAAAAATTAAAATTCCTCTCATATTTTTACGTTCAACTTGCATAAAAATATCTTCATTTTTGGTCAAAAAACCTGATAAACATATTTATTTGCGCATTTTGAAACAGGGAAAACTATACAATCTCATTCGGGGAAAACCGGGAAAAAACCGGGAATTTGAAAATGGAAACTTGCTGGCCACCCTGTTTCCACGCTTTGGGAAATTAACTGGTCCTAATGAGGTTGTTGATAAGCTCTCACAGGCGATGCATGAGAGATGATAAGAGAATTTTAACAATCGTTAAAGAAATTTAATTTCATATGAACCAGTTGCATTTGATTTAATGCAGTTTTAACTTGTGTAGTGTAGTAAATTTTACTTCGGAAGCTCGGACTTTCAACTTCCGAAAGACTTTCGACAAAGAAAAGTAAACTACTGGATTGTCGGAAGTCTGTGTTTTGTTATCAGTTCACCAGCGACGTTTCCAATAATTTCATTGGAATGGACAATATATAAGAGTGAAATTCTGTCTGTCTGTTCCCTATAGACTCGGAAACTACTAAACCGAGAGCTGATCATGCAAATGGAACTTAAATCGGCATGTGAGTTTATTTAGTAAAGGGAAATGTTCCTAAAATGGTTTAGTATCCCCCCTCCTTCCAGTGGGGAAATAGGAAGCGGGTAGGGGGGCTTCCACAATATTTTTCGCATAACTCGAGAACTAATCGGACAAATGAAACCTGAATAAGCATGGGAGGGTATTTGGATACGAGAAATGTTTCTATGATACTTTGGAACCCCTCTTTCCAAAAGTGTGTAGGGGGATCTTAATACGATTTTTATTGCATAACTTGAAAACTAATCAAGCAAATGCAACCAAATTTGGCAAGGGAGCGTTTTTGGGTACGAGAAATGCTTCTATGGTTATTTCGCACCCCTCCCTCCTTTCAGTGGGGAGATAGGATGGTGGAAAAGGGACTCCCTAATAATTTAATAACTCGAAAACTAATCTTGCAAATGGAACCTTGTTTTACAAGGGATAATATTTGAATATAAAATTTCTATGATTATTTGAGACCCCTTTTTCCAGTGGAAGGAGGAGAGAAAATGAGGGGGCTCAAAAATTATTTTTACATAACTCGAGAACTATTCGAGCGAATGTAACCTTATTTGATATAGGAGGCCATTTGGGTACGAAATATGGTTATTGTGTTCATTGCGACTCCATTAAGGATACAGGAAGGAAGGAGTTGGTCTCCCATATATATTTTTCGCAACACGAGAACTAAGAGGAATATGCTTATACTTTGATTTACAACTTCAGTGTATTTATAAATATTTTTGTGTTTATATTTTTTTCAAAAACTTGGTTGATGTTCCATCAATTCCAGTTACAGAATTATTTTTAAAATCATCAATTTTGTTGTGTGAAACAGCAGAGAAAAAAAATTGGTAGTCCGAAATTTGGAATTTTTTTCAGGCTCAATTGGTTGTAATTTTTTCACTCACGTTAATGAGAAAAATCATTGAAGAGTTCAGTGATGGGTTTTCTTCACTTAATAAAACTCCAATTACTTTCAAAGCTTACGAAGAATTCTTTGTTTGTTAAAGACAATTTTATTAATGTTGATCCACAAATGTTTTGGATTTCGTAAGCTGTTTGTAATCAGATTAAAGAATTATAGAACCATCACATAGAAATCGAAAATACAGCATTTATCTTCGAAAGTGGAGGCATTATACATACATACAAAATTTTAACATCTGGCTTAAGCTATAAGAATTATACAAATTGGACGATATTCAACACCTTATTCGTACATCCTGAAGGTATGCGAGAGAGCGCAAGTTTTACTCTCAATGCATGCAAACCGTTGCCAGCGACAATAACTGCTGCTTCGTTCATTGGACATTTTTCCAAATAAACCATCTGCTTTTTAGCCATCTGGTAGCACTGCTTATCGCAGAGAGATCAACAAGGTTGTTTTCTTTTTTGAATCCCGCGCGGGAGAACAAATTTACAAACATGGCGGACTTTTTATCACATCCGATTTATAGCGACTTTAAGTAACCATTTTTACGATCGTTTACTTATTTGGTAGGAATTGCGATTCGCATCAACATTGTTAACCGTTTGAGCTATCGTTTCTAATGCGATTTGATGTTTGCTGGGTGTCGTATAATGCGTTGATTTCGTGTGGGACCTCCCCGTTATGACATTATGACATGACAAAACTTGCATGTGTTCTAAATTTCATGCATAATAATCAATAATCATCTTGTGTAAATTCGTCCTCATGAATCATTTTTTTTTTTTTTTGAAAATTGCCTCAAAATTGTCAGAGTTGATTTTGTATGGGATCCCCATAAAAAGTTAGATTCTGAAATTTATACAAACCATCCTTGGCCAAAAAAAAAAAAACATCAGTTACCAAATTTCAAGTCATTTTGATTACCTGTTTCGAAGCTATGGTGTCTTAAAAAATAGCCTTCATTTTTATAGACATGTAAGATTTAGAAAATTCTAAAAATTCATCTATTTGGGTCGGTTACAACATTACAAACATTACTACTATTTCTGACATCACCGATGAAAGTCTTTGAATATTTGGTATCAAATATTTTAATTCATTTAAGATCTTTTTTGAAGACCGCAAAACGTTTTGACTTATGCTTTCAGAAATATCTATGATTCAATTAGGTTTAAAAGTTCTTAATAATTTCGTCAAAACTTCCGGATTTTGCAAAATTGGGAAAAATACACAATAAGAAAACCTGTTCCCATCCAAGTCCAAACTTGTCTTTGGGAAAGTTGATCCTTGAACTAAAACCTTTAATTTCCAAATATTTGTATAGCTCTACAGTTTCACCAATAAAATCCACAAATTGATTAAATTAATCTTTGCCTATTATCCAAAATTATCTTGAATACAAGAGCTGTTAGAATTAAAATAAAAAAAATCAAACAATGCACACTGGAGATTTTCGAACATAAGAAGGAACCTATTTCGTTGTCTAGAACCTGGCGCGTGATAAATTCTTGTAAACTATTATTTGTTATGTGAAAAAAAAGGCAAGGAATTTAATGGTCTAAACCGTTTTTAGTTCAGATTGCTCTGAAAATTTCATTTTACCAAATTTAACCATATGTTTTTAAGAATCTAAACACTTGATTCAAAGCATCATAAGAATTATATGAAAAAATAGTTTTTTTTTAAAGATTTTTTTGGTTTATCAATTTATCTCACTCAAAAACTAATAAAATAGACATTTGGAAAAAAGAACAAAACGCAAAGAATATCATAGACTTTATCTAGAACTAAATTTCGGATGGCCATAATTTTGCAGTGACCTCACAACAGTACCCTTTCCAGATTTATAAGTGCGAAATGGAAATATTTTAATACTTTTTTGAATACTAGGCAAAAAAGAATCCGAGATCCGAGAATCAATATTTCGAGATCCTGGCAGTTGAATGAATTGAATGAAGCTGGAAAAAGACTATTCTGCTAAAGAAACAACTTAAATTGTTCTTTTTTTTTTTTTTTTTTTTTGGAACCCTCACAATAATCTGAGCTAAATCGCCTTCGAAAGCTGTTCAAAGTTATCCCCACTGCACAATGGGGGAAAAGTACATAAACCGCGAAGAAATTCAATATCTTCCCTTCTACATGAATCAAATCTATGAAAATATACATACAGTCCCTTAGAGAAAATGTCTGAGAAACGATTGGACATAGTTTCAGAAGCCGCCGCCGTATGGTTTTTTCCTAGAAATCAAATAAAGGCTGTTTGAGCCACCGCACGCATCGGAGTTTTGGCCGTTTTCCCATGCGTGCGGTAATATCATTTGATTCCTCGAAAAAAATCATACAAGATAGGTCTATTTCGGTTCAAAATTCTCCAGTCCAAATCAGTGTTTTTCTTAATTGTTTAGAAAATGGTTTAAAAGGCACTGTATCTTCGTTCGTAAGCTTGTGCGGCATCTGAAACTATGTTCAATCGATACTCTGGACATTTTCACTGAAGCAAAGTATATTTCAATATACTTGGTTCCTGTAGGAGGGAAGATTTTGAATTTCTTCGCGGTTTTTACATTTTTCCCCCCATTGAGCACTGGAAGTGAACTTATAGTTTTGACACGAATAGAATAAAAAGTTTTGGTTAAACTAAAAGACTAAAAAACTCTTGAAACTGCTCTTGAATAGCATTATTGACTAAAACAATCCTTTTAAAACTAATTCAAGAAATGTCCTTCAATTTCAAATGTTCAACATACCTCCTACAATCGATTCCTCTACATAAATTTTTATGTATCCAAATTTCGTGTCTGAATCTCAAGAAAACACTTCCAATTTTCCCGATCTCCGGATCCGATCATAAATCACATTTTCCACTCAGTTGCTGAACGCCACTGTAAGAATTCTCTTGTGGCTGTTTTGTTTTCGACGCTCTCCTTTTCCAACACACGTGCTGCTGATGTTGATGATCTCGTCAAACTCTCGCAAAAAATTTTCCCGTCACTTCGATCTCGCGCTCCTTCTCTCTCTGTTTTCCACCGAGAGATTGGTCTTGTGAAAGTGTGTGCGAGTATGTCGCGGTCCAATTTTCCTATTCTCCGCCGCTATGATGGAACTGTCATTTTTCCGTGGACCGCAGCGAATTTGTTCCTTTTTCGGGCATCTTCGGATCTTGCACAGCCGTCGCTCGCGATCGCTAATGATGATCGTCGCTTGCCATTAAGGTTGTTCAATTTCTCACCGATTGATCCGCAATTATGGACTTCTTGCTGCTATCACTAAGACACGATCATTAGCCGCAATTCATTTCACTCGAATATCACCTCCTCGACGATTGTAACAAAAAGGCAGATCCGTCAAAATTTTTCCGCCCCAGGCCGAACGATCGCGGAAAATTCGAAACGCGTTTGCTCTTTGGCAAGAATGACTCGAAACTGGTTGGCGGGCAACTTGCGCTCGCTCGCTGAGAATGGAAAATGAATGGTGGTTTTTCCACCGTACACTTGAAACGATGCAACCTCTCTACCTTTCGGTACAGGTCGGTCGTGTTGGGTCGTCGGATGATCTCAATCGGCGTCGGTGTCGGTCATCAAAACAATCTCGAGGATCAAAGGAATGCCCGTTGGGGAAAGCGAAGAGTTGTAGCGTCTTTACGACTCTAGAATGAGGCGATCGTGCATGAATCGGGACGCGCTGTTTTTTTATTCTCGGACAACCGTTGAGTGGAAATAGTTCCACTGAAGGAAAATTTTGAATCCGGGCGTAACTATTAAACAAATCTTGTTTATAAAATAAAACACTAATGAAGGAAAGGACCTAACAAAAAAATTATTTCCTTAAGTGTGAGGATGCATCGATTAGAGTGGTTCAGATTGAATTATTCCCAAAGTTAACACTTTCCTGTTCTAAACTGAAATTGATTTTATGCCAATTGGAATTTTTAATTCCCTCACAATCATTCCAGACTTAAAGGAAAACATTTCGGATTCTTTCTTCCTGATAATGTTCTCTGGTATCAAAAATCAAAATTCAATAACTTCCTAATGTGGCTTTCCTAATTTCATCTTGAATGGATGACCGTTTCGGGTTCGATATTTTAGCTCAGAAGAGCTTTTCTCGATCTTCAGAAGTCATACTTCAGAACATACTTTTATTCCCTAGAATCAGGACGATGGAATCTCGAAAGTGCCGGTGAAGACCCTAGCTTAATCGTTTTTTTTATGAAAATGTAAAGAGTGTATTCGAAAAGAAAACGCAAAACTTTCTTTTGTGGAGAACTTTTGAATACAGGATTTTTATGATGAAATTTTCAGTTGAACTATCTTATTATGCAATATTTATATGTGTAAATTTTTGTAACCATCTGTCAAGTGGTTCTTGAGGTAGCTTCCGAAAAAGAAGTGCAACGACTTCAATTTAAGGGCGCCACGTGTGCCATATATAGTAAATACACAATAAAAACTACTCCTTTTCCAATTTATTTTCGATAACGTATACTGTTTCCTGGAACTTGATCTTCAAAATTATTCATATTCGATCTTTGTTATGCCAACTTTGGCAGATTGTCTTTCTTCGGCACGAAAGCAACATTGTTGACTTTTTATACCACAATTTTCGCGTAATGGTAATATTTCAGAGCCTTCCAAAATAGGTTGTCAACGTTTTGGGACCTATGGAAGTATTGAGGGAGATAAGAAATCGTTTTTGGAAGTAGTGTTCTTTGTTAATTAAAATATGTTAATCGTTATGAATAACTTAATGATTTGCAACTTCCAAAGATCCTCGACCACCTTAAGTTTTAGACATCAAATTTTTAAACTTTTCTCCACATTCACCTCTGAAACATCCAGGCGAGACTGGTCGAAGAAAAGTTTCTGGCTGCAAACTGCTAGGTGCCCGCAAAACAGTTCTCAGTCCATCAGGATTTTTTTTTTAAATCTCCCCGCTAGGAAACCAAAAATTTGCGCACGATTTGACCACCGCATTTTGATTATTTTATCGATGATCAGCTTTTTTTAACGTTGTAGATGAAATTTGGTCAATATCAACTTGACGTATTTCTTTCAATTTTGCATTTAAAAAACCTGAACATCCCTCATTTTGAAAGCGTGTGTGTGTAGAATGTTGCTCCTATTTTGATTTTGGAATTCACTCTTCAGTTGTCAAAATGCCGTCCAAGGAAGAAGAGCAGCGTATCAAAATTTTGCTCGCGCATCGCGAAAATTCGAGCTAGTCGCACGCAAAGCTGGCAAAATCGCTAAAAGTTGCCAAATCAACCGTTACAAATGTAATTAAAGTGTTTGGGGAACGTTTGTCGACAGCCTGGAAGTCTGGATCAGGGGGAAATCGAAAACCGGAAGCCGCTGAGACGACAAGGAGAGTTGCCGGTAGTTTCAAGCGAAACCCTAACCTCTCTCTCCGAGATGCCGCAAATAAGCTGGGTGTATCGTCTACAACTGTGCATCGAGCCAAAAAACGAGCCGGACTATCGACTTACAAGAAGGTAGTGACTCCAAATCGTGATGATAAACCAAATACGACGGCCAAAGCGCGATCCCGGAGGCTGTACACGACGACGCTGACGAAGTTTGACTGCTTGGTAATGGACGACGAAACCTACGTCAAAGCCGACTACAAGCAGCTTCCGGGACAGGAGTTTTATACGGCAAAAGGAAGGGGAAAGGTAGCAGATATTTTCAAGCACATGAAACTGTCAAAGTTCGCGAAGAAATATCTGGTTTGGCAAGCTATCTGTACCTGTGGCTTGAAAAGCAGCATTTTCATAGCTTCCGGGACTGTCAACCAAGAAATTTACGTGAAAGAGTGTTTGAATAAACGTCTGCTGCCTTTCCTGAAGAAACACGGCTGTTCCGTACTGTTTTGGCCGGATTTGGCCTCTTGCCATTACGGTAAAAAGGCGATGGAGTGGTACGCTGCCAACAACGTGCAGGTGGTTCCCAAGGACAAGAACCCTCCCAACACGCCAGAGCTCCGCCCAATTGAGAAATACTGGGCTATAGTCAAGCGGAACCTAAAGAAGACCAAAAAAACTGCTAAGGACGAGCCGCAGTTCAAGGCAAACTGGCTTTCTGCGGCGAAGAAGGTGGACAAGCTGGCTGTACAAAATCTGATGGTAGGGGTTAAGCGTTAAGCGTTAAGGATTTGGAAAAGCGGAAGCCTAAATGAATATTTTTCCTGAATTTTGTACTAATTAAACTTGAAAAAAAAATTTTAATTTGATTTTTTAAATAAACGATTTCACCGATTTACACGCGTTTTCCCTTGACCAAATTTTGACCGTATCACCTTTTAGTGACAAATGTACACGCAAAATAATTTTCACTTAAAAAGTAAGTGACATCTGTAGTAAATTCTCGCCAAACGTAATTTCATTTGAATTTTAAGTGATGGGTCAAGTGAATTCACTTAAGTGACCGGTCAAGTGAATTACACTATGACGTTCGAGTTAAATTTATCTGAATTTCTAAGCAAGTTTCTAGTTAATTATCTCTCGCGTTTTTAAATAAAAGAACATTTATAGAACACCACTTCGATTTCAAATACTTACATTACGCTTTCGCCATAAATTTATTGATTGGAAAATTCCATCGTAATCCCAAGGCAGATCGGTTACTGCGGATAGTGCGACTTCTAAATCTTCCCTGTTGTAAACCAGAAAATCTGTCCAGTCCAACCCACAAGCTGAAACATGTTAACACCTTTAAAAAACTTTTTCTTACATCACGTTTAATACAAACTACAGCCAAAATCGCCTAGTAAAGAATTGGGAAAATCAAAATCCAGCATAAGCTTTAAACGCTGCATGCTCTTTAGAATTTGCCATTTGAACTCTGAAAATAAACACAATTACAACCCGACATTCATTTGAAATTCAAGTGATGGGGAAGTGAAGATTTTTTCTCGCTTCAAATTCAAGTAACGACTGAAGTGAATGTGGATGAATTCACTTGAAATTTAAGTGACTGCCAAGTGAAATGTATATGTCGCATTTGAATGGAAGAAAATCACTGGATCCTTGTTTTTAAGTGAAAAATCATGTGTATTTTAAGAGTGAATTTGGGTTCAGTGTACTTTAATAACGTTCAATTGCTAGGACAGGAGGACTTCAACTTCGTACTGCCAGTGGGTTGTACATTTGATCTTATTCGTTTCAGATTATGATAACGAACAGTCTGAAAAATAAATAAAGCATTTAAAACACTTACACTTACACGAAAAATAATAAAAAGGTGAAATTTACCGAGTAACTGGGGTAGTTTTTTTCCACCCCTCTTTCGAGGTAAATTTAACATTTTTTTTTTCATTCATCTAGAAAAAAGGTTAAATGTACCCTTTTCCTTTCACCTAGAATAAAGGTGAATTCTAGCTTTTTGGAATTCACTGAGCAAAAACCGGTTTCCCATTAAATGTCTAAAAGGGTTTTTTTCACTGTTTTTGTTAGTCATCAAATTAAATGAAACAAAGACACAAATTTATTCAAGATTTGATTTAAGAAAGACGTTTCTATGATTTACTAGCTGACCCGGTGTGCTTTGCTACACCTTTCAAAATCAAAAGAAATATTTTCAAAAATTATTCAAATTTTTATTGTTCAATTGGTATTATTTTAAATCAAATTATAACATAATTCATAAGCAACCGCTATAAAATGAGAGCTGCAGCTGGAGTTTCGAATTGCAACACAAAGATAACTTAAACAAATTTTCTAAATCTTGCTCTATAAATTTGTGTTAAAGATCTGATAATTTGAATATCAAATATAGTTCCATTGGTTGATCAGTTTTAAAGCTTTACAACAAAATTTATATGGAGCTTCCTCCTTTCTTCCTCTCTCTACACTGTGAAGCTTAAGGATCGTAATCGTAGAAACATATCTCGTAACCGAGTACCTTTCCATGCCATTTTTGTTTCCAATTGTTGGCTTCGTTAGCATAAATTAAGAACTTATGCTAAAACTATTGTATTGGGCTCACCTCCCTCCTCCTATGTACCTACTCACTGAATAGAGGATGGTGTGTCAGATTGAATCATACCAAAATGATTTTCCATATTAGGTTTTGTCCATTTCTCAGATTTTGTAAAAAAAAAGTTAAATGTAAGCCTCCTCTTCCCTTCCTATATTAAAAATTCAATCATCCTATTGCAAGAAAGGAATTGTTTCACATAGAAAAAGTATTGTTCATACTCAAATACTTTTTGATGCCGAATTTGGTTTCATTTGCTCGATAAATTCTGGAGTTATGCAAAAAAATTATATGGAAGCTCCCCTTTCTCTCTTTAAATCTTTCCGCTGAAAAAAGGTGGGGCTTCAATTTATGATAGAAACATTTCTCGTATCCAAATACCCTCATATGCCAAATATGGTTCAATTTGCTCGATCAACTCTCAAATTTTACTGTAAATTGTAAGGGAGACCTTTCCTCCCCCTTTTCATCCACCTCTCTGAAGGAGAGAGGGATATTCATAGAAGCATTTCTCGTACCCAAATATTGTTCCATGCCAAATTTGGTTCCATTTGCTGTTGTAGTTTTTGAGTTTTGCTGTAAAAATTGTATGAAACTCCCCTCCCTCTTTCCTTTCTCCCCGCTGGAAGAAGGAAGGGGTCCCAAACAATCATTAGAACATGTCACGTTCCCAAATACCCGCCCATGCCAAATTTGGTTCCTTTTGCTTAATTAGTTTTTGAGTTGTGTAAAAAATTATAAAAGAGTCCCCTCTCCCCTTTATTTCTCCCTACTGGAAAGAGGGATGGGTCTTAAATAATCATAGAAATATGTTTCGTATCCAAATACCCTCCCATGCTAAATTTGGTTCCATTTGCTTTATTAGTTTTTGAGTTATAAATACAAATATGAAAGAGGCCCCTTCTACTGAAAAGAGGGAGGGGTCTCAAATAAACATTGAAATATTTTTCGTATCCAAATACCTTCCAGTGCCAAATTTGGTTCCAATATCTTGATTAGTTTTCGAGTTATATGAAAAATTGTAAGGTAGCCCACCTCCCCCCTTCCTATCAACCCACTGAGAGGAGGGAGGGGTACCTAATATTTAAAAAAATATTCCTCGTACCCAAATACCACCCCATGCCAATTTTGATACCATTTGCTTGATGGGTGCTCGAGTTATGCAAAAAATTGTCTTTTGTTTGGGAGGCCCCTCCCTCGCTTATTGAGAGAGGGAGGGGTCTCAAACCATAATAGGAACCTCCCCCTCCCTCCAATACCCCCACCAACAAGTTTCACGCAAATCGGTTCAGTAGTTTCCGAGTCTATAGGGAACAGACAGACAGACAGAAATTCATTTTTATAGATATAGATGTGATTTATGTTTTGGAAACTATGTTTCAATAATGTTCTTGCTTCCGACTATGCGTCTAATGTTAAATTAACCTTTATGTTCCTATTTTCACGTATTGCGCACGGAACAAAACTTATTCCTGAATGAAAAAACAACTTTACCTCAATAAACGGGTTCGGAAAACAGTTACCTTCATTTCGAGGTGAATTGTACCGTTTTGTTTAGCGCAATCCAGGTCAACTTCACCTCGCTATGAGTAGAAAGTACTTTTTTTGTGATTTAACTTTTTTCTAGGTGAATTCTACATTTTTCAGGTAAACTTTACCTCGTTGTGGGGTGAGTTTCACCTCGGTGAGGTAAACGTTACCTTCTTGGATTTCACAAGCATTCACCTTTATATCTCGGTAAATTTTACCTTTTTATTATTTTCCGTGTAGGTATCGACTCAAATTTTCTACAACTTTGAGTTTTCATTTTTTTATGTGATTTGTATCAAATTATTGGACATTTAGTTGATCATTGAATCCAATCGTATTTACTAAGCTGATTTTCACTCTAAGTTACAGGATTTGCGAATTCATATTGAATGTAGTAAAGGAAAAAAACTTTTTTAACGTTACTGTACACCAAATAACAACACGGCCAATCGAAACAAGCTGACTGTTTGAAAGAAGGTAAGCACTTTTCGCAAACACTCGTTCGGCAAGCCAGCCAGCTCACAACTGAATGGATTTAAAAATAACAACAATCGCTCTACTTTACCCAATCCATCCCCCAGTCGCTCTTTCTTGAGCATGTAAACGACAGTCGGTCGTTCAGTCAGTGGTGATATGAATGATTCAGTCCACACTAAGATTAAGCTATCAGCCGATTCGGATTGTGACTGATGCAATGAGGGGTAACTTTTGCTTTGAACTGTTAGCTCCGTTGATTTTTTTTAAATTTTTTTTTCACCTTAATTTTCCCAGTTAAAAATAACTCAATTGAGCACTATTTTTGAAGTAAAAAGTTGAAATTCAATGGCCCTTGCCTTTTCGGCGGCAACTTTTTCTAGGGGTTGAAAAGTGAAAGGAGAAATATGTATCAAAAGCGAAAGAAACAGCAACGACCAAAGCAGACCGTAGAAATAAACTTCTCCCCCTTTTCAATGTTTATACGATTGCTGCAGCAGCAGCTGATTTGTTGTCTCTACCTGTTGTTGATTGGTGGCTGCCTACCATACATTCATTCATCGTTGAAGCCCGTCGTGATGTGTTCGAAACGGCGAGGGGTGTGTTTCAGAGCACCTACAGTAGCCGTGATCGTCTAGTGGTTAGGACCCTACGTTGTGGCCGTAGTAACCCAGGTTCGAATCCTGGTCACGGCAATGTCTCCACGCCTTGAAGATCGCTTCAAAGCTCCAAGACATTGTCACGGATGAAGGTGTAACTTTTTTGTTTGAAAACAATTTTAATGTTTTTACAATTTATGAAACGTTTTGTTTCTTCAGGAAGTAAAATACCGATCCAAATGTGCCTTAAAACTGGAAATTGTATAATTTTATGATAGTACTTTTTGCATAAGCGATTGATTATTTTTACATCACATTGGCGGAGTAAGTAGACACAGCCATACTTGGTTTTAGCCAGTCGTTTTCGACAAATCCAAAAGAAAGAAAGTAGACACAGTGGTAAAATTTCGAATCATTTTGTGGCATAATGCATTTTTAATAGTGCTATCCTGAAGTCAATTTATTTTTTTTCTGGTTTTTGGATTCTGATGTCAAAAGTTTGCCGAATCTCGAACTGTATAATTATTCAAAATCAGGGATTTACGGAAACATTTTCCATTTTTTGAAGTTTGTTGTAATCATATCCGAAACATGTAAAATTCAGCTGAAGAATTTATTACCAAAACTCGCTTGTAGAAAGCTCGAATATTGTTCCCGTGGGTTCGTATCGTAGGGTCTGGCAAAACAAAATCATTCTTGACCCCAATTAAACGTACGGCGCCGTGGCTTAGTTGGTTAAAGCGCCTGTCTAGTAAACAGGAGATCGTGAGTTCGAATCTCGCCGGAGCCTCTTCCGAATGGGAAGTTTTTTACACCCACCAAATGGGTTTCTGCTTTTATCGATGCTTAATTTACTCACCAATCCTATTATGCAACAAAAAGAGATAAGAAAGAGTATTGATATCGTTAAAGAACAGATAGATAGCATACATAAGTTTTATTTAAACCTTTGTTAAAACATCATGAACGAGTCAACTAATAACACAATATAGGTTTAAAATATATGTAAATAAATTAAATAAATTTGCCATTACAGTAAACAAGTTACATTAAAGTATTTTTTAAAACTGGTAGTATATTTTTTAAAGAAACCGGTTTTAAGTTATGTTACAAATGGGTGATGAACGTTTGTATCGTTAGTTAAAGCAAAAGATATACAAAAAAAAAACATTCTGTTTCCGCCCGGGATCGAACCGGGGGCCTTCCGCGTGTTAGGCGGATGTGATAACCACTACACCACGGAAACAGTTGATTACAATGAAGTTATAAACCAAACAGTGCAAATGTCAACAAATGCACCGAAGCTTTTTTGTTAAGGCATTGGAAAATAGACTAAATGAACGACACACTTTTGCCTTTGCTGTTGACTTTTGGTCCGTCACACCTGGCTGACTGTTACTCAGATGGTTTCCGCTTCGTGTGTCGAGGCGTGTCCTCGATTATTTCGTGGCACTCACCAGAATGGTGTGTTCCTTTTTGTCGATTTAGTGATGCATAATCGCTAGCGGGGTCGTTACGATCCCTCTGGTGATTTGAGTTACCTCTCTAACGATTCATGTTTACTGGGTCATGACTCTCTACTCACGTGTCAGGTCTCATTTCTCACGTTTTATTACTCTTTTCTCTCGTCTTTTTATTCACTTCTCACGTTTTACTTCTCATCACGTTCCATTACTCTTTTCTCACGTCTTTTTTTTCACTTCTCACGTATTACGTCTCACTTCTCTTGTCTCATTTTTCACGTTTCACGTATCATGTGCAGGGAATCCAAAAATCGTTATCCTCCGATAGAATTTGCCGATCAAAACACCCGTGAGAGAGATTTTCATCCGCAAGAACACTATACTAGCGCTTATCAACTTCAATTTTCCTCTCGTGCAACTCGTGCATTCCGATTCAAATTTATCGTCTCTTGTAATGTTAAGATGATTTCTGCTCCCGGACGAAAAAAATGTCTCACTATTTTGGAGTCAAAGGCAAGGAGAGTCCGAATGGACGTAAATAGCTAGAAAAGGCACTCTCTGTGCGTTTGTTCTTTCGATCGCTTCCAGTTTTGTCGGAGAATATTCTCAGAACTAGAACTGACCGAGAGAAAATAATTTCGGACGAGTTATCTTGATCGCATTGGAAAATATGAGAAGTCATCACGTTCTCATATTTATCGCTAAGTGTTACACAAGTGATAAACCAGTTAGCATTATCAGATCCACTCGATTTGCTTCCCTGATCATGTGTAATGCCTCATTGTTGATTTTTATTCAAAGTTACGGCCTTCGACAAAAGTTATTCAGCACAAAATTTTCCAAGAACAGTGTATAAAATGGCTAAAAAAGGCATTGATGGCTCGTTCCTAGATTTAAAAGTAAAAAAAATCATCTTTCTCAACAAAATTTCAGTTTTCTCATACAAACCTAAAAATTACGCGTGAAAACGCTAAATACAAGAAATCATGGATGAGTTTTGAATTAAAATCTTTTTATACCCCGGCAGGCTGTGCTTTTCTATTGACAGCCACGTTTTTTCGAAGTTGGAAAATTATTTATGAGCTGTGCGACGAATTCAACCAGGGTTGCTAGCGATTTTTCGTTTTCAAATTCCAAAGTTTTTCCCGGTTTTTCCCCGGTTTTTTCCCGGTTATAAATGATGATTTTCCTATTTAATATTCTCGTTTTTTAATAAAAAACCATGGTGAATAAAAAAAATAATCGTGAAGGGCCTCAAATTTCCAACAATTGTATCCCAAAACTTGTTAAACGGTTAGAAATCATGACAAATACTTTGGCTACTAACACGTAATCTTTTCGTATCAATTTTTTTCATGATTTTTAAAAACGAATCTAAAGAAATTGGCCTCTATTCGTTGTTTTGCTCTACAATTTCAAAAGTTTTGCAAAAAAAAAATGAAGACAATTGATCCTGAAACTATAATGTAGCACTTTTGAGCCACTGTGAATTTTCTAGAATTTTTATAGAGTTCTAGAAAAAAATTGTATAGTTTGTATAGAAATATGTAAAAAAAATACATCAAAACATAATATCAAATCAGCTTGTCAACTTGAATGGAGATTTGTCTTAAACTCAAAATCATTAGATTGCAGGAAAATTTTAAGTTATTATCTGAATGCGGTTAAACTTTTTGAGGAAATCCAAAGACATATTTAAAAAAAAATGTTTTTTTTTTCTATACAAAACAATTAATAACTTTAGTAGTGCCCTAGTCATTTGAACTAAAGATTCGTGAAAATATAGAAAATCGTGTATAAGACAGGGCTGAATTTCAATCGTTTGAATGTGAGATATTATTCTGTATCAGAGTAAAGACCTTATATTCCGGCAGGAGCTTGTTTTCGATACAATTTTTACATAAGGCATATAAACGAGAAAAAATGTTGAGTTCTTTGGACTTTTACTTATCCAGGTTCGACTGTAGTTAGTTTTGTCGATAATAGTTTAATTATTAAATTTACAACATTGGGGTGATGCTTGTAAGTATAGCACATTTGCGGAGAGCGAAAAAATTAGATATCTAACTGCCCCGCAATTTGTTAAAAAAGCGATTCAAACTTTGGTTGTTTACTAATGAACGAAAATAAGTGTTTATGAGATAAATCTATATCAAGACAGCTAAAAACTATTCGCAAATTTAGAAATAATTTTGAAATTCCGTGAAAAAATCTCAAGCATGACAATTTTCCCGGTGAGGTGCCGAAATTCCCGGGTTTTTCCCGGTTTCCCGGTGACGAGATGAAATTCCAAAGTTTTTCCCGGTATTCCCGGTTTTCCCGGTTCGCTAGCCACCCTGGTCAACAATTCGTAAACTATGGGGAAGTGACTCGAATTAATGGATCCCAATCACAGCATAGTATTTTAGACCTTTCTTTAGCTTCTTCCTCTCTGAGCTTAGATTGTACGTGTAAGGCAATCCAAGACCCTCGGGGAAGTGATTATTTGCCTATCCATATTTCTAGCATCAGTGGTCGTAGTCCACCCGAAGAAATCAATATTTCTTATGACCTCACAACAAGGAATAGGTATAGATTGAAAAAAGTATGCATCGGGTGTCAGTGAAGCAATCGACTCAATGGACAAACTGCCTCCGGAGTCAGAGTACAGTTTTATTTCCGGGACAATTGTGGACTGTGCAATCGGGGCACAGGTCATACGGAGTGACAATTCGAAGATACAGAAACGGCCTCCTACTCCGTGGTGGGATGGAGACTGCTCACGTGCGCGAGAATAAAAGTGCAAGGCGTTTGTTGAGTTTCGCAGGACCGGATTGCCAGAGAAGTTTCAACGTTACTTGGCCTTGGAACGCAAGTTCTAGAACTGGATCAGGGCAAGAAACGTCGGTACACGCTTTGGAGAACAGCACGAAACATGCAAAATCACACACCTTCCAACGAAAGTGAGGAAAGCTCGAGTCGATGGCTGATACAGTTCGCGAAAAAGGTCTACCTGGACACAGCACCAGCTCAGAACTATCAGGGATACAGAGAATAGTTCCGAAACGATGATCGAACTTTCACTTGCGCTCTGGGCTTGCAACAATTCAGGTCCCGGACTGGATAGAATCAAATTCAACTTGTTGAAGAATCTGCTAGATACCGCGAAAAAAACGCTTGTTGAATTTATTCAATAAGTGTTTGGAGCTGAACATTGTTCCGCATGACTAGAGACAAGTGAAAGTTAAATACTAAAAATTGGGGTCTACCCCAAGGCTCATGTTTAAGCCCCCTGCTATACAAATTTTATGTCCGAGAAATCGATGCTTGTATGGCACAAAATTGCACGCTTAGACAGCTTGCGGATGACTGTGTTATGTTCATATCACAGGCAAAACAGACATTCAAATAAAACCTCCGCTGCAAGTAACTCTAAATAACTTATCACATCTGGTTCGACTCTAAATGCCTCTGGGGAAAACATATTAGGTACTTGACACAAAAACGCCAAAAGAGAATCAATTTTCTTCGAACAATTACTGGAACCTGGTGGGGTACTCTTCCACAGGACCTCATCAGGTTATACCAAACAACGATACTGTCGGTCATAGAATATGGAAGCTTTTGCTTTGGGTCCGCCGCGGAAACCCACTTGATTAAACTAGAACGAATACAGTATCGTTGTTTGCGTATTGCCATGGGTTGTATGTGTGGAGTCCCGGGTCTAGACCTTATTAAGATCCAAATCCAGACTGCCGCACAACTGACTTGATTGCTTGCTACACTCTGCAAAGGTCAGTTGTGCTATCGATTGCTAAACATCGTCGGTTGAGTTGGGCTCTCATATATTTTCTGTATGGTCTGTATGGTGGGAGCGCAAAGACGATTTATATCAAGATACCACAGTATGCAATCGACACATACGATGAGTCTCGAAGTAATGGCGGGAGTTATACCGTTAAAGTATAGGTTCTTCGATTTATCGCTACGTTTCCCAATTCGAAGTGAAACTATGAATCCTTTGGTGATAGAAAATTTAGAAAAGCGATCGATGAAACTGATGAAGCGCTCTTCTCATGACTTGATGGAAATTTCAGGGGTATTGGTCGCTTTGATCAAAAATTCGTATAGGACCTTAGCTTGGATCCCGTCTCATTGTCTTAGGGCCCCTTAGGGCCCGACGTAAACCACCCGGTGTTCCAATTCGAGACATCTTGGCAAAACTTGATCTTGAATATTTGTACCCTATCTACAAATATCTTAAAATGTCTGACTTGGTCGTTTAGTTCTCCTTCCTTCGTAACCTTTCCCCTGTATATGTACCCTATTAATGTTCATTTCATCTATTCAATAGAGCAACCTACCATCTAATGGGTCCCACAAATTCCAACAGAAGTCTGGCCAGGCATCTGGGCAACCTGGAGTAGCTACCGCATCCACAGCTACAGGATGCCACCACCAAGCCACCTTGTTCACCTTCTTCGCCACAGAAAGCCAGTTTGCCTTGAACTGCTGCTCGTCCTTTGCAGTTTTTTTTGGTCTTCTTTAGGTTCCGCTTGACAATAGCCCAGTATTTCTCAATTGGGCGGAGCTCTGGATTGTTGGGAGGGTTCTTGTCCTTGGGAACCACCTGTACGTTGATGGCGGCGTACCACTCCATGGCCTTTTTACCGTAATGGCAAGATGCCAAATCCGGCCAAAACAAAAAAAAGGCAGCAGACGTTTATTCAAACACTTTTAAACGTAAATTTCTTGGTTGACAGTCCCGGAAGCTATGAAAATGCTGCTTTTCACAAACCACAGGTACAGATGGCTTGCCAAACCAGATATTTCTTCGCAAACTTTGACAGTTTCATGTGCTTGAAAATATCTGCTACTTTTCCCCTTCCTTTTGCCGTATAAAACTCCTGTCCCGGAAGCTGCTTGTAGTCCGTTTTGACGTGGGTTTCGTCGTCCATTATCACGCAGTCAAACTTCGTCAGCATCGTCGTGTACAGCCTCCGGGTTCGCGCTTTGGCCGTCGTATTTTGTTTATCATCGCGATTTGGAGTCACTACCTTCTTGTAAGTCGATAGTCCGGCTCGTTTTTTGGCTCGATGCACGGTTGTAGACGATACACGCAGCTTATTTGCGGCATCTCGGAGAGAGAGGTTAGGATTTCGCTTGAAACTACCGGCAACTCTCTTTGTCGTTGTTGAGAAATCATTTCACTCGGGAACTATCGGTTAGATGCAAGTCGAGTGAATTGCACACAATATCAATTTGACATTCTACAAACAATAACACAGCCACGTGTGGAGACTTCATCTGTCAGCTGTCATCTGTCAAACGGATAACTTGCATGAAAGATTGCACAAGATTGGATACAATGTTTGATGCAATATTGAACGGAATCTGGTGGACAACTGGATTAAATGTTCATGGTCAGTGCTGATAAATATCGCTCATGGTCGTCCGACCTTAACAAAGTAATCTATATGAATATCATCTCCTTGAAAATCCTGTCATAAAGCGACGCGATCAAAGCATTCAATGTTTCTGTCATGATGTTGCTGACAGGAATTAATGTTGCATGACCTTTGTAGCACGCCAACCCAGTTAGAGTTTGTTTGTTAATCTCGTTTATGAATCGACAGCAAGCAATAAAGTTCGAGCTGTTTTCGGGACATGAACGAATAAATCTCACCAGGCTAATTCCTACAGACCGGATCAGGTAAGAAGTGTTCGTTTTTTGTCAATAAAAGTCTGAAAACGAAATTTGGTTTAACAGGAACGTGGAAGTTGGATTAACCGTTAGCCATCTAGCATCGACAAATTTTCCTCGGAACCGCGTCAAATTTTGCGACTTCGAGGAAACGTCTGTTTTTGAATTCAAGCAGCTTCCAGTTGGTTTAGAAATAGAAAACCCACTCTAGTCCGGAATCAGGTATTATCCAGCAACTCGGATAATCAAGCTCGATGTTCCGATTATCATCGAGTAGTTCAGAGCATCAACCACTTCCGTCGACTTACCAGGTCTTCCAAAATGAAAATCTTCCACCACCGTTTATTCCGAAAGAGATCCAATATAGATCGGCACTTGGCAAATAGTTATCACTGGGTGTGGTGAAGCATTTTAAATAATTTTGTAAAAAAATAAACGTTTTGTTTCGTGGGTTAATTTCAGTTTTTTATTTATTTAATTGAACAACAAAAAGATCCCCTCATTTGATTCCGATGATCGCTTTTAAATTTTATTTTGATTATATTGATTTTTCATCGATAGTATGCGCAGTTAAATTCATAATCATATTAACTAAAACAAACATTTCAAGTCAAACTGAATGCCTAAATTCCTTAAATCCATAAAAAAAATGCTAGGAAAAGCTTAATCGACAGACAACGTAAATAAATGACCATCATGCTAGCTTGGATGTCAGTCATTTGAAAATGTCGCGATATCCGACTACATGTAACAGTGATATGATACATATGTAGCATGACAGGGATATTTAGGAGTGTATCAATATCACGTGACATTGCATTGTATGTTTGATGGTTACCGTTTGCCTGCTCTGTTCATGGTTCTTCAAATCAGAAATAGGCACACCGAGAAGAAAGTGCATGAATTAAATACAAACATCACTAATGTAACAGATCTAGTTTTAAGTTATACACCCTTATTCTTGTTTACGGCGTATCTGTCGTTCGTTCGAACGGATACTTTCGAACGAATTCGAAAAAGCTATTCTTGTTTTCGTTCGAATGCGATACGTTCGATGTTGGTGTTACCAGATGAACTTCGAAATTTCTAAGCAGCCCTGCTGTATCAAAATGACATTTCTCGTGTGCCAACAAAAGTAAACAACCTGTCTGATTGTGAATTTGTGAAGTTTTTATTATCGAATCGGGAAACAGGAACCTCGTGAACGGCCCAGAGACAAGGAAAAAATCTCAAATCATGCTCGAGCGGATCAGGCCCACCCAGAAAACCTCCGGCAGCAGCATCAGCAGGCTATTTCGTGATTTCCAGAAGTTTGACAAATCGGAGCCGATAACAGCCGGCGGGGTTATTGCTATCGCTGTTGCTGCTGGAAAGTTGCCCCGTCGTAGAAGATCGGAACTCGCGTAGAAAAAATCGACAAAAATTGAAAATTATTTAAATAAAAATGAGTTTGTATCCTAAAAAATTTTGTTATTTTTAAATTAAAGATATCCATTTGTAACACCTTTCGACTCTACAACCGGTCATATTCATTGGCAGAGGTTTCCGTGTCAGTTTCCTCAATAAGGCCTGGATCTATTTTTACGTTTAGTTTAAGTATCATATTTTTCTCATTTCTTCTCAAATTTGCACAAAATATGTTATTTTGAACCACTTTTGTATTTTATAACCTGCATTAAATTCCACCAATTGCTTTAAACGGTTATCATTCGCATCATTAGACTCGCGTTTGTCAGTCCATACAAAAAATACTTTCGATCGAAAACGGGAATGCAGTTTTTTGTTCGTACGAACGATGTTCGAAAGATCGAACGGTTCTCATTCGTTCGAACGAAAACAAGAATGCAAAATTGCAAAACTTTCGAACGAATGCCATTCGATCGAAAACAAGAATAAGGGTGATACTCTGTGTTCGTCTCAAATAAAGTTACCTTAAACCTTAAACAAGAGTTTGATATCGCGTTTTTTTTCGATCGACTCTGAAAGCTCTACAGGTTATGGGCCCAGTGGGTAACTGGGATATAATAAACCGTACACCTGAACAGGTTATGGACCCAGTGGTTAATTGGGATGTCATACACCCTTATTCTTGTTTACGGCGTATCTGACTTTCGTTCGAACGGATACTTTCGAACGAATTGGAAAAAGCTATGCTTGTTTTCGTTCGAACGCGATACGTTCAAGGTTGGTGTTACCAGATGAAGTTCGAAAATTTTAGGCAGCCCTGCGTTTCAAATTGACATTTTTCGCCAGCTTATTCGATGTAAACAATCGATTTTGTCTGGTATTGTAAATTTTTTTCACGTCGGATTGAAGTAAGATTCGAAAGAAAATCAACTTGAAACCTCACAAGCGCCCTAGAGACGAGGCAAATTTTATCAACAAAAATCAATGCCACCAGTAACAGCTAAAACAAGTGTTTACGAGATGGCACCGGAGCCGATACTCAAATGTGCCCAAACTAACATCAACAGTGGCTGGGGCTGATCCCGGCAATGAAACTTGCCCGGCAGCAACAAACAACGTTCGATTCCAAGGGTGTTTCTGTGGACCAGATGGTCTCTGATCACAAGGTTTGAAAATTGAGAAAATTTCGGGTGATAACAAGAAGTTCGACAAATCGGAGCCGATACCAGCCGATGGGGGGTGGTATCGCTGGAAAGTTGCCCCGCCGTAGGAGATCGGAACTCGACGCAGAGTTTTGATAAAATTGAAAATTATTGAAATAAAAATGATTTTTTATTCTATAAAATTTTGTTATTTTTCAATCAAAGATAAAACACTTTTGGACTCTACAACCGGTCTTATACATTAGCAGAGGTTTCCGTGTCAGTTGGCTCAATTCGGTCTGGATCGATTTTTTTTAAATTTTTTTCAAGACCATTTTTTCCCATTTCTTCTCAAAATAGCACGAAATGTCCTTGTGAAACAGTTTTGCATTTTATAATCGGTATTAAACTTCACCAATTGCGGTAAACGGTCATCATTCGCAGTATCTGATTCGCGTTTGTCAGTCCATAGAAAAAATACGTTCGATCGAAAACGGGAATGCAATGTTTTGTTCGAACGAACGATGTTCGAAAGATCGAACTGTTCTCGTTCGTTCAATCGAAAACAAGAATACGAAATTGCAAAACTTTCGAACGAATGTCATTCGATCGAAAACGAGAATAAGGGTGATAACCAGTGATGCCACATAAAAATCGGTATTTTTGAGTCCGAAAAAATCGGTATTCGGTATGAAAATTCCAAAAATCGGTATAAATACCGATTTTTTTTTTCGAAGCTTTTAATACTATTTTTATTGAAAGAATATTGAAAAATTAATGGATCAAAGCAATCGAAAGATTCCTTTTTATTGTGTGGATATTTTTAAAATATTTGGAATGTTTCAAAGCTTTGCCAAAAAGTGCACAAATTTTTTAAAGAATTTTTACCAGCAAAACTGCCGTTCTAA